>NC_134544.1:34216250-34538125 GCF_050624435.1 Tenrec ecaudatus | reverse complement strand
GGATGATCACACACCAGTAAGTGGGAAGACTTGTAGGTCCGGTGGTTTTGGTAAGCATCTCAGCACTGGCAGGTGTCTCCACGGAGCTTCTCTGGTTCCAGAGTTCTGGCTCCATCAGCCTCTCTCCACGTGTCTTCTCCAAAGGGATGGCTCACAGGGGGTGAGCAGAGAGAGAGAGAGAGAGAGAGAGAGAGAGAGAGAGAGAACAGGAGTTCCCAGAATCCTCAGGAGACAGCCATGCCCACACAGAGGCCTCAGTGGCTATATCCTGATTGACAGGGTAGGCTCTACCCATACGCCTACTACTCAAACTGATACCAGGTTATGTAACTGCCACACGTCTATGCATAGACAATTCAAAATTATAGTTTCGAATGGAAAGGTCAACAAGTCATAGCAACTATATCATTGCTGATGGGTTCCAGATCACTTTCAACCAATCACAGCAGAGCCGCACCTCTGATGGACTCTTCAGGAACTTCAAGCCATTCTTAACTTGTTATTACTACCAAACGCCATGTGCTTTTTTATCATTGTGTTCTCAGAGATTTCAGTATCCTCCCTGACCTGACATATCAAACACTGTAAAAGACAAACTGAATAATTTGAATCTTCCTATATTGAATCTACTTGTTGCAAATACACCATGAGATCGAGACTTCCAAATCCATTTTCAGATTCTTTTACCAGCTGCCTCAAATGAACTCCCATATTTGAAAGTTTAAGTTTTTTAATGACTGTTGTTTTGCACTATTGTCGAATCTAAGGCACAAAACATAAACTTATTCTTCAGGCCAACCAAGCATGACTGTTGCATATCAGTCCCACAATGTTATTCAAACATTTACAAAGCTGCCATATCTTACTGGGTGTCCAGAATCTGGTCTAGGGGTTCTGTGACCTTCCTCCCTATATCCCCCTGGGTCCTCAGTCGAGCCCTCTATAAGAGTTCAGTGAACTAGAAAATAGTTTTAAATGCCATTTATATTAGTATCATAAATCTATAAACTTAGTGGAAGATCTCAGAAAAACTATATCATTTCCATGGATTGAAAAACGCAGTTTTGTTAAGAAGCTAATTCTCCCCAAATTGATATATAGATTCAAAGTAATAACAATGAAATTCCTAGTGGGACTCGTTTTAGAAATCTACAGGTTGATTCTAAAATGTATATGTAAATACAAAGAATCTAAAAATGTGAAAAGAGAGAACAGACTAAGGGCTTACACTCTGCAACTTTCAGGATTATTATAAAGCTACAGGAATTAAGACAGTGAAGTAGTGGAATCAAAAGAGAAAAAAATCAATGGAATAAAACAGAGTCCAAAAGTATACCCACACATATAAATATAACAAATTTTAAGCAAAATATGCAAAGGTATTCATTATAAAAATAAGTCTTTCAAAAATGTGCTGAGTCAATTGCCTTTGTAACAATATAAGCTTTTATCTATACCTCTTTTATATACAAAAATTAACTCAAAAGAGATTTAAGATTATGAACTAAAGCTATAGAACTCAAAAACACGTAGCATAGAAATTTTGTGAGCTGGATTTATGAAAACTTTGTACACAGAACATTAAGAACATGACTCCTTAAAAAAGTTGAATAATATTAAATGTGGTGAAGAAAGCTGATGATGCTCAGCTTTCAAAAGGTATAGCATCTGGAGTCTCAACGACTTGAAGGTAAAAAAAAAAAAGGCAGCCATCTAGCTCAGAAGCAACAAAACCCACATGGAAGAAGCACACCAGCCTGTTCCATCACGAGGTGTCGAATGGATCAGGTATTAGGCATCATCAGAACAAAAAAATCTCACCATAGTGAATGAGAGGGGGAGTGCAGAGTGGAGATCCAAAGCCCATCTGTTGGCCACTGGAGATCCCCTGGCAGAGGGGTGTAGGGGAGGAGATTAGCCAGTCAAGGTGCGATGAGGTAGAAATGATGAAAAATACAACTTTCCTCTAGTTCCTAAATGCTTCCTCCCTTCCTTCCCCACTCCCACTCTCATGATCCGAATTCTACCTTGCAAGTCTGGTGAGACCAGAGGATGTACACTGGTACAGACAGGAACTGGAAACACAGGGAATCCAGGACGGTTGATCCCTTCAGGACCAGTGGTGTGAGTGGCGATTCTGGGACCGTAGAGGGAGGGTGGACTGGAAAGGGTGGGCCGATTACCAGGATCTAAATGTCACCTCCTCCCGGGGGGATGGACAACAGAAAAGTGGGTGAAGGGAGATGTCAGACAGGGCACGATATGACAAAATAATAATTTATAAATTATCAAGGGTTCATGAGGGAGGGGGAAGCAGTGATGGAGGGGGGCAAATGAGGACCTGATGCCAGGGGCTTAAGTGGAGAGGAAGTGTTTTGAGAATGATGAGGGGAATGAATGTACGGATGTGCTTTACACAATTGATGTGTGCATGGATTGTGATAAGAGTTGCATGAGTCCCTAATAAAACGATTAAAATAAATAAATAGATTGATAGATAAATAAAAATAAGAAATATCTGAAAAAAATATTGAAAGGAAGCTAGATTAGGGATAAAATGGGGTTCTTTCCCCAAATGCCTATGCTAGCGGATATTGACAAGCAAAGGGAAACCTGGGCATGCGCGTGTACACGCGCGCGCCCGCGCACACGCACACACACACACACACACGGCATAAGACATCACACAGGTGCACCTAAACTCAGCCAATAAGATCAGCCAATGCCCTTAACCACGTCCCCCACCCACCCTGTCAGTGGGGATAGTAGGAGATAAATACCACACTGAGGGCAGAACACCTTCTCTTGTTCTGGTGTGCTCTGCAAGTAGAAGGTGGGTATCGCTCTGCGTGTGCAGCGCTTAAGCATCTGTGGGGCTGACTTGGGACCCAAATTATTTTGGCCTCAGGGATTTCCTGCTCTCAGGCCTGCACGCCTGGTTTCATGCTCCAGTTCTAGTATTCTTTCCACATATTTGTCTGCACTCACTGAAGTGGCTGGGGTCGACATTTTCAGTCACGAACTTTGCCACGACCATGTCTTGCACACTTTCCAGAGATAGCACACACTTTCTGAGACTGTAATATCTGAAACTTCAAGGTATTCTTCCGTGTGAATTTTTTCAGTTTTGCTAAGCAAGAATCGAGATAAACCACCCCCAAAGCCTAACATTTTTGGTGCCGCATCCCAGGTAAAACCTCTGGACTCTACCTGATGGAGCCAGACCCCTCCCATCTCTGTAACATGAACCTCGCTCGGTGCACCCTTCGTGCTGGACTTCTGCTCTCACCAATTGGGTAGAAGTGGACAAGCTCTGGCGGCAGGGCCTTTCTCCTAAGTGTTGTACTTACACTGCAAGGCTTACCGTCTGAAACCACCAGCCTTTGTGGGAGGGAGATGGGACTTTCTACTTTCCAACATGGCTGAAGACCCCATGGGTTCATTAACCTTGCCTTTTGGAGTTGTTGTTAGTGAAAGCTGACTCTGGCTATGGCCGTGAACTTGAGACCCACGTTGCCAGGGATTATATGTAAATGTGGTTAACCATGTGCGCTGACAAGATAGCTGCTGGAACCCTTTACCCTTCTCCCACACACGTCTGCCTTCCTACTCTGCTATACGATTCCTGCTTCCATGATTTGGTGGCTGCATCTCCCTTCAAACCTATCCTGTGATGCCTTCGGAAGGAAGCCTGTTGCCTGTGCAGCCTGCAGGCCTTTCATTCTGTTCCGGAGGCGCCCTGCCCACCATCCTTCGCTTTTCTGGCACATTTCACTCCGTGTTGCTGCCTTTCCTGTAACCCCCAAACTGCTGCTTGCCCACTGCCCCACGATTTATCTTCTTTCCCCAGACTTTTCAGCCATTATTTGCAGGACAGCTGATCACGTGACCCTCTGCTGACTTATTGCCAAGATGGCATCTCTGGATGGCTTCCGTAGATGGTGTCTCTTCCTCCACCCATTTGTCTATAACCATGTGTTCCTGGGGACAGAATTTATTAGCATCTAGTCCCCCCCCACGTCCCTTCTGGTCCTCCCCTGGTCTGTTCTAGTGTTTTCCCCAGTCCTTTTCTGTTTTCTCCAAGCATCCTTTATCCAGTTCACAGATAAGCCAGGTTCAAAGAAATCCCTAGTGTTCTTCAGTTCAGCTCTGTTTTGTTTTGGTGTTTGGTCTTTGTTATCCTGCCTGGGTTTTTGTTTACTTTTGTTTTATTTTGCTTTTTCCTTCTGCCAAGCTTTGGCCAAAAGGCATTTGGAAGTAAGGTCACTGAACAATGGCTAATCCAGTTGTTTTCAAGACCACTCCTGAGGCTTTCTAAGCACAGCTGTACCTCCTGCCTCCACACAAGAGCTGGGCCCCTCAGCTGGGCTATTTCTACCCCTACTACAATCCTTTTGGGTTAACTAATACCCAGTAAAGAATTCCAATTTCCCTAGAGTTAGTCAGATTGAGCCATTAGACCGGACCCCATCCCACTGCCTTTGATGGTTCTGGTGAGCCCTCCCATGGCTGGTGGTCCCCTTTGAAAGTCTTAGTAAGACAACGCATTAGTCAGTGGTCCCCTTAGATGGTCCTGAAGATATCGCTCATTAACTGGTAATCCCCTAATGCCTGCCTTGCTGTTTAAAAGATGTGCCAAGTCAGGCCAACTTTTATAACCTGGGTCCTGACATCACCAAAAATGGATACATCTGCCTGACGTCCTCAGGTGCCAGAGGACTGGAGCCTGTGGTTATGGCTCTTGGATGCCAGCTCTCTAACCTTTTGCTGTGCATCTTCTAGATGGGCAACCAGGAGTTGGTGGCCAGGGAAATGCTTTTGTAGTGCATCCTGTCTAATTGGCCTAGATTTGACCCACAGACATTAAAGAAGCAAAAACTACTGTTCTTCAGTCACTCCATCCTGCCCTAGTACATTCTAGGTGATGGGGAATCCTACACACTCTTCCTCCCTACTCTAATACAGCTAGAACTTCTCTGTCATGGCATGGGGAAATGGGCGGAAACCCCTTATGTCCAGGCATTTTCTCTCTTGAGGAATAATGAGGACCTTGCTTCCAAATGTACCAAAAACCTTATAAAGGGCCCCTCCAAATGACTGCCTTTGGTAGATGCAGATGGAGAATTTTGTTCTCAAATGATTCATAAACCTTTACCCTAAAAGAACTCAAGCAGATTAAGCGTTACCTAGGTAGCTACATAGACAATCAGAACAGAACATAGATGCCATTCAGCACTTCACCCTGGCCTATGACTTGACCTGGAAGCGTGTCATGATAATTCTAGGACAGACTATGAGAGAATTTGAAGAAGAGCGAGCACCACAGGAAGCTAAGACATTTGCAGATAGTTACTATTGCCAATGCAAACTTTTACAATGGGGAGAGAGAGCACTCAGAAGGAGAAAAGGAAAGGTGTTAGGCATGTCCAGGCACTGGCTGCCAATGCTAATAAATGGCCATCTACTGCCTCCCAGGTTCCAAAGACCCTTGGGTACAAAGTGCTATGTGTTTGGGTCTGTGGGCCATAGGGCAAAGGATTGCCCTGCAAGAAATAGGCCTCCACGAGGGCCATGCTTTCTTGGGGAAAAATGGCTACTGGCAGTGCTCTGTTCTATAGGGCACACCCAAGAGGAGAGTGATCTGCTAGGGAGTCTGCAACTGCTAAGTGGACTGAAACAGCCCAGCCAGATGGCCTAGCAGCATAGGATTGACCTCACTGGTCAGGAACCGTGGTTGTGCTTAGATGGTGGCAGGCAAGCCAGTTAATTTCTTCTTACTTTAGTGGGTACTGTTTACTTCCTCCCAACATCCTTCCTCAGATTCCAAGCAGTAGCTTGATTTAGCAGTAGCTTGATTTATTAGCTTGATTTGTGACTGGAGACCACAATCTTCTGAGCAAGTAGAGAGAATAAACCAACACCATGCCTAACTCTCAGGAAAGAGACATGAGAATCAGATGAACTGGAAAGATGCATTGCTAATAGTTCTGTCACATCTTAGGATTGCCCCATGGCACCCTGCATGTTTAAGCCCCTATGAAGTTTGATATTGGTGACCTTTCCTCATTACAGAGCCAGCTGTAGATGCTGAACTATCTCTACACAGCAATATACTAAGAGTAGCCCAATGCCAAGAGGCAGTCAGTCGATCAATATGGCCTTATCCAGGCCCAAGGGGAAGAAAAACTACCCACCTGGTGCCTTCCTGGAGACCGAGATTTTATAAAAACTTGGAAGAACCATTCCCCCAATTCCCAGCGCCAGACAGTTTGGAAAGGTCCCTTCCCAGTAATTCTCTTTCCTCACACTGCAATGAAAGTTCTAGGACCAAGGGCAGGGATCCACCATTATCAGATGGATAAAGCTGTGAAAGCCATCTGAACCAGGTCCTTCAAATTCAGATAAATGAAGCAAGGTAAGTACACATGTGAACCATTCAATGGCCTGAAGACAAGGTTTCATCAGCACCGAGCCACAAATTAGTACTCTTCAGACAACCTTACCTCAAATCCACAACAGTCTTTAAGTAAGTAAATGCAGACACAATTCTAGTGTTTAATGTAAACTTTCAGGTTATGCTTGCCAACCCAGGGTTAACAGTACCTCCTGAGATTTCCTTTAGAATCTTCCAGTGTGAGACCAACCACACTTCCATGGGCATTGCTATCCCATGATTCTTTCCCTAGCCTTACCTAAACTGTTCACATGTCCTTTCTTTTCCAGAAGTCTTCAGATCACTAAATACACTCAGCCAAGTTTGTCAGCCCAGGATCATCAATGTCAGAATCACCTCTACCCCATGCACCATAGGTCCCTAAGTGGATGGCAACCCCTCTAAGAAAGGAGGAGAATTGTAGACCTAAAGCATCACTTCATGGCCATTTGTCAGCAGGAAGTAGCCAAAAGACGATCTCCACCCAATATCCCGCAATGATTTGGCTTCATAGTCCTTCCATGAGGAATGAAAGGCCGCTAGATTAGTGATAAAGGGAGGTTGTCTCCCCCAAATGCCTATGCTAGCCGAAATTGGCTAGCAGGGCCACAATAAAGGGGTTGTAAAAAAATCAGGCACATTAATTAAACACTGATGGGAAAATCCAAAGCTGGGCATGCTCAGATCAAAGTCACAGGTCATCTAGGCCCAGGTGAAGGTAACCTGGGCCCACACATAATGCTAGGCATATGATGTCACACAGGTGTGCCTAAACTCAGCCAATCAGTTGGCCAGTAACTTCAAACATTCTACCCCCTCCGCTGCCCCCAGCCAGTGGGGAGAGAAGGGGATAAAAACCACACTGAGGGCAAGCTATCTTCTCTTGTTCAGGAGTGCTTTACAAGTGGAGGGTGGGACTCTTTCCAGTATGTGCAGCTCTATGCACCTGCAGGCCCTCTTGGGATCCAAACTCTCTTGGCCTCTGGGGATTTGCTCTTGGAAATCCTCTTGCAGGCCTCTTGGTTCTGCATGCTTGGTTCCACGCTCCTGTTCCTCTATGCATTGCACATATTTCTCTGCACTTCCTGAAATGGCAGGAGGGGACCTTTGGGTCGCCAATGTTCCCATAAGCCCTGCCATGAGGCCTTGCACACTTTCCAGTGATAGCATGGATTTTTTAAGGCTTCTAGACCTAAAATTTCCCTTTTCCTCATCAAAGTTACTTGGGTTTACAAAAGTGCTTCTGCCACGTGAATTCTTTCAGGGTTGTGAAGCAAGAACCGAGGTAAACCACCCAGAAACCTGACAACATTAAGATCTTTAGTTCCTTGAAAAGTATAAAAAGATAAGACTACTGAAACCATTTTCAAATCATATGTCTGTTAAAAGATGTATACCTGAAATATATATATATTTAAAACTTAAACATTTTAATGATTAATGAATCACTTTCTGGCTTAGGTCAGACACGTTGAAGCTTAGGTTCCTAGTTGCACATGGACAATTCAGACAATTTGCATGTCATCATTCACATAAGCATCTGAGGAAGGTGCAATCTCATTCGTGGTAGATGCCATTGGGTCAGTCAGTTCTAACTTACAGTCGAACCCGAGCTCGACGCTCATCCCTTCCAGGAGCATTGAGATGCGCTGTAATCGAGTTCTGAATCATTTTTTCCCACGAGAAATGACTAAAAATGGATTAATCTGTTCTCACCCACCAAATGTTTACCCTAACCTTGCCTTTTTATACAAAACATTACACAGAAATTTCAAAGTAAATAAGATCAGAGTTAAATAATATAATTTAAATAAGAAACATTACATTAAAAAGTGTTTTAACAACAACATTATGGCCCCTACCCTGAGATTTGTCTGGATCTGTGGACACAGATGTGGAGAGGAGGGATGGAGAAAGAGACATTGTTTGGAAGGGGACTCCTCTTCCATAAAATCAACTGGTAGCTGCTTTTCAGGAGTTTTCCCCCCTTTTTCCCCCTTTTTTTACATGGCCTAGATGATTTTCTCTTTAAAAAATCTGTCTAATGGGGTTTGCTACTGGTGTTTCCTTAACTATTTTCTAAAAGGCTTTACTAAATTGTCATCAACGCATCAATAATACAGTTAACCAGATCCTTATCATGATGACTCTTTTCAAAAACTCTTTCTTGGGGGGGGGGTGCGATATACATATCTATGTTTGATGAGTTACAAATTATGACGTGTTTCTGTCATTTCTTTGATATTCCTGGCTGCAATTGAAAGAATTCCACCTAACGAGGAAATCTTAACTTCAGGGAGATTCATTGAGTCACTAGTGGAAGTGAGCCAAAGCCACAAGAAGCAACTACCCTGTGCCGAAATGAATCCGTCTCCGTTGTGCATATGGCTTCAACACTGGATGTAAGTCAATATTGATTTCTAATGTGTTAGAACATTTGGATGGAAAATGTACAATTTAATAAATATAATTAAGTAACTGCCTCCAATTTACTCTAATGTAAATTTTATACATCCTGCAAAGGAGAGACACCTGTTATCAGACATTGGCCACTTGTCCTTGGAATTTTAATGATCTTTAGAATGTCTTCATTACACCTTTGGGCCTCGGTTTCTCCATTTGCAAAGTCAGACCACAGAGACATATTTCTGTGCTGCCAGGATGTTGTAGGATAATGAATTGCTTGATAACTCATTGTGATCTTTGGCAAACGCACAAAGAATTATTATTGTTATTAAATATTATTAGCTAGGGTATGATGCTGGACTGATAATTACTTCAAGGAACACTTCATAAAACGCGAACTGTAAAGTGTACATAAATTTATATATCCATTAATTTCAAACCTGCTATGAACAAATATTTTGGAAGACTGCCAACATCATTCCTTTCACAGTGTTAGTAAATTTCAATTTATATTCAAACCCATCCCCTCAGTTCCTCACATTCAACTCTCTTCAATACCAATTTAAGTTCCTTGGGTTGAATAAAACTAATTCATCTGGCTCTTTTATTGGAAGGATAACAGCTTATGATACAGTATTATGAGGGGAAAACTGCAGTCCTGAAGTTTAGTTGTATAAGCTTTTTAGGGTAATGTTTAGTAAAAACAAAATAAACCAACCAGAACAGCAACAACAACAAAGACTAGTTGTAAAAATTTTAAAAGATAAGAATTAGAATTGGGACAGTTTGTTTGTATATTTTTAGTTTTAAATATTGCTATATTAACAAAACTGATCACACACATATTGATTTTGTCGGAAACACTGCTTATCAGAAACCCATTTCATTGTTATTTCAGAAGTCACATTGCTAACTCTGCAATCAGGATTATGGGGCTCACGAAGATGCTGGAGGTGCACTTCTGCCCTGAAGGAGTGTGACATCCAGAAGGGAAGTGTCTCACTCATGAACAATTAAAAGGAAGCTATGGTGCCTACTGAACAGAAATAACAAATCACTGCCTTGAAATTGACAGACTCCCTGCGACCCATACATGATGTTTGACAGTGAAAATGGTTATGGGAGCACTCTTTCTCCTTTCCCCAGTGGAGCAATGGGTGGATTTGAACCAGTGACCTTGTGGTTGCCTAAACCACAGCACTACCAGTGCTCCTGATTTTCCACAATAAGCCATTTGACTCTAAAGGCTACATCCATCATCCTCTTTCTAATTTTGAAAAAATTTAGTTCTGCAGAAATGTTACAAACTAAACACAGTATGATTGCTACTCATATACACAACCCCTGAATGCACTAATTGTTACTGTTTGTCACAATTGTACACAATTCTCTTGTTGAACTGGCTTCTCCTCACACGTTTACAGACAGTTTGAAAGTTTTACGCAGTTATATATATAACTATTCACTTCATTGTGCTCATCAAGAGGCTATTGTTTTAACAGAACAGGAGAATACTGCATGATTTGAAATCAGAAAAGGTGTGTGTCAGGGTTGTATCCTTTGACCCCTTTTATTCAATCTGTATGCTGAGAAAATATTTGGGGAAGCTGGACGACATGAATAAGAGCGAAGCATCGGGATTGGCAGAAAGCTTATTAACAACCTGCGGGATGCAAATGATATAACCTTGCTTACTGGAAGCCACGAGGGCTTGAAGCACTTGCTGATGAAAATTAAAGTATGGATTGCAACTCAATATGATGAAGAATAACAAACTTCACAGCTGGATCAGGATCATGAGGCAAAAGACTGAAGTTGTCAGGGCTTACATTTTGCTTGGATCCACAATCAATACCCATGGCAACGGTTTTAAACTATTAAAGAGAAAGGATGTCATTTTGATGACCAAAGGGTGCCTCTCCCCAGCCATGACATTGTCAATCACCTCAGACAAGTAAAAGTGGATGTAAACATATATGAAGGAATATGGAAAATGGCTAAGAATCGATGTGTTTGAATGATGGTATTGGGGAGAATCTGAAAGCTCTGTAGACTGCCAGAAGCGTTAACCAATAGCTCTGGGAAGACTTCAGCTACAGAGCTTCCTGGACCTAAGGCCAGAAAGAATTTGACTCAAACACTGCGGACTTGTTAGCAGGAAAGGTCAGTCCCTGGAATAGGACCTCATGAAAGGAAGATACCCGATGAGATGGATTGACGCTCTGGGCTACAATAATGTGCTCCAATAGAACCACAATTGTAAGGATGGCTCAGGACATGGCAGTGTTTCCTTCTGTTCTCTTTAAGGCACTAGACGTGGGGAATCAGACAACACCATCTGTGTAGAATAAGAAGATTTACTTTTCAAAGCTACCAAAGTAAATCATCCCCTCCCCCCACTAAGAAAATAAATGAAGTACCAGCTGAGACATAGACTCTCAAGTATGAAAGACCTTAGTTGATCTACAGTCAACATGTTCACATGCAAACCAAAAATCAGAGGTTTGAGTCCATTCAAAGACATATCCAACAAGAAATTGGTCACTGAGAACCTTGAGAAGCATAGGTCTACTCAGCACGAGCCAGTGGAATGCCATCGTGTTTTTCTATCAAGTGTTCAGCAAGATCTACCTCTAAGGAGACTGTTGTCTGGACTTCAGATATAGCCGTCACATTGGTAATTCTCTGATAATAACTGGGAGTCAGAGTGATGATACAACTTATTTCCTATACCAGGACACTGCAGAGTCTGAAAGGAGAAGCTGCTCATAATTGCAACAGGATTAGATGTTTAAATCTACATTGTTCCAGGTACAAGCATTTTAATTCAGTCTATCTTGAATGAATGATGATATGTGTACAACTACTGAGAGTGTCAGGCAACAGACTCTTCCTACTCCTTCTGTGGTCTGTGCGATTAGTCTTACAAATTGTGTGAGATTACTTTTATGGTAATTTCTTTTAAAAATGTATTTATATGATGGGAAGGAATTCAATGAAAATGGAATAACGGATGTGTCTGCTGTGGTCAGGGCAACATCCTGGGTCAGTTAGTCAATGAGTTGGACTCCCTGGACACTTGAACTCCATCACCGCTGCCAAGTGTCCAAGTAATTTATCATGAGTCCTTTAGACAGTAACTTGAGAAAAGATCAGAGGCCAGCTATCTGCTTTCTGGGCAGCAAAGGACTCTTCATCTTTTAACCGGGCATCTCCAAGGAAAGTGTTTATGCAAGCCTGGTTTTCTTGTTCCAGTTGAATGCAAGTCTGCAAATAACAGTGGTCCTTCCCCTTCAATCATTGTCTGGTCTTGCTCTACCCTAGAAGTCACGCCTCCCACCAGCCAAGCAAATGGGAGATTGCACACTGTTACTAAAGCACAGCACAACCTCCTCAGAATGGGAGACAACCTGTGACGAAGACTCATCAATGGCAGAGTGAAGAGGGAGAGGAGAGGTAGCTATTTGAAAATAATTGGCATCCCCACTGACTCCATTTCAAGTAAATATATGTTTATATATTTACTGACATAGAACATATGTGATATGTCCTTCCTTTTTTCGGCTCTATAAACAATACTACAATGCTACAACAAAATTGGTTGTGACCAGAAGAAAGATTACCTCCTATTAATTGAAGATCTCCTCTCTGGCCCTACGGAGAACCTCATTTTATGCTTTGGACATTCACTAGCCAACCCCAGTCTATTTATCACTAGCACAGGGTCAACCTGTTCTGTGTCAGGGTAAACAAAAAGGCAAGATTTCTGAGAAAGTAAGGCATTATTTTAGAAACAGCAATAAAAAAAGAAAAGCATGGAAAATGGTTGTTAAATAAAGAGATTGACATTAGGATCTCATAAAAGAATCCTCCTGGGTTTCTAGGATTCCTAGTGGTTACATGTTGGCCTGAAATCCACAAGGTCAAGGGTTCAAAACCACGAACCTCTCCACAGAAAAAAAATAAAAAGCAGAGAAGTGTGGGAGACGGAGCATCAATGTATAATGTAATAAAACACTGCCCTGTCCTGTACTAGACTCACATTTATGGCTATGGTTCAGTCCATTGTTTCAGTCATTATCTTCTTTCTCCCCGCCCCCCCATCCTCTACTTTGTCCTGGTTACATGTCTGTAAATAGTCGCCTCTCCATCCTCACTTCCAAGGAGCTTTCTGACGGTGCATCTTCCAAGAGAGAAATTTTCCATTCATCTGTCAGCCTGGTACAGTCACTATTTTCCTACAACATAGTAATTCAAATGCGCCAATTCTTCTTTGGTCTTCCTTAGTCATTGTCCACATGTTACATGCATATGAGTTATTAAAAATTCAGGGCTTTGGACTTTACTCCTCAAGCTGACATCTTTGATTTTCAATACTTTCAAAAGAGGTCTCTTGCAGCAGATTTGTTCAAGGCAATATTTCTTAGATTTCGTGGCTGCTGCTTCCATGGGCACTGATTATGAATCCAAGTAAAACGAACCCCTTGGCAGCTTCAGTCTCTGCTCAATTTATTATGGTGTTTTCTAATCTGATTGAGGTAATTTTTGTTACCTCTGTATTAAGGTGCAATCCATACTGAAGCCTATGGTCTTTGCTCTTCATCAAGAAGTTCTTAAAATAACTTTTTTTATCAGCAAGAAAGGTTGTGTCATCTGTGTCTACTGCAGGTTGTTAAAGAGTCTTCCTTCAAACCCGACGCCATGTTCTACATGTAATCCAGCTCCTTGGCTTATTTGCTAAACATGTAGATGGAATCAGTATAATAAAAGGATACAAATCTGATGCGCAAATTATTTCTAGTTTCTAAAAACACAGTATCCTCTTTTCTGTTCAAACCACTACCTCTTGGTCTATATATAGGTTTACCATGATCACAATTAAGTGTCCAAAATTCCCAATATTTTTTCACTTTTATCTACAATAAAACACAGGTAAACATCTTTCTGATGTTTTGCTTCTAGCCAATATTTAATTAAAACTATAGAATTTCATCTCATTTAAAATTATGCAATAAAGACTTAGAAATATGAGTAATGTATTAAAGGATTATATCATGTATTTGGTTGCGTTGTGTGAGCTGAGTTTTCTAGAGAAATAAAATGAGTGATATATATATATATATATATATATATATATATATATATATATATATATATATATATATATATATATATATATAAACAATTTTACCAAAGAAGTGGCCGAGCCCAGACAAACTCAAGTCCATGGATCAGATGCCAATAGGAGGCCACTCCAGACTCATGCAGCTCATGGCTGATGAAGCAGGAAGATGAAGAGGGAATGGGGAAGATCACAGGGCAGTGGATGTATAATTACGTGGTTCCAATGTTGGCAGGAACATGAAAAGGCATCATACCTCCCAGAGGTGGCAAAGCACAGAGGCTACCAACGCACATAGCCAGACACAGAATTCAAGCAAGCAGAGGATGAAGAGGGGTATGGAAGCAAGGGAAATAAAAGTTCTCCACAGTGTGGTTTATTAAAAGGCCATGCCTCCAGAGATGCTTCCTCAGTATGTGACTAATTGATAGGTTGGTGTTGTAGTTACATAATCTATTATCTATTTGAGACTTAAGAGTGAAGGGGTAGAATTTGGTCTGTCAATCAGGTTGCAGCTTGATGACCTCATTTGGAGGCACTAAGGAAATAACTAACTTACTGGAGGCAGGACACAAGCGTACTCTCTGGGAGACATTCCAGCTGACAAGACACATGGAGCTAAACTACAGCCCTGAACTGGAGGAGCCTCACAGAGATCCCTGCCAGCCCTGGGCTATTTACACTGCCACTGGATCCATAAGACTTTCCACCCATGCGCTGGTGATCTTTGTGCTTTAGTTTCATTTCATGTGTTTCATGAGTCTGAAAAGGACTTTATAGATTGGTCTTGGACATATGGGCTAATATCAGGCTTAGGACTTGATCTAGACTGGGATGAGATATTTTCTCCATATTCAATTGCTCTTGTCTGTAAAGCTTGTTCTTATATACATATGGGTGTCTCCCTGGATTTGCTTCTCTAATCTACCCGGATTCACACAGTTGTATTCCAATGCTACCTCCACACAGGTACAAGTTGGCATAAAATCTGGTCATCACAGTTCCTTTTGTCAATTTGGTACCTGTCCTGTACACATCCCTTTAACCATGCATAATCTGTAAACAAAGCAAATAAAAAAATCATACATGCACTCAACATAGTACAACTAATGTATATACAAATAAAATTGCACTAGCCCTATTTTGTATTTTATAAGCTCATAAAAATATTTCATTGTCAGCAATTTCAATTCTATAGTAATCACCTATACCTGAATCCTTTGATCCTGGCTAAGAATATTAACATATTTATCTGGTCTTATGTAAAAGAACAAACAAATCCAAGAAATACAGCCAGAATGCTCTTGAAAGGGAAGAATGGTTAGACTTCATCTCATTTACTGTGGACATGTGAAGAGACACCAGTCTCAGGAGAAGTATATCATTTTGGTAAAGTATGGGGCAAAGAAATACAGGAAGGCACCTGACATGATGGATTGACATAGTGGCTGTGACAATGAGTCGAAACATAAAAACAATTGTGAGACTGGCACAGGACTGCAAAGTTTCAGTTACGTTATGCATAGAAATTGACTTGAAGGGACCTACCCACAACATACCAACATCTGTCCCTCCTAAGATAGCTGGAGGGTGAGGAGGGACAGACAAACAAGAAAGAGAACAGTTCCTCACAGCACCCCTTCTAAAAAGGCCAACCGTGAAAGGAGGTGTCTATCACACTGTGACCTGATTGATAGGTTGTATTCCACCCCGACTTTTATAAAAGTGCAACAAGTGGACATAAAAATTGAACTATCACAAGTATCAAGTAATATTTGAAACCAGCTCTAAGGGATTGTAGAGTCAAAGCACTTAATCACTACCCGATATTGTTTTCAGAGTTTCCCTAGGCAGTACAAACATAAACATTTAACTGAAATGTTGGAGATCGTACCCCAGGCTAGGGGTACCGAAGACAATGAGTCTGACAATCTGCTTCTGAAGCATCATGTTCTTGGAAACCCTATAGAGCCGTTTTGCTGTGCATGCATGGAGTCACCATGGATCAGAATCCGCTTGACTGCAGTCAACAAAAATAAATATTTTTCATTGCTGTAGAGTCATTTCTCCTGGCTCAGAAAGCGTTACTCCTTCTTCTCTATGTTTTCTGTGAAGGACTCATTGCTTACATTTCTCTTTGAAGCAGCTCAATGTCCAAAAATGCCAGTTTTCTCATAATTTTGGAAACATCAATTATTAGGTATTCTTTTCCTAATGAAATATTTTATAGTTAACATTTTAATTCGATATTTAAAGTATTATGGAATTACTTCATGATTTAGTATTTTTGTCTACTTACCAATTCATTATTTTAATATAGTCTCCCAGTATTATGTGTGTCCAGCTGATACATTGTTTTGTTGTCCCTCTTAGAAATTTTAACCAAAACTTAAAAGCAAAGCAGAAACTTTTGGTACCATTTTATTTGATTTTGGAGCAAAGACCATCCAAGGGTTTTTAAGGAAATATGCACATCTTATTGAATTGTTTATTATTGATGAAAAGTTCCAGAGTTAGTAAAATTACTTATTAACTTGTATAATTTTATCCAATAGAAATGCAATAATTTCCCTTTTGTGGAACAAATGATTTATGGCTTGTTGAACACTAAGCAGATTATATCTACTCAGCAATATTATTTTACCATTTGTTTGTTAAATTGCCTTTAAATATTTGAGATTTTCAGATGCTCTTATTGCTGGTCCTAACGCCTTCCTTGTTCCCACATTAATTAATGATTTAAATAAAAACTTTGACATGTTTTAAATTTGTAATTGCCAAGGGACATAATTTTGCTTTTTCAAAAACACCTTAAAGTTCTTCAAAGTCCACCAAAAAGTTACTGGAAGCTCTTCTATAGCTTGGATTTGTAGCATTTAGTTGACATAGATCAAGCCTAATTTTCTCAGGTCTTCTTAACTATTTATGGTTCACTCAGTTATTCTGGGGGTTCATCATCCACCCCCTACTATTGCTGAGTCTTCCGAGAGTGTGATAGCATACCGGTTCATGTTACTGCTATAAAAATTACCATGAAATTAATATTGAAAAATTAAAATGTATTGCTCTTCGGGTTCATTGTTTACACGTTATGTGTGGGTTTAACAGGGATAGAATCAAATGGTACAAGGCTGCCTTTCTGTCCAGAGACTCTAGAGAATAATTTGTATTTTTCAGCTGCTTGTTTTACCTTTCTTCTTCTTCTAAAAGCCAATCCCCATTCTTTACTAATGACAAATTTTGTATAATTTCACAGTTCTAATGATTGCATCTCCCGAACGGTTACTACAAAGTCACATCTTTTGTCATATTCTCTTCTGTCTCCACGTTTAACGTTATATTCTCTCTTCTTCCACTTTTACAGTTCTTGTGATTACTCTGGGTTCGATCAATAACAAACTCACAAGCAGCCAGAATTCAATCTGTAATATTAATTTCCCTTTGCCATTTAAGGTGACATATAGATGTTTTAGAGATTGTAGCATGCATATTTTGGAGAGGGGTAAGAAATCCAAAAACTATAAGTAGAAATGTCCTGAAAAATGATAGAGTCAGAAGTTATAGTGATTGATCTCTGCATCGCAGCTACCAGTGAGTGTAAAAGAACAGCAGGAATCAACTGTCTTAGAACACTGGATTCTCATTCAGCAATGGAGACCCAGGAAACTCAAGGAAGCAATGAACTGCCAGGTTTTTATAGTAGGGACCGATGCAGTGCCAGCTAAAATCTCTTCCAACTGTGTCTGTGATCTTGGATTTGGTGTCTCATGTTCCTGGAGCATCTAGCTAGTGCCCAGACACAAGTGGGACCTTTTCAGGAAACAGCTACAACACTACAGTGAAAAGGGGAAAAAAGCGACTATGGAACTTTCATGAGGGCCGATACCTGCCTCAGCATTCTCCTCGCCGGGGGAGTAATATGGAGCATTGTGCTCTGGAGGGTTCCTTACATGGATATTGCCTAGCATGCAATCTTCTTAACCTTTTTCCACGCGTGACCATTTTCACTAGACAAACTGTAACACACTGTAAGGCAAGTGCTGCCAGAAACACCAACAATTCACTATGCATTTGAGTTTTCATGGGTTTCTGACCATTTTGTTTTTGGAAATCTTTTACTGTTACCAACATTATTTTTTTCCTCCTGTTTGTTTGTTTTTTAATCGCTTTTATTGGGGCTCAAATAACTCTTACCACATTCCATACATATATTAATTATGTGAAGCACATTTATACACTCATTGCCCTCATCATTCTCAAAACATTTGCTTTCTGCTTGGGCTCTTGGAATCAGCTCCTCATTTTCCTTTCCCCCCTCCCTCCCTGCTCCCCCCTCTCTCATGAACCCTTAATAATTTATAAATTATTATTTTATCATATCTTATACTGCCTGACGTCTCCCTTCATCCAACTAAAATTTTTTTACAACCCCCCCACCACATTCGGTTACGTAACACCATATGAGGTCATGACCTGGAGTTTAAGAAGCTTTAGACTCTAGTAGACTTTTCAAGATTATCTAAAGCTATAAGGGTCTGATCACTGTCTTGACTCAGACTAATCTTGCGATTCTATAAATTATATAAAAAATGATAATGATGCAAATGATCTGCTGAAATACACAAATAAAACTTTGCCATTGCCTTTGAAGATCCAACTGAATTTTACTTACTAGAGACTCATTAGCATCCCTGATGGTGTAGTGTTTATACACTAAGCCACTAATTTCAAGGTTAGCAATTCGAAACTATATATCAGCTTTATGGGAGTCAGATGAGGCTTTCTACTCCTATAAAGAGTTAAGAGTCTTGGAAACTCACAGGGGCAATTCTACCATATCCTACAGGGGTGCTATGAGTTGGAATTGACTGGATGACAATGAGATTGTTTGATGTGTTGGTTGGTTGGTTTGACTGGCACTATGTGACACACCATTCACTCCTAGACAGAAAGAGACCTGCTCCCATAAATACTTAAAGCCTTGGAAACACTCTATAAGGTTACTACATGTTGGAAATGACCCAATGGCAGTGAGTTGGGTTTTTATTTTTTCTTTTAAAGAATGCATTAAACCAAACTCACAGCCATCAAGTTGATTCTGGATCATAGAGACCCAATAGGACAGGGTAGAACTGCCCATATGGGCTCTTGAGATTGCAACTCGGAATATATCAGAGCTTA
Organism: Tenrec ecaudatus; assembly: GCF_050624435.1. Taxonomy (NCBI): domain Eukaryota; kingdom Metazoa; phylum Chordata; class Mammalia; order Afrosoricida; family Tenrecidae; genus Tenrec; species Tenrec ecaudatus. The sequence continues at coordinate 34,518,983 of NC_134544.1, read as the reverse complement.
AATTCTGAGCATTAGATTTTCAAAAAGCTAAAGTCTATAATACAAGTTCTAAATCAATTTTGAATCTGCACAATGATTTAGCTTCCACTGAGTGCATTTTGACTAAGACTGGCATTTGTGAAAATTTTGGTCCCAGGCAGAGTATGTGGTTCATAGATCACTACGATTCCCCTAGTCAGCCCAAGGAATGATAGCCAAGTGTTGAGACACTTGCCTGGGTCTGTCTTAATTAGAAATTTGGGTGCTAGGATTGAATAAGAGTAAGTCACGTAGAGTCACTCTGACTGTCTTGGTCAAGAGGGCCCCTAAAGCAACTTGGTAACCTTTTCTGATATACAATAGTGTCAGCATCCCTATCATGGGCTCTTTTCCCATTCTGTAATCCTATCTGCAACAGTGGTAAATTGATCTACTGAGAGGCAGAAAGGCTAGATATAAAGAGGGTTACCTCCACCTAATGCCAACACTAAATGAAAATTAGCTGGTCATGTCATAATAAAGGGGTTTCAAAGAAATCAGGCACAAATTAGACACCTAAGGGGACAATCCATAGCTGAGCCTGCTCAGACCCAGGTCACCTAGGCTTAGGTGGAGAGCAACTGGGCACATCCACAATAGGCATCAGCAACATTACATCACACAGGTGCACCTGAACTCAGCCACTCAAATGGACCAATACCCTTACACACACCCCTGCCCCAGCCAGTGGGGATCAAAGGCAATAAACATCCGACTGAGGACAAGCAGCTTCCGTCTCACTCATTCCCCTTTCTCTTGCTTGTTGGAGGGTAGAATCTCTCCCATGTACGTGAGTGCACTCATATGCATGTCCTCTCAGGTATCTCTCTCTCTCTCTCTCGTGCACTCTCCTGCTTTTTTGATTTTGGGTTCTGTGGACTCCACTTTCTGCCCATTTTCCATGTGGTTTTTCACACTCCCTTGAAATGGCCATTTTCAGTTGCAAACTTTCCCACCGGCCTCAGCATGCAGCCTTGCACACTTTCCAGGGGGCGGTGTGGACTTTCTGAGACTGTAGTAGGGAGCTAGAGGCAGAAACCCGGGATTGTCCCTCCACAAACCAAGGTCTCCCTTCCCCCAACCCCCTTCCAGAAAGTTGGAAGCCAATGAAGGCCAGAGAGCATGGGCAAACTCAGGCCCTTGAGCCAGGAAGCCAGTACACCTGGGTAAACCCCAATCTAGGCCATGGGCTTAATTCAGCCGATAGGGTCAACTAGTACCATCCACCACGCCTCCCAGCAGAGGGCCCTAAAAAGCCAGAACCAAGAGCCCACCACTCTTGTTCCCAGCTGCTCCTCAGCCAGGCTGTGGTTTCTTAGGTCTCAGTTGGACACGTGTGGGTAGGAAGTACTCTGAGGGTGCCTGTGTAAAACCTGAAACTTCTTCTATCCTTTGTAAAAATCCACTTGGATCACAAACTAGGCTTTGGTGTGACTTCTTTGGTGTACAAAGCCAAGGACCAAGGCATGTTCCACCTGAGAAACTTAGCAACTGCCATACCCGAACCTTTCCTCTCCCTCATAAAAGAGACTTGGATTTACACAAGTGCTTTTGCCACATGAATTCTTTCAGTGTTGAGAAGCAAGAGCTGAGGTCACCCATCCAGCATCCTAACACTGCCAATCAGGATTTTGTGACAGTTTCATTTGTTTTGTAAGTCATTTTTAAGTGGCCATGTGACTGTGGTTTTGGACACCATGATGGTCCTGGGCCCTCAACTGGATGATTTTTCTTTTTCCTGTTCATGATTTAATAAATGAGTCTGTAAAAATTATTTTTTTATTTAGGAGCTCTTTTTTACCTTGGACCCTATGTAATAAGATCCTTTGACTCAAAAGTGACACTATAGCAAGTGGCTCTTCTAGACCCAATCACGTAGGTTGAACCAAAACTCAGTCACCAACCTAGATTTTATTTCCTTTTAATATATGAACTTGCTAAGAGCCGACACTTACATTACCCAGCCCACTCTTGCTCTCTCAGCTATAGTGAGTGGCCTGGCTGTGCGGCTTCTCACTATGTTGTGTTAGGCGAAGTACTTTAGAATTAAACGATCACTTTTTTTGTCTAGTGTTCCTTTCTTGTTCTTGCACCCCATTCCCTATGTCTTTATGGTTTCCTCCACTTGGATTCTGAAGCCAAATCCGACACACATTTCCTCCTGTGTTCATTGCGGATCAATCATTCTGTACTGACTTTGCTGAGAAAAGTCCAGCTTCACAAAGTGCACGCAGCCTAAGGGGCGACACTCAATGCAGTCTTTATGGATTTTTTTATATAATTTGCTACATTGCTCAAAAGCAGGCAGGTTGCTTGTGGATGTCACCTGAAAAGGGCTGATAAAACTGAGAGTCTTCCCTGATGTGCTGGACAGTGATAAAAAGCTAGGCCCTGCTATTTAGTCAGTCAGCAAAGACTTCCCGAGACTGGACTAGGATGTAAAGAATTTTACTGTTCTGTTTGCTTGCTTATGGTCAACAGTTGTTTCCCATGGCTACCCTGAATCCTGATGTAATGGAAAACTTCTATATGTGACTTCCATACATTCCAACAACAAAGGGTATATATTCTCTCTGCAATCTGATTTGAAATAAGACACCATAGACAGTCCGTTTTGCGCTACTGTGTTCTCCTTGCTGGAATACCTTTGGAATGAAAACTTCTCTTTCTTCCTCTGATTTGGTGTGACTAAATTGGTGGCAACACTTGGGAGAAAAGACTTGCATCCACTTCAGGTGACATTCAGAAAAAAAATTTAATCCTGTAAAAATTTTACTTTGAGTGCATTTCATCTAGCTTCTGAGATTCTTTGCATGATTTGGGGGAGTTGTTATATTTATTTTGTTGTGGATAGCTAAGCTCTTAAAAGGTCATACTTATCCTTGAATGAATCATAATCTTCAAGCAAGTTGTTCTTGTTAAGTATCTAGAACGAAAGAGTATCTGTAGAAAGAGAAAGACCACTGAAAACAAGAAAAGGTAAGGCACACATACACCCATATAAAAAGATTTGTATTTTTTGTACACAGGCTGCACAAGTCCAGAAGTTTCAACCTGATCATTGAAGGAAGGAAAGGAGAAAGGGAGGGAGGGCAGGAAGGAGAAGCAGGCAGAGAGAAAAAAGGATAGAAGACAACAGGAGTCGATGATAGCAGCGAATAGGTGTGAATACAGGTGAGAAGCTTTCCTCTTAAAATATATATTGGAATTTTGCTTAGGTTAATTGCTCCCGTGCCTGCTCTCTCTCTTTGTCTACCGGCTTGGATAGCAGTAGCATCAATCCTGTCATTGGGATGTTCCTCCCCAGAGCCTGATGGAATGCAAGGCACTTGGAAGTCACAGAATAAGGACTTCAAGGTTGCCTGCAAGCAACTTAACCAAGTGGAGCCAAAGCTACGATTTCCATTCAATTATGCTTGCTCTTTTTTGTTTTTCTTTTCAAGCCTGTTTTGGATTGTAGAACCTTGAATTGGAAACTCAACATTAGCAATTCAAATTCTAAACTGAGCTTTTTAATGCTAAATACTTGTGGATATCATTTGAGAAGATTGTCAAGTTAAACAATGTAGATTTTTCATATATACAGCAAAGTGACTTTGCAGAGATTACTCAGTTAAGATCCAAGTGATGGTATTCATCTTGTGCGTATGCATAAAATCCAGAACTCACAAAGTATTTTTGTAAATTCAGTATTTAGTTATCTCTTACCCATTAAGAGGAAGAATAGCAAACATATACCCCCAACACTTTTATTCATGCCTGAAGCTAAGCAAGGAGAATGGAATAGGATTTTAGAATTACAAATAGAATCTTTAAATTGTAGAAACTTGCTAATTTCATTTATGAAAACCCTGCCTAAATTCTGCTTTCTCTCTCAGTTGTTATTCAAATCTCTGTCCATAGCTAAAGAGAAAGAGAAAGAATAATCCTACCAGGAATTTAGTGAGTTTTCTTTTAGAGATCAGACATAAATGCTGCATGTTTGAATATGCAAATTTAATAGAGCAGATTGCCAAGAAATGAAAAATGGTTGTATGTTTAGCCCTAGGAAGTTAGTCCAGCTTAATAGAGCTGACAGCGAGTTAAGGAGTGCCCACTGGCAAAACTTAAACAGGGAGGAAAGTGCCTATAATTTGCTTACCTAACAAGAAGGGTCTTTGAAAACTAAGCTAGGTTTTAGACCTTGATGGCACCTACATTCTCCTGAGTACCCCTCAACTCCAATGATAACAGCAGTCAAGAAACCAATTGACTTATCGTGTTGGGTAAATCTGTTGGAAAAGACCTCTTTAAAGTGTGAAAAAGGAAAGCTGTCACTTTGATGATTAAGGGACACTAGACTCAGCTGTAGGATTTTCAGTTTCCTCATAAGCCTGTGAAAGCTGAACAATGCATACGCAAGACCACGGGAGAAGTGATGCCTTTGAGTTAGAGTCTTGGTGAAGAATCTTGAATAGACTATGGAGAATAAACAAATCTGTCTTGGAAGAAGGACTGTCAGTAGGTTCCTTAGAAAAGCTGATGATATCCTATTTCATGGACTTTGGACATGTTATCAGGAGGAACCAAGACATCATGCTTGGTAGAATAGAGGGTCAGCACAAAAGAAGAAGCCCCTAACTGAGATGGACTGGCTGAAAATAAAAGTGTGTGGGAGCGGAGCAGTGTCCTGATTGACAGGGTAGACCGCACCACTCCATTCTTATTTACCATAACTGTTAAACATAACAGTTATGCGGATGAAGCAAGTCTAAATAGTGTTTTACTCTATGGCACAGTGGTTACACACCCACCGGGTCACTAAGCACAAGGTCAGCTGTTTGAAACTGCCAACCACTCTGTGGGAGAAATATGGGGTTTTCACTCCCATAAAGAATTTCACATTCTTGCAAGGTTAATTCTACCCTATCCTACAGGGTTGCTGTGAGTTTATGGCGATGGATTTAGGTGTTTGATAGAGAATCATTATGAGTCAGGCTGAAAATAAGGCACTGGAGCCCTGATGCGATGTTGGGTTACGTGTTGGGCTTGTCCTAGGGGAAAAACCATCACAAAGTCATAATAGTGAGGAAAACCAAAATTTGGGTCAGCATCTGAGTTAACAAGGTGGGAAATAGGGCAACATGCCATCAAAGTTATATCTGATTGAATCCAAAGAGCAATCAATACAGGATTTGCAGCGTATATACAGAGTTGGTGATGGCTTGTGTCTTCCAATAGATAAGCTAAACATAAACTATAACTTCTCCAAAAATCTTTGTTAAGAGCTTTTCATAAAGTCAGGAGTGAGAGTGCATCAATACAGAATTTGGGAGGACAGAGGATATAACCCTCTTATATTTGCATGTCTTAGTCGTAAAGAGGAATCCCTCATTCTTAGTGTATGCCTTTACTTCATCTATCTGGCCTTGTTGTAGGCAACCTGCTTCTCCCTGCCTACTTGAATGATGAGCGAGACAGTGCAGAGTTACTGCTCCTATCTATCTCCTTGTAGCTTCAATTTAGAGGTTGTATGGTCACTCAATATGGGTTACTCAAGATGACATCAGATTGTGGGGGTTGCTATAGGTCAGAATCACTGGATAGTTTAGAGGATTTGTCCACATTTTAGTCATAGGTATTATTAGCAAGTTCTGTCCTTTAAAGGGAAGTGGGTTAATTTCTAATTTCTAAAGGGAAACAGCAAAGATTTTTCCAGTTATTATGAATTCTAACAGAATTGCAAGATTAAAATATTGGAGAACAAAGAACATGAAGCGCCAATGGGACTCTGGCGTCCGGGTACATATCCTAATGTGTTAGACCACGTTGACTAGAGAAACAAATTCAGTGGTACTCATATGTGTTTTTGGTATTTACATAATCTGTTGTCAATTTGAGAATTAAGAGTGTACAGGTGGAGTCTAGCCTGTCGATCAGGTCATAGCCAATGAGGACTCTTTTGGGACATGGCCTTCTCTTGAAGGTTCTGGGAACTCCTGTATTCCTCCTTGGAGACGGGAGACACACGCTTTCTCTCTGATCCTTCCCAGAGAGTGTCTCTCCTGACAAGGCACGTGAATCTATGCTGATGGTAGTGAGAGCTGTAGGCCTGGAGGAGCCATGTGGATACCCACATCAGCACTGAAATACTTCCACCGCCACTGGATCCATAAGACTATCCCACCCATTGGCCTGTGATCTTCCTGCATTCAGCATCATAGCATGTGTTTTTTGAGTCTGAAGAGGACTTTATAGATTGGTATTGGACATATAGGCTAATTTCGGATTTATGGACTTGATCTGGACTGAGCTGGGGTATTTTCTCACTATTCAACTGCTCTTGTATATAAAGCTCTTTCTTATACACATATGAGTGTCTATGGATTCTTTCTCTAGTCTACTCAGACTAACACTGCATAAGAAAGAGCCCAATTGTTTATTGTGAAAACATCCCAGCCCAGTCTAGATCAGGTCTGTAAGTCTGATATTAGTGCCTGTGTCTTATACTAGTCTATAAATTCCTCTTTAGACTCATGCAGCACATGCAAAAAATGCCAGATGCAGGAAGATCATAGGCCAGTGGTAGATCCAGTGGTGGTGGAAGTACCTAGGACCTGGTGACAGTCCATGTGGCTTGTCAGCAGGAATATGAAGCAGTGAAAGAGTGTGCCCTGCCTCTGCAAGAATCCTGATGAGAAGAGCATGCCCATGAGGAAAGATCACCAGGCAGTGACCTGATTGATGGCTACATGCTACAGTTTCCTTCATATTTACCCAGTGCCATGAAATTGTGTAACTACCACACAGAACAACAACAATTTTTTTCCAAAAGATTTCAGCTACATCTTGTGTAAAATACAGAGGGTTCCTTAGTTGACCTCTGAGATAATTTCCACTTGAATAGTCGAATAAAATTTCTAGCATATCCAATAAATTTACATCTGTAGTGAGGGTATCTGATGCCATCACTAAACACATATGGGCCATACTGTTGTGCTGTTTGTGTGAAAATACAGAAAGCATTTATCCTGGTCTCTATGGTCAGCAGCCATAGATTATATTCCAATTATGTAGGGCTTTTCCTTTTAAGACCCAGTTGACTTTAATGTAAGGCAAGCTTTCATCAAAGTAATGCATATTTTGGGGGCCCTGAGGGTTCTCTGTTTGGCTGCTAAAGAATTAAGGCCATTCCTCTTTTCTTAGTTCGTTTTTTTTCCTATGTGTGATAAGGTTCAGCTGCCTAGTATTTGGAGGTTTGAGAAATTGAAAGTTAGTTGCACTTTTGTATTTACAGTAATCATTTGGGCAGGTTGTCAATATCAATTTCCAGCCTACATGACTCTTCCATACTACTCTGAGTCAAAATTGTCCTTGGTTAGAAAATTGGGCAAAATAAACCAAAAGGGGAAAAAAAATCTTCAAATAACAGTTGGAATAGTTGAGAAGAAAAGAAATGGATTTCTCAGTGCCCTGTTTCAAGAGCTAGAAAATTCTTTTCCATATCAATAAGAGGGCAAATCAAAAGAATTGCTACTCAAGATCTAGTTCATACATGCACAGGAATATTGGAAACAAAAATAATTAGTGGACAGTAGCAGTCAAATTATCTCTGTAAAATATGTATCTTAATCTCATTAGGTATCTTCAAAATTTTTATTTAAGGTATGATCAAAACAGTGTGACCTCTCAGGTGATGTGTTGGCCCAGTGCTATTTAAGCCAAATAGTTCCAGATCTGTCTATTTAAGGTGAAGTGGTGAACTCAAAGGTTAAGAAAACCATTTTATTTTGTTACAAAGCGGTGATCTTAATAGACTTTCTCAAAGAACTCAGAATAATCATAGGGGCTTATTATTAAAAGTTTTCTAAACTTTGTAAACTTCTTTAGTACAGAAAAGTATAGGAATGTTGCACCATGAAATGATTTCCCATCACGTCAACACGTACCCTCCTTCTGGAAGAGTAGCAAGGATTGTCCCATGAAACTTTTTCTTCATTGACACTAAAACCCTGATCTTCCCCTGGGGCTTCTTCTTGTTCACTAAGCACCAAGTTTCTCAAAGAAGCATAAATTGAGTCACTCAATTATGTCAAAATAATTGTTAAGATACAATATGAATCAGAGTATAGAATTCCTCAGCAGTGAACTGGAGATAGGAACACACTTTCAGATGTACATAGACCGAGTCGGAAGACATGTTGAGAAACCATAACTTCACATTATGATATCTTTTATTTAATATGTTTCTATGATTTTGTACCAATACGTTCTAAGTTACCCTCAAGCATTACTGTGTGTCTGCAATCATCCACTTTCAATAGCATGCTAGCAAGTCTATTCACATCCCTGGTCGATGGTCAAAGGGAATTCACCACACTCTTAATCTAGACTAGATAAACAAATTCACAGGCACTCATATGTGTATAAGAAATAGTTTTATATAAAAGATCAGTTGTACATTGAGAAAACATCCAGCCCAGTCCAGCTCACATCCATAAGTCTAATATTAGTACTTATGTCCAATGCCAGTCTATAAATTCCTCTTCATACACATGCAACACATGCAATGAAGTCAGATGCAGGATGACCACAGACCAGTGGTGGGAAAGTCTTGTGGATCCATTGGCGGTGGAAGCATCTCAGCATGTGCATGGGTCTCCACATGGCTCCTCCAGCTCCAGGGGTCTGGTTTCATCAGCCTCCAATTGGCTCCTCCAGCTCCAGGGCTCTGGTTTCATCAACGTGGCTCCATCTGACTTGCCATCAAGAATGTCAAGCAAAAAGAATGTGTGTCCCACCTCCAGGGAAGAAGACAGGGGTTCCCAGAATCCTCAGGCAAAGGCCATGCCCACACAGAGGCTTCATTGACTATGGCCTGACTTGACTCCATGTCTTCTTCAAGTTAACATTAGATTGTGTAACTGCCACACTTTCCCTTTACCCTCCCTCTTTCTCTCTCTCCCTTTCCTGTACCCCCAGAACCTTCAGTCCCATTGTTTTCTCCTCAGGATTATTTATCTTTCCTATCTTGTTTAGAGAGACCTGAAACTAGAAGAAGAAGGAAAAAAAGGGGGGCCAATAAATAGTTCCGATCTGTCTGCTGACTCTTCTGGATGTTTTCTGATCGAGTCAAATGAGGTGCCAAAGCCTGCCCTATGAGTCTGAAGTCTACTTTCAGGATTCTTCAGTGGCTTCGTTGCTTTGCTTCCCCTGCTGCTTTGTTGCACCCCCTTCGTGTTTGCCCTGGTGTGGGTAGGTCAGGCCAGGCACAATTCCCACACTGTCTCCAGTGCTGTGTCCTGCAGCACCGTGGGTCATTCAGGAGATGTCTTGTTTCACAGTGGGGCCAGCCCTATGGTCTTCTCTGTGCGTTAACTGCTCCAAACAGGAGTGCAGTCCTCAGGGCTTGCTGGGCCAGATGTGGCGCTCTCTCTCTCTCTCTCTTTCATTCATTCTAGGTTTTCTTTCATGTGTTCTGGCAGACATGACACTCCCAGGGCTGTTGCAGTGCAATCTTCCAGGGGACTGGGGGGTGGTGGTGGTGGTGCTTTGACATAGCTTGGATAGGGACCAGCCCCACAGACCTCTCTGTCAGTTCACTGCTACATGCCAGTATGTTGCCCTCAAGACTTGGCATACCTGGTTGAGGTCTGGTCCCTCTCTCCCTTTCCTGTGGAGACATAAACAGTACACACCCCATGAGTAGGTGGGTGCCCTGTTCGTCCACTATCCATGCCCACTTTCCCCCCCTCCTTTTTAGTTGGCTTCCATATGTGTCCCTGGGTTGAGTCTGACCCCAAGGAAGACATTCTTTACTAGTTTGTATAACAATCATTTGGTTTTAAGAAAACTCCAGGGGCATATTTAGTTTAAGGTTTAAATATTATCATCGAGCAATAATTTCAGGGATCCATCCATTCTCTGAGACTTCAGAAACCATGGATTTTATGAGAAACTTAAATAATTCTCTGCATTTCCCCCCTTTTGATGAGCATGATTCTATAGATTCTTTCATTAAAACTTTGAATAGTTGTAGTCAAGTATTGTCAAGTTCTATTTCTCAGTTCATAGGAGACAGATGGTCATGGAGGCAAATATCTTCACTTTCCTTCCTTTATTGCTCTACTGGGAAAAATGTGTTATGAGTTTTATGAACTATATTGATATGAAAAATAATATTTCATTTTTCCAGATTTATTTCCCTCGAATGAAAATTTCCTGCAACAAATATGCATATAGCCAATGATACCAGTGTCACTCTCTCCAATGCTAACTCAGTACAAACTCACTCAAATGACTTGCATTCTATGGGATCTTTAAGAATACAAGTGATGTTTTTTAGAATCTAGAGACCGATTACTTTCTAACTCTAATGAATGTAGGCTCTGCACCCCCACACCTATTTGCCATTGAGCTGATTCCTATCCATGGCAATCCATGTAGGTGTACTAGAGTAGAGCTATGTTTCCATAAGATTGCCCGTGGCTGGTTTTTCACCAGACCTTTCATTTACGGCACATCTGAGTGGATTCAAACCAGCAACATTTCAATAAGTAGCTGATTGCATTTAACTGTGCATCATCCAGACACAGATAGGATCTGTGAAGAGGAGAGTAAAGGAAGTTCTAGAAGAGTGAGAAAAAAATTGCACTACGCAAGGCAATGCATGTTTTAAAATATGAGAATGAATTTCATAGAGAAGTGTCAGTTGGATTATGTGCTGCACCACCACCCCAAATAGAGTGTTATAGTGGTTACTTGTTGGGCTGTGATCTTCAAAGTTCAAAGCCAGCAGCAGCCCTGCAGAAGAAAGACTAGGCTTTCTACTCTTGTGAACATCTACTGTGTTGAAAACACACAGGGTGTCGCTATGGGTCAGCAGTGACTCAATGGCCATGAGTGTAGTTTGGTTTGGGAACTACATAGGAAGGTTGAAGGGAACATCCACCACTCCTGATCAGTTCTGAGGTTTGTTTGTTTGTTTTTTTAAGGACAATATGGTGCTGGTGTCTTATCCTTCAGTTGCCGTACCACCCTTAGCGTGGATTTCAGGTCAACTCCATCAGGAAATCTGACCGACGTAGAATAAATGTCCATACTTCTAGGCAGCATAAACCTAATATCTCTTCTCCCTTTTCTTTCACCTCTGCTGGCCCTTGGGCTGTGCTTTCTATTGCTTGAACTTCACGTCACCTATGAGCAAAAACAGGAGGAAAAAAAGTCTTAATCAGCTATTACAGAAATGAATTTCCTAAACTGAAATATTTACCCAAATATCAAAACTGGAGTTCTCATATAAAAATCTATGAATATTTAACAGAAATCCTTAACTCTTATGCATTCATGTATATTTCCATATACAGTTTAGCCAGCTAGGCACTGGGCACTGACGAGAAAAAGGCCTAATTAGCAGTCATCTAAATTGAATCAGAAATGTAACGAAAATCTAAATAATTCTAGGATTACATTGCCTTTGAAGAGCAAATTATAATGGAGTTTTGAAAATATTCAAGTTATAGATGTGATGCTCTGAAATATTTCCTTGTGGCCTAACTTAGAGAGTATTGAGGGAAAGCAAAATGTATTTACCTGCAATGGAAGTATTGAACCTTATATCGAGTTTGCTTTTCTCTTTTTCCAGCAGCCTTTGAGTAACCCTATGAAATCTTGAAAATCCAAGACACTGGGAATCTATCAGATTAACACTCAGAGCTGGGAATACAAAAGAAGCATAATCAATAAAAACCTTCCTAATAGCCAACCTGTCTAAGATGCTGAGAACTATTAAATGAATAATATGAGTGGCGGGAACAATGAGTTCCTTTTTCTAACTGATTTCACACTAGCATTTTCCTCCCCCATCCTTCTATTGACTCACTGTTAAATTTTTTTGTGAGGCTTGGAAATACATTCATCATTATAATTTAGCTTACACTTCTCTCAAGCTTTGGTCCTTCCCCACGGCTACATATTTCTCTAGCGCTCTCTCTACCCTCTCACATTTTTCCTATTTTCAGAGCTTTTAAAGTGGTAGAAAACCAATTAGGTTGGTTCACATTGACAACCAGTCAGACAATTTTGAACCCCAACTATAAGGATTTTTTGACAAGTCAGCATGCTTTGTCAGGGAGGTCCTAGTATGTGTGATACATGCTATTGTACTTGTATCTGTGTTTCTACAGTATGTCTCCTCATGTTGTGCACATGAAGAATGGCAAATACCTCTTAACATACATGAAAATCATCCTTATGCGACTTCTAGTTTTAGACCATCGAATACAAAGAAAATGTATAGTTTTGTAAATGAGGCAGATATCAGTCAATTACAACAAAGGGTAACATGATTGGTAGCACTGGTAGGGGTTTTTGCACTATTTATCTCTTAATTCTACTTTGTACATTCTATGGATTCTCTGTAATATTAAAAATAAATAATGACAATAAAAGTTCCCAAAATCCACAATATTCCCAATAAAAGAGGAAAGGAGAGTGAATAACGTGCTGGAGCAGAATCAAAGAAAGGAGTCCTCTATGGTGACAGAAGCTGTGACAAAGATGGTGTGGATTAGGGCGGCAAGACACACATAGAAGTGAATCAAGGTAGAATTGGGATCATGATAGTAGGAAGGAGGAAACATTTAAGAACTAGAGGAAAGTTATATGCTTCATCTTTGCTACCCTGCACCCTGCCTGACTCACCTCCTCCCCACAAACCTTCAGTAAGGGGTTGTCCAGTTGCCTAAAGATGATCTTTGAGTCTCCTCTCTGCACTTACAAATCTGGCTAGACCAGAGGATGTACATTGGTACAGACAGCAACTGGAAACAGGGAATCCAGGACAGATGACCCCTTCAGGACCAGTGGTGAGAGTGGTGATGCCTGAAGGGTAGAGGGAATGTGGGGTGGAAAGGGGGAACCGATTGCAAGAATCTACGTATAGCCTCCTCCCTGGCGGTTGGACAGCAGAGAAGAGGGCAGGGGGAGATGTCGGACATTGAAGCATAATAATAATAATTTATGAATTATGAAGGATTCATGAGGGAGGGGGAAGTGGGGAGGGATGGGGAAATGAGGAGCCAATATTTTTTTTTAATTTTAACAATTTATTGGGGCTCAAACAATTCTTTTCACAGTTCATATATATACATACATCAATTGTATAAAGCACATCTGTACAGTCTTTGCCCTAATCATTTTTTTCTCTTTTCTTCTTTTACATTTTATTAGGGACTCATACAACTCTTACCACAATCCATACATATACATACATCAATTGTATAAAGCACATCCATACATTCCCTGCCCCAATCATTCTCAAGGCATTTGCTCTCCACTTAAGCCCCTTGCATCAGGTCCTCTTTTTTTTCCCCTCCTCCCTCCCCATTCCCCCCTCCCTCATATGCCCTTGGTAATTTATACATCGTTGTTTTGTCATATCTTGCCCTATCCGGAGTCTCCCTTCCCCCCTTCTCTGCTGTCCCTCTCCCAGGGAAGAGGTCACATGTGGATCCTTGTAATCAGTTCCCCCTTTCCAACCCACTCACCCTCCACTCTCCCAGCATCGTCCCTCACACCCTTGTTCCTGAAGGTATCATCCACCCTGGATTCCCTGTACCTCCAACCCTCATATGCACCAGTGTACAGCCTCTGTCCTATCCAGCCCTGCAAGGTAGAATTCAGATCATGGTAGTTGGGGGGAGGAAGCATCCAGGATCCGGGGGAAAGCTGTGTTCTTCATCGATACTACCTCACACCCTAATTAACCCATCTCCTCTCCTAAACCCCTCTATGAGGGGATCTCCATTGGTCGACACTTGGGCCTTGGGTCTCCACTCTGCACTTCCCCCTTCATTTAATATGATATATATACACATATATACATACATATATACATATACACATATATACACATACATACACACACTTACATCTTTTTTTTTTTTGCATGATGCCTTATACCTGGTCCCTTGGGCACCTCGTGATCGCACTGGCCGGTGTGCTTCTTCCATGTGGGCTTATTTGCTTCTGAGCTAGATGGCCGCTTGTTCACCTTCAAGCATTTAAGACCCCAGACACTATCTCTTTTGATAGCCGGGCACCATCAGCTTTCTTCACCACATTTGCTTATGCACCCATTTGTCTTCAGCGATCCTATCATGGAGGTGTGCAGTCAATGATATGATTTTTGTTCTTTGATGCCTGGTAACTGATCCCTTTGGGACCACTCGCTCACTCAGGCTGGTATGTTCTTCCATGTGGACTTTGTTGCTTCTGAGCTAGATGGCCGCTTGTTTATCTTCAAGCCTTTAAGACCCCAGTCACTATCTCTTTTGATAGCCGGGCACCATCAGCTTTCTTCACCACATTTACTTGTTCACACACTTTGGCTCCAGCCATTGTGTCGGGAGAGTGAGCATCATAGAGTGAGGAGCCAATATTAAGGGCTCAAGTAGAAGGCAAATATTTTGAGAATGATGATGGCAACAAATGTACATATGTGCTTGACACAATGGATGGATGCATGGATTGTGAAAAGAATTGTACGAGCCCCCAATAAAATAATTTTTAAAAAAGAAGTGAATCAAATTCTTTACACAGTCAGCATCTAGAGCCTTCCCCCATTCGGTCACCACCAAATATTCTAGTTTACACAAGCAACAAATGCTGAAAAATGACACCCATTCATTAACATTTACTTACAAACAGTGAACTTATTGCCTAATTGCAATTTTTCTACTGCCTCACCATTTGATTCGGTGTGTAGAGTCACTTCTTGATATTGTAGGATAATCAAGTCCAAACAATACTTCTAGATCTCTGGTCTTTAAGAACAACTAAAATCATAACTTTATGTGGGTTATAAAGGTAGACACTAAATGTGCTTGTCAATAAGTTTGATAATATCATTTCTATCATAAAAGTTTAAAGCATTATGTGAATACCATACTATTAAAATCCAGTAAGTCTTTATCATTAAACTCTTCTCCAGTATCCAGTATTCCTGAGGCAGAATTTTCTAAATATTGATATTGTAATATTATGTAAAATGTTCATGCAATTTATAAGATGCTTATAAACCGATCCAAAATTTTTTGTTAATGTGTATTAAAGGTAAGAAGAGAAATAGGCTCATAGATAAGCAAGAACAGAAAATAAACTACAGTGGATTCCAGCAACAAGATTAAAAACAAAAATCAAGTATAGGAGTATTTGGACAGAGAATATCTTTCATTATGTTGGTCCCTTTATCCAGTGGAAAGATTTCTTTTGAATCAGCAATGTGGTTGTCATTATTTAACTACAGTTTGTGCTCTCAATACCATAGGGACCTATCTGTGGAAATAAATAAGAACCACCCGTCAATATTAGAGGC
Organism: Tenrec ecaudatus; assembly: GCF_050624435.1. Lineage (NCBI taxonomy): Eukaryota > Metazoa > Chordata > Mammalia > Afrosoricida > Tenrecidae > Tenrec > Tenrec ecaudatus. Next base: position 34,503,610 of record NC_134544.1, on the reverse strand, counting down.
CAAAATGCCAACAGTCCAAGAATGGAGACCTCATAAGCAAGAATGTGATAGAATGATGGTCTTACTATTAATGCCTCTTGGCAAAATAAGGCATTAAAAAAAGAGATAAAAGCAAGTCTAGGCCAACAAACAAAGAGAAAAGGTCTATGGATGTCCACCATTCATCTTTGAATGGCCTTTCTTGTGGGCCAAATACTTCTTCCTAACCTAAGAAATTTTCCTTATCTATTTCTGCTTTGAATTGTTTTGTTTTGCTTTTCATTCCCCTCTCCTATTTTTTAAGATTAAGAGGAAGAAATGTACATGCAAACGGACTTCAAAAAATTTAATGTAAAAATAAAATTTAAAATAAATAAAATTATTCCATGGATTATTTGAAGCCTACATATGTACATACATAATTATTATCCACCTATCTATCACTTTGTAGTATGGTGGTGTCTTTTATACTGCTGTGATGTTGGAAGTGATGTCACTGGTATTTCAAAGACCAAAAGGGTCACCCACGGTTTCATTAGAGTTTCCAAACTGAGAATAGACTATGAAGACGGAATCGGCTGCCCCCTTTGGAGGAATCAGACACTAAAAACTTTATGATTTACTGAAAACCTTACCAACAACTACAAAGTACTGTGAGGTGTAGTGAAGTAGAAAGTGCCCTTCGAGCGGACCCTCAACATATGGCTGAGAAAGAACTGCCTTCTCAAAGTGCAGGCGACCATAATCACACCGATGCACTAAAGCCTTCAAGGTCATCATTTGCTGATGGAGCATGATGCAAATTGGGAAGAAACAACTGAAGAATGTAAGATGGGAAAAATAAAACTATGTATTTCTAAACTGAGTATAGAATTGAAATATGAATCTGTGGAAAATGGAAGACGTTAAAGATCAAATAGAACACGTAAAGATCAATATTTTAAGCATTAGTGAGTTGAAATAGACTGGTATTGGTCATTTGGAATATGAAAATCATACAAATGACTATGCTAGGAATGACAAATTGAAAAAGAATGGCATTACATTCATCATCAAAAAGAACATTTCAAGATTTATTTTGAATTATAGGACTGCATATGATTGGATAATATCCCTTCTCATACAAAGAAATCCAGTTAAGATGAGTATTTTTCAAATTTATGCACCAACCATCCAAGTCAAAAATCAACCACATGCAATCAAAATACACTGATAATTATTGGCTACTGGAATGCACTAGTGGCAAACAAAGTGGAAAAAACAGTAGTCAAAAAATAGGGCCTTGGGAATGAGTCAGCCAGGGTGCAGCACAGCATTGACAAAACACACGATGTTCCCATAGCTCTTTAATGTTTCCTCCCCCCTGCTGTCATGAGCCCAGTTCTACCTTACATATCCTCTAGACAGGAGCATATACACTGGTACAGATAGTAGTTCTCAACACACAGAATCTAGGACAGATAAACCCCTCAGGAATAGTAATGGGAGTAGCGATACAAAGGGGGTAGGGGAAAGATGGGGGGAGAATGGGGAGAAATGGGGAATGAACTACAATGATCAACGTACAACCCCTCAACCCTCCAGGGAGATGTACAACGGAAACGTGGGTGAAGAGAGACAGCTGGAAGTGTAAAATATGAAATATTAATAATTTATAATTTATCAGGGGTCCATGGAGGTGGGAGGGTTGGGGAGGGAGGGAAAAATGAGAAGCTGATACCAAGGGCTCAAGTAGAAGAAAATATTTTGAAAATGATGATGGCAACAAATGTACAGGTGTGCTTGACACAATGGATGGATGTATAGATTGTTATAAGAGTTGTATGAGCTTCCAATACAATTATTTTTTTTAAATATGTGTATATGCTAAAAGAATGGCAGTGTTGGGCTGAAAGAAGTGGATAGATAATAGAGGGTGAAACTTTAGTAGATTGGAAACATCTGTGCAGATAGTTTAATAATGTAATAGCAGCTGGGAAGTATGCAGATAGAAAATAAACATAACTACTGCTCTATTTTAATAAGTCATCTTGTTTTAACCTCAAGATATTCTATGTAGTTGAAATGTAAAAAAAATACCCAACTGATTTGTTTTCATAAGGCCCCTGTGTCATCTAACTGCTTGCTACTAAAATCCTAGTCATATGGGACAGCATATTCAGTGTCCGCTGACAGTATGAGAAATTTCATGAGGTATGTTTTGTTTTGTTTTAGTTTCTGGTTTCTAAGTATTCTACTCAACACTAAGATGGAACAAACTCAAGAGTTTTCCTCCAAGCACCTTTCCCAAGGAAATATAACTGCCTGATTTTCCCCCAATAGAGGATGACCTGGTGCCCCTAAATGCATCAGTACCTCTGACTCCTTGTAATCATGAGGGCCTTGACATAAACAAGATCATATTTAGAAAGTATTTTGACATATTTTAGAGAAGTATACAAGCAACATAAAGCAAAACAAAACTCTACAATTCAATTACTTTTCTTGGAATTTAAAATTGCATCATAATTGAGGAAGTGGCATGGAAACCACTTGGGTTACACAATGGGAAGAAAACCTCAGCTCCCCTGCTGTCCATGGATAATCTCTCTGAGGCAGAAGTCACACATTCTGTAAGCCTCAAACTGCCTTTATTCTCCTCTGAAATCAAACATCCATCCCAGAATATTCTACTTCTCTGCCAGGTTGATAATCTGTTGCAATGGCTCTATGGAACTCATAGACCATACTCAACGATTTTAAGGGTTTATTAAGAATGTTACTACAAATCAGGGTCAGAAAACAATAATATACAGTCCTTTATCTGCAATAGCACCTCCACAGCAGCACCTCTTCTCAGTCAAGCAAGAAACCATGTCTCTCTCAGGTCCTGAGACTCTCAGCCAAGCATTCGTGTCTTACCTGAAACACATAGATTTACTCATTCTGTGGTCAGAGAAAGCCATTGATCAATGTCGTGGTCTCAGCAAGGATCTCTGACTTGCCTTTGACTTTAAGTGTTCCAACCTCTGTTGTCCCAGATTGCCACTCTTGCTGCCCCCACCACCCTCCCTCCACTTCAAGCTAGGATCTTGCTGGAACTCCGGTGGCTCATTTTTCTTGATATTTACAAAGTTCCTGCTTCTGAAATGAAGGAAGTTACTATAGTTCAGGATCAGAAAAGAGATACAGTCCTTTGTCTACAGAACAACCTCCACAGCAGCACATTTTTAATCATGCCACCAGCCATGTTTAGAGCCAACAGAGTGGCTAACCTAACCAATCCCTGAGGTAGTGTTCTCTATACTTTTTTAAAGTGTTCTAAAACCAGGATGTAACTTTGAGGACTATCGTGTGCCTGACCCAAGCCATAGTTATATATATATATATATATATATATATATATATATATATGGAAATTGGACAATGAATAAGGAAGATAGGAGATGATTGATGCAATTGAAGATAGGAGATGATTGATGCAATTGAATTATAGGGTTGGCAAGGAATATTGAAATTACCATGGACAAACACAAGAACAAACGAATTTGTTTTGGAAGAAAGACAGCCAGAATCTCCTTAGAAGCAAGAATGGCAAGACTCTGTACCATGGACTTTGGAGATGTTAGGAGAGGCAAGTCCTTAGAGACAGACATCATGCTCGGTAAAGCAGAAGAGCAGCAAAAGGGAGGATGGCTCACAACAAAACGAATGAACCCAGTGACAGCAATTACAGGCTCCACCCTAAGAGCAAGCACAGGGCTGGGCAGGGCTTGGTTTTGTTGTACGTGGGGTCCTGATGCGTTGGATTCTACTCCAAAGCACCTAACAATGACCAACATACCTTAAATGCAGCCTTCCAAGCCAGTCACTGGGATGGAGCGAAGTGACTATGCATCCTCTTGGAAAGCACATTTGCATATCTAGAAAACAGTGCATCTATGGATAAATGACGCCTCAAGAGTGGGCTCTGCAGGCCTAAACCTCAAAGCCTGTGGCTCACACTCTTCTTTTTTAATGTATTCTCAGAGACAGCAAGAGAGGACGTTTCCCTGCCATACTTCTGTACATCCTTGATTGCAGCTACGATTGTTTCCTTTGGGTTGCCTTGAGTTTTCGATAACTTTTATCAGTATATATACTGTTGATGATCTGATTGTCGCACTGAGTCACATGTTGTGCCACTGGGTCATCTCCTCCAGCATGACCAAGCACATCAATATTCTTTGCTGTCATCATCCTTAGTGATCTTCTAATCTCTAGATAACCTTTTTTTTTGGGGGGGGGTCTCCTTGTTCAGTCTGCCTATGCTACTGCTCTTCTGGGCTGTCCACATGGTGATGTTGACTTTTCAGCAGCGACTGTCTTTGGAGGCATCGATTATCTCCATTGTTTTCTTATACAGGGCTGTTACCACCCAATGCGGGATAGCTGAAACTCTTGGATGTGTGCCATTTGTTCTTTCCACCGATGAGAAAACAACGTACCTTTTGCACACATTGCATTGTTACCAGCTTCACCTTCATTGAGTCACTTCCTTCAGTTTCACCTCTCAATCAGCTTTTTCCCTCCCAGAGTGCTTGGGTGACTGATGTCTAGGTCAGAGATGGTTCAGTATCCACTGAGAACCTCTAACCCTCTGATATCAAAGGCTAGTTGCCAAGAATTTCCCATCTGCCTTTATCACTTGTAGGTTTAGACTTTTATTTGTTTGATTCCCCCTTAGATATGTATCAATGTCATTTTATTATAAGTTTAGTTCTTTGGCATGGAAATAGCGTAATTATGCTTAATAGTCATTTTGTGTCATGCTCAAAAACTGTAAGTCAGAATCAACTTGAAGAAAATGGGGTTTTATTTTTTACAGAAATGGTCAGAAGTGATTCATTTTTGAGACTATTAAACTTGTGTTTTAGACTTAATATGAACTATAATGGCCAACCCCACAAAATTGATGTGAAATTGATTGTTCTCATACACATTATTTACGTCATTATTTCAAAAACACTTTTACTCAAAATAATGTATTATCCAGTGTTGAAATGAGAGAAGTGTGACTATCATGATGATGTGATGTTAAACATCAGTTGGAAGAAAGGGCAGTTTAATGTGTGAGTAGGAGCCCGTTCGAAGAATCATCATTTTTGATGGTGAACTTCACCCTGCTCCAGGGTACTCTGTGAAACTCAGCAGCTCATTTAACTTTTCTCTACCAAAGTTGCGGGGTGCTGATGGTACAGTGACTTCCCTGCTGGGCTGTAACCCACAAGGTGACTTATTAGAAACCACCAAATACTCAGTAGGAGAAATATGGAACTTTCTACTCCTGTTAATAGTACAATCTGAGAAACTCACAGGGGAAGTTCTGTCCTGTCCTCTAGGGTCACTATGAGTCAGCATGGACTTAATGGCCATGTGAGGGGGTCTACCAATGTGTACTTTTGTGAGAAGAAAACAAAAACCAAACCATTTGTCATTGATGGAATTCTAACTCATATGCAGAGCAGAAGTAGTTTTTATAAGGGTTCTCAAGCTGTCTCTGGGTGTGTTCATATAGCCAGTCTTTCACTTAAGGGCTTAACTGATTATACTACCTAGGGACTCAATGAGCTTTAAAGAGGCTTATTATTGATTTTTAAGATTTCTTCCATCTTTGAAACTATATGATTGTATAATTTTCAATATTTGTCAAAGATATTTAACATTAATCCTCTTGAATGAAAAATGACTTCCTAATATTCAAAAAGTAGTTGAGAAAGGCCATTGAGATCCAATTTTATAAATACTGTAATTGAAGCACAGTGAACAGTATTAACTTGCCTAAGTCACGCAGCTTCTCTAACACCATGATCACGTTAAGTTGGAGATCTGGACTTCTAGTTGTCAGCATGTTCTTGACATTTCTACACATCTATCCAAAATGCAGGTGTAAACAATGGGATACTCTTGGCAAATATCTGTTTGCTTGTTTTTAAGTGTCAGGTTCATCATGATAATATCACTCAGGATATTTTACCATGTTGATGTTAGGTTCAAATTAGTTGATATATGAGAAAGCATTTTAAAAGCTGTAAAATGCTGTTCAAATATATTAACCAGACTACACAATGATTCTGAAAGCACCATCATCAGTTTTAACTGAGCTATTTTTTTTGACTCTATACATTTGTCATCATAACTAGGTAATTGGATATTCTTTTTTTTCTTTTTTGGTATATAGAAAAAGTAGATCATCTGTATATGTTATATATCTTGCACTAATGTTTTGGTGATGTCAAAACTATGATTTGATAATTTATGTTATATTCATTTACTGACTACCCACTGTCTGTTAGGAACTACTTGAGGTACTAAGTTTATAGAATAAAAGGAGGCAAACTGTATGACGTGAAATTCATAACTTTATGAAAGGGCCAAAGAAAATCAAACAGGAACCTCCCAAAATACAATAGGTAATGAAAAGTTCTTTGATGAAAAATACTAATGGGGTAGTAAAATAGTTAAGGTTTGTGTGAACTTGGCTGACCCAGGATTAAACGTTGTTTGGCTAATAACCCCATCTGATGTGACCTAACACAACGTAAACTCCATAAAGAGGTCTCTATGAATAGACAATCCATTGTAAGAAGATTAAGGTGGGATGCAATGCTCACTCAGGTCATAGACCTGATGCAGTTTACGTAGGGGTGCAGCTTGCTTCCCATATAAGTGGACAATGTGGAAAAAGTTGATTCTTTTTTCCTCTGTCTGTGGCTTTCCCCTGACTCATCAACTTCTGTTCTTTGGACAATAAAACCATTTCTTGTTATATTTTTTCCATCAAATATAGGTTATTTTTTACCCTTTCTGAAAAACAGAAGAGCAAACATTTATTGAAAGAAAGTAAAATTTTAGTAATCTGCTCAATGAATTTGAAAATGTTTCATCAGAAATGTGTAAACATACAACCTCTAAAGAAGAGCTTATTAAAAAAAGAAAAGATTATTTTTATTTCTATCATCAGCCTCTTTATTTTTTATTCTAAAAGAAAGATACAGTTTATTCTAAACTATATCAGCAAACTAGGTTTCAATTTCCTCCTCTAAACAAAGTACCTAAAATTATTTTGGTTTCTCCTGATGAAATGTGCCAGTGTGAGGAAAGAAAGATTATCATTATATAATCCCTTGTTGGACAGTACACATTTCACCATCCCTGCTCCAACCCCAGGTGATACCATTCTTTCATTTCTCTCTGGCAAGCTTGGCTTTCTGTAGGCACTGTGGGATAGAACAACGGCTGATCTCAGCTCTGGGAGAGTTCGTGCTGAGCAGCTGGTTGGATCTTGCTTTAAACTTGTTTGCAGAGAGCTGCTGTGTACAGCTGTTTACCCCGCCAATTTATCTCCCAAACACAGCACAATATAATTTATTTTTATAGGGAATTCTTCATAATAGGGGATCGCAAATGGCTTCTCAGGGAGAGTCAATCATGGAATAAAGAGGAACAGAAGCATTGGAGGGGAGTTGGAAAGTAATAAAGGGGCACAAGAGACATGAGTATTCCAGGAAAAGGGAGAATCCCAGCAGGCAAAAAGAAAAAGAAAAAAAAAACTTCAGAGGGAAAAGTGGGAAAGGTGATGAATGGTGGTGGGAAAGAGTTCTTCAAGCCGACACGAACCCAGGCACCAGAGGAGGAAAAGCAATGAGAAGCACCTGTGAAAAATTCTCCGCTCTGTGTTTTTACCGGTCTGTTTTAGGGATGCCTTGACAAAAACCAGGTGGGCAATAAAACTAAGAGTTTAGATACATGGCAGTGTTTTATTTATCAAACGTATTTTAATTGTGTTGGGGAAACACCGACCTATGGATCACCTGGAATGCTAAGGATAAAATACACTTGCTGGCTCTCACGCAAAACTTACTGTAACAGAATCTAAGGGAGAGACCCAGGACTCTGTATTTTGAAAGATCACTCTGGTGCTTCTGAGCAGGCAGTTTGAGAAATGATGACTGGGGGATGCATCTGGTGGCAAACAACAGTATAGTGAGCTGGAAAAATTCAGGCCCAGACGAGAGTATTCGTCTCACACCCAGGGTCTCGAACTGGGTGGTCATTGGCACATTTGATCTTGCTTTCCACTAGCCTGAGTGACTACTTTCTGGTTCATCCGAATCCCCCAGAAGCATCATAAAAAGGCTACCACACCCCAAACACTAAGTACTCAATGAAGGTGGGAAGGAAGAGGCAGAAGGATGAGGAGTCTGCTCTCCTTTCTTTCCCCAAAACTCTCTAAGAAATTCACTAACTCCCACTAGACAGCACTGTGTTATGAACTCACTACTAACTACAGAAGATGTCACCAAAAAAAAATAATGCACATTTAGCCCTTTCTAGTAAAAGAAAAAAAACCTCAATTAGATGAATTGACACAATAGCCACAATAATGGGCTCAAGCATCCCAAAGCTTAGGAACATGGTGCAGGATAGGCCAACAGTTCCCTTTGCTCTACGAGTCTGAAATGACTCCACAGCAACTAACAGCAATGGCAAAAGCAGGCAAAGAAGGAATTCAAGGAACGTGTTGCCAGGCAAGTTGCAGTGTCTGCCACATTTAGTTAGGTCAATCCTGGAATCTTATTGATGGCATATCTCTGGTTCAGCTAGGTGTTAAGTTGTGTTAGTAGTGGGGCAAGGTCAAGAGTTACGCTCCATTATCTCCTACTTTGTCTTCAAAGCTACCTTGATTCCATACCTGTTCTAGGTTCCCAGTAGTATTTATAGGACCTGAGTTTTCCTGCTTCTTCTTAACCTGGCTCTTAGTTGCATGTTTATGCAGACATGGCATTCAAATTGCATAAGTGCTGTGTATTGATGATGGAGATTTCTGAGCTCTGGGTCTGATACATTAAGCCACAAGCTTGGTAGTAAGTCCCAACTCTGTTTAATGGACAAATGTGAGTTTTCAAATCTTTGAGCCACCAGACACTGAGATTTTTACACAGTGAAGGTAAACCAATCAAACTCTGTTTTGCTTCCATCAGTGACATCAGAGAGAATTATCTTCACACTTAAGAGGGTAAGAGAGACTCGAATAAGAGAAAATCGAAACCTGAGAAAATTTAGATGGGACTAGTGGACGATTGCATTAACTAATTACAAAGTCTAAGATCAGACAGATTACATCATAAGGAACTGAAAGTTCTGAAAATTGTTAGCATAATCAAGATTAGTAATTGTGGAAAAAAAATTCAGACTTGATAAGGTGCCTGAAAAGCAGAAATAAGAAAACAGTCCATTAGTTTTCCCAGAGCTTAGTATTTCTCATCTGTCACCGACATTTCTGAGAAATATTGACCAAAAATCTAAAGGAGATTATTAAAGGATGGTGGACAGGATTTAGAATAAAGTAATGGTTATAAGGAGCCTGCTTAAATGCCCTTTGAAGATATTGCCCTCTTCAGCATAGCCCTTATGAGAAGATGTATGATGTTCCTGAAAAGAGGGAGTTAAAGGCATAAAAAAGCATTGCAGAGATCAGATTCATAGATACTTTATTTTCTTTTTAAAAGATAACTAAGAACTACATGTTTAGATAGTGAGAGATTTTAACTAAAAAAAGTATTCTCGTTTCTGCCTATATATACATGAAAGATAATAGAGCTAAATTTCTCTGTATATCTTATACTTTTATTGAATTAGCCCCTATTATTCTTGAGCTGTTTTGTTTATAAATTTAAAGTGATGCTTATGGAAATCCTTTTGTTTGTTCATATTATCTCACTTATGAGCCCCAGAATTGAGAGAATGTTGTCAATGTATGGGAGAGGAAGTAGCTATGCCAGGAAATCGGCTACCTTTGTGTTTTGTGCATATCTTAAGTCACTTAGCATTGTTAATTTTTCTGCAATATGTGGATGCTTGCTAGTGGGAAGATGATATTTGAGAGCATACATAATATTAAGTTGGAGAATATTTCCTTGAACGTATAGATTACAAAGAATCAAATGGCCTTATTTTGACTGAATTCTTTTATCTTCAAGAAAAGTTTTGGAATATGCAAACAAAATTATACAGTTAAGGAAAAGTTCATTTAAAATTTGTTTTTTTAATCTTTATTATACTATTGCTTCACTGTATTTTTTTTGTTATTTGAATTATTCTATTTTCCTTAACTGTGGGTAAAAGTAATTTTAAGTATGAGTTTGCATAGGAGACTAAATAAGATTAAAAGTTGATATGGGTAATATTCAACATGGATGCTGAATGTTAGCTGACTTTGAGCAATTAGGAAGATATAGATTAATTAAGTAAAGAGGACTAATTACTTGGTTCTATTAAAATACAGGAATCTGGCATTGATATCATTCACTGCATGAAATTTGCTTCATTGGCTTCTGTTGGATTTCCTAGCTGTGCAACACTGGAAGAGTGAATGTATATTGATGATAATTGAGAAATGGTGTTATAGGGTATGCAGGAGTGGGGACTGGGCAGTAGGGAAGGTAAGGGGATTTCTGGATTATATAATGAAGGGGGAGGAGAGGGAGCGCTGGAACTGAACATGATTGCACAACTCATTCTTAAGGCCTCTTAACCATTGGGCAGTGGTGGGAGGGGTGGGGGCAGGGATGCTTTAATATAGATGTGATGCTGATAGTACAATTCCCCCTGATATGATTGAATGATTGAACTTTACGACTGTATGATATATAAATTGTGTGCCAATAAAACTGTTGAAAGAAAAAAATGTGAAAGACTATACTAAATTTTGACCAAATTTATCAACTTTAATTACATATTTCATCAACTGTGCGTGTTAAACATAAGGAAACACAACATTTTAATATACAGAACAATCTAAGGAGAAGAAGCATAACAGTGTGAATGTAACTAACATCCCAAGTACAATTTGGCTACATGCTGTCATGTAGTTATGCCTACTTTTTCTACAATGTATATAGAGGAATGGTGTCAACCAATTATAGATTATTTGTATACATACGTTGTTGTTTTTTTTGTTCCTTTCTGGGTTTCTTTTCTTTTCTTTTTGTAGGAGAGGTATGCTTTTGATGATTCCAGAGAATTAGATACAGAAAAATGTGACAAGAACATCTGAGCAAAATTTGTATTTTTTTCGCCTTTCTTGGAAGGTAAGCTTATACTAAGTGCCGAATTTAAATCAATAATCTGATACACCAAACATTACCCTAAGTAGCTGGTGCTCATTATTAGCGCAAGTTCTTCTGGGAAGAAAACAAAAACTAGAGTAAAAAAAGTCAGTGGCCTGAATGAAACACTACTCAGTCTTGAAAAGGAGTAAAAGTCTTTGGTACATGCTAAGCAGATTGTGGGCTGCAAAAAAAATCATGTAAAAGTAGAATGAAAAGACAATAGAATTTCCCCATGATTTTTGAAGACCTCTAGTAAGTAGATGGTCTTTGTGAGCATTGTGTTAAGTTAAATAAGCCAGGCACAAAAGAACAATATGGTGACACTTATACAGAATGATTAAAACACATCTGTTTGTTGAAACAGAAAGCAAATTAAATGTTACTAAGAGATGAGGAAAGGGGAATATGAAAATCTACTGCTTAATAGGCTCAACTTTTGTTTGAGGTGAAAGGAACGTTTTGGAAGCAGCCAGTGGTAAAGATTGGGATGTAATTAATGCCGCTGACCTGGAGCTCTCTCTGCACATAAAAATCAATTAAATGAAACTCTGTGGTATACATAAATAGGGACAATTTTTTTCTTTTATCTTTTTTTAAGATCTTTTTATTGGGGCTCATAAGGCTCTTATCACAATCTGTACATACATCAATTGAGCAAAGCACCGTTATACATTCGTTGCACTCGTCATTCTCATAATTCACCTTCCACTTGGGTTCCTGGAATCAGCTGTCTCCCTTTTTCCTCCCATCCCCCTCCCTCCCCGATCCCACCCCTGGTCCCTTGATAGTTTATAAATAATTATTATATCTTATCTTACACACCCCGGCGTCTCCCCTCACCCGCCTCCCCATTGCCCATCTCCCAGAGAGGAGGTTACACATAGATCTCCGAGATCGGTTCTCCCTTTCTACACGCCCTTCCCTCCTGGTGTCGCCACTCCCACCGCTGGTGTTGAGGGGTTCCTCTGTCCTAGATTCCCTGTGCCTCCAGATCCCCACTGCACCGCTGCACATCCTCTGGTATAACCAGGTCCGCAAGGCAAGGTAGAATTGGGGTCATGATGATTGGGAGGGGAGGAAGCGTTCAGGAACTAGAGGAAGGTTTTGAGTTTCATTGTTGCTACACTGAACCCTGAGTGGCCCATCTCCTCCTCACTACCCCTCTGGAAGGGGTGTCCAGCTGTCTACAGGTGGGCATTGGGTCCCCATCATGCACTCCCCCTCTTTCACGGTGATGTGATTCTCACCACCACCCCACCTTTGTTGTTGGAGACCTGGTCTCCTCTGGGACAATTTTTTAAAAGGCAAGATTTTGGCTTCTTGACCCCGATCCTCAGGAGCCCCTGTCCTCTCCACCCTGGGTGGAGAATGTCTTTAGCAGTAAGGGACACACATCCCCATGGTCGGCTTTGTGCCTTCTCCTAACGTTCTCTAAGTCATCCATCCTTGGAAAAGTAAAACTGTCCTCAGAGTAGGCATAGTCTCCCTTTCCCTACAGAACCCATCTGCACTGATGCCAACATGCTCGTGTCTTTGTGGCAAGGCCTCCCATTGAAAGCCACTCAGCTTAGTTTTGCATACCCTCGGTTACACTTAATTCCATGGGAAAACTTCTTGTACATATGTTTATATAATTGCTGGGTAAATCCCTAAAGTAATGTTACTTATATGTTTTCATCACATTTTATGTTTCAAAATACCTGGGCCTATTTGAAATTTTGATCCAGATCATATATTGGATTTGGATACCATCTTGAACCCATGTGAGGCCCTAAATATTTAAAAGCCTTTGGATATTTCATTGTGTGAGTGGCATATAGTTAACACATTCATATTCAATTAAAATTAGACAAAGAAGCTAAACTCTTCTGTATCATTATATATTCATTGTTAAAGTCCACCATTTATTTGCATTTTAAGTGCATGTGTGACACCTCCCTAAGCCCAATTAATCAGCTGGCATCTTTGGTTAGTGTTGATTGTAGCTAAAATGTGAAATTCCTCCATAATAGCACATAGCCAAACAAATAGAAAAAACATGTTTAGCACCATGCAAATTAACACAAGGTCATAGGCAAGACCCACAAAATAATTAAACCAGGTTAAGGAAGTCATGCTTTGGGAGACTAAGAATTTTAATGAAAATTGTTATTGAGTTCAAATGAGAGGGTTTTGTCTGTAATTAGTGAGTAATATCTTTCTGCATTAATCAACGTCATACAAAAACTGCCTAAATTAACACTTTGCTTTTCTGATATTGCTTCAGGTTTGTGGGGTTAGTGGGGAGTAAGTTATGTTAAAAAAAGTAATTAAGATTAGGACACTTTAAAAAATCTTGCTTTTCTACCTGATTTAATCTTGGGCACCATACTTGACAACAATGAATTAACACGTATTTCTTGAACAAGCTGTGCATGGTGGAAACTACAAAGAAGTTTCCACTTCCAAACATAAAAGACATATGACAGCTTAGACCGTGAATGAGATGTGTGGAGATCATTGTCTTATGGGGTTTTTTCTTGACAATTTTTCTATATTTTAAAAATATATTTTCTATTTCTTTTTTTAATAGAGAATGAGTGATTTACTCAAATTTTTGTCAGATTGGAAATGGAGGCAATAAAAGTGAGGTTAGCTAATGTGCTGATGAAGGTTGTATGTCAACTTGGCTGGGCCAGGATTTTCAATGGCTTGAAAATATCACTTGATAATGTACTCTCCTCCAGGACGAGTTTGTATATTATCATCTCCATGATGAGATTTGCTATAAGCAGCCAGTCGTTTGAAAGAGTTTCCTTAGGAATGTAACCTGGCAATGGCTTCTTGATTTTTGTGAGATATGGATCCTGCATCTGGCTGTTCGTCATTCGAATGCTTGTTCTTTGCACTTGAGACAGCGGGCTACTGTGGTAACTACCAATCCTGGGAGTCATTAGCCCCTGCAACCTGAGAGTCAGCAGCCTGCCGCCTGACCTACCAATCTTAGGTTCATCAGTCTGTATAGCTAAGTGAGTCAGAAGAAGGCTCCACATTGATCTCTCCCAATAGAACCCATTAACTTGGAAATTTCCTGCCTCTACAAATGTGTAGGCATTTTGTTTGAGATAAATCAATCTCTCTTTTTCTCTCTCTCCCCACCTCCCTCTCCACTTCTCTAGAGAACTCTGACTCAGAGTGTGGAGTTGCAGACATACTGAATTCTTCCAATTCCTCGCACAGGTGAACCACCATAATCCTCCCATCCTACTTCATGCTTCAATGTAGATGAGAACTCACTCTCCAATAGGCCATAGACCTGAAAGCTGGAGAAATCTCTGAGGTGATCATACTCAGACGCATCTCCTGCTCACCGTCACACATGCACGGTCCTTGGAAAACATTGAGTAATAGATGTGAGAGAGGTGGGAACAGTGTCTCTTGCTGATGCCATGGAAACTTCAAGACAAGGATATGAAATCATATCTCAGATTTCAAACTCAGTGTGCTGTAAAGTCAATGCACTCTTCCCATCAGGACCATGTGGCCTTCCAAAGGGGAAGAAACGTGTGTATGGAGCTTATTCCAGACCATTTGCTACATAAATACCTCACGCCAGACCCTGTGCTCAGTCTCCATCCGGGGATCTAATTCTATAATGTATTGATTAGATGCTAAGGTGTTTGAGATGAGCCAAAGAATAACTTTGACTATTTATGGAGGCTACTTATGCAGGAGCACCTTTCAGACAGAATTACCCTTGATGGCTTTCCTCCTGAAAGCCATGTAAGACTTCACAAATTAAATCAAATCACAATACAGTAGAACTCTGGTACTTGACCACATCAGTACTCAACATCATTGGACTTAGATTCAAAATGCTGAGAAAGTTTTGCATCAGAACTTGAACAAAACATCAGAATCCAACCCGACACACATGATTTTTGTAAAGAAAAGCAGTTCATGTTTCAGTCACTTGGTGGTAGTGGCGTTGTTAGTATGGATTTTTTTTTAATCTTTTGTGGCTCAGTTCCAAGCATTTTGCTAAAATTTTCTTAGTTTTTGTGACTTTTTGTACTGTTTTTAAATAAACAGCATAGGTCCTAAGAAAGAGTTTGCTGAATATAATCATCATGATAAGGAACTGATTAACCATGTTATCAATATTGTTGATGATAATTTAGTAAACCCTTTTAGAAAACAGTTAAGGAAACGCCAACATCAGACCACATAAGACACATTTTTTTAAATAATGTCAGCCAGGCCCACGTGAAAAAATGGCAAAGATGGGGAAAACTGAAAAGCAGCTACCAGTTGATTTTATGGAAGGGGATTCCCCTTCCAAACAATGATTCTTTATCCCTACCTCCTCTCCACATCTGTGTCCACAGTTCCAGATCATCATCAATCTCCTGGTATGGGCCATACTGTGGTTGTTAATAACTTTTTTAAATGTTGTGTTACGTATTTAAATTATGTTATTTAACTCTGAACTTATTTACTTTGACATTTCTGTGTAATGTTTTGTATAAAAAGACAAGGCAGGTTACAAACTTGGTGGGTGAGAACAAATTAATCCATTTTCAGTTATTTCTTATGGAAAAAAATTGATTCAGAACTTGATTGCATTGTATCTCTATGCTCTTTCTAGAATGGATTAGCATTGAGGTTCTGGGCTCTACTGTAACTATAAGCAAAGCCCTTCTCACTTCTTTCTCTCTTCCTTACATCCTTATTATAATCCTCCCACCCTCCCTTCTATTTTCTTCCTTTCTATTTATATCACTTTCTTGTTTTCCCATTCTCCTTCCACTTTCTATTTTCCCCTTTATTCTTTACTTCCAATTATAATACAGATATTTATTTTGTGTTTTTTGGGGGTACCGGACAAAAGAGAAGCACCTTGTTAATAATTCTAAATAGTATGGCTTATTCTTTATGAAAACTTTTATAATTTCTCACAGATCCTTCCATTTCTTCATTATTCTCTCCATTGCAATATTTCCTGTGCTACTTCATCATAACACTGATATTTTCCAACAGCTGTTAAATTGTTTGAAACTTTACAGAGTGAATGGTAACAATGGATTAACATCAGCTCATTTCCCTATACTGAAGATCTACATTAAAGCTTCTTATGAGAAAAATGAAAATCCAACCTAAGAAGAAAATTCCAATTGCTTCATTATTTTGAGATATTTTGTTCTGCTTTGCTCTTGTACTGCCAATGGTGTGATTATATGGCATTTATGAAGTCCATTTTGAAACAGGTTTGGGATATATATGTAAATGTAGTCATCTTATCCATCACTGGCACTAACTTTCTGCTTCATTAAGGCTAGATCTATTTTTCCTTTGCCAGGAAAACTGCTTCTATCTCCAAAGGCAAGTTTGAAATTCTATTAAACTTAAATTGCTCAGTAACTGCAAGATTCCGGCACACACCCATACATACATACATACACTCATACATACACGTACTGGAGGGGTGGAGGTGGGGGGAGGATAATGAGAACCAAGTAGTCAAAAGACATAATATATAAATGAGAAAGTGAAATTTAAGAAGAAAAACGGTAAGAAAAGAGGCATCTGAGAACAAGGATGTGTTAATGCACAGTCAGCTTCTGAATTGGGAAGTCTGAAAGAGCAAATAGCTTCTGAAGCAGATACGCACAGCACTACTATAGATTTCTGGATAATTAGGCAAGAGAAATGGTAAATGATATACTCACCTACTGCATTTATGTTCTTTTTAAGATACCCAGGATCCCCCCACCCCCAGCTCTCTTCCCTAGATGGTTTGAAGCTTAGAAGTGGGCCGAGAGAAAAACTGAAAAAATGGCAGAGATTTCTAAACCAGTTTTTAGCAAAGTTGAGGTCAATTAATTTGACTGCTTCAGTTGGCCTCCTAAGTTGTGCTGAGTACCAAATTCAAGGTACAGATCTTTTAAAGAAGCAACTATCTCTTTCTTTCCGTGTAAGGAATACAGCAGTAACAGCAAAGAAGGAATTGCTGGGATGATTGGTCTTCCTGTCCATCTAGAGATTGGTTTATGTCAGAGGACAGGAAAGCTGGCTTGATTTACAGTCTGGAATCCCCACCCAACACAACATGCCTTCTTCAAATAGGAAAGGACCAAATATAAATTATTGCTCTTTTGTAAATTGGCCATTGCATTTTTTGGTCCAGTTGTGACCTGGAAACTTTTATTTCAGCAAAATACACTGAATAAATGCTTAATGACATTCTACAAAAGAAATACAATTAATAAATCATGTTTGTATAAAATGCTTATTGGCCAGCTAGTTCTGTTCTTAATTGTGTGCCCTGAACATGTTAGAAACTCTAGATAGAAGTATAAAAATCTAATTTCTAGCAACTTCCAAATTAAATTCTAATAAAAATGTTATCCAGAGTTTCACACATGATACAAGAGTAAAGATGTGAGAGTTGAGAAACTGGAGTGAGGACCATGTGTAACATCCTCTGGCTACACAAAGAGAATTCAACTCTGCATATACCTGAACATGTTTCAGTGAGAAAGAGGTTAGACCTGCCACTACCTCCGTCTGCTTTCATTCTATTCTGATAACCACCATCCTTTCCACAGAAGTCTACTTTTCTGTTGGGTTCATTAACACCTTGCAATGGCAATGCAGACACAAAGATAGATCCTCATGATTAGATCGTTCATGAGGGGGTATCTCCCAAAATAAATTTTTTTTCAAACTATGTATTTATTATTATTATTCTACAAAAGAACCTTATCTTCAAAGTACTCTCCATTACACTTTGTACATCTCTCAAATCTGAGATTTTATTCTTAGAAACACTTTTCAAACTCATCTGTATAGATGAAAGCATCCCCCTTGTTTGTTTGTTTGTTTTCTTCACCTCTTCTATGTCATCAAGTCGCTGTCCTTTCATGTCCCTTTACATTGGGGTAAACAAAAAGAAATCACATGAAGTGAGGTCAGGTGTGTGGAGTAAGAGAAGGATGCTGTCTTTTGCCAAAAACCAGTTCACTGAGATGGCTGTATGGGCAGATGCATTGTCATGGTGGAAAAATCAGTCCCCCATCTGCCACAAATTAGACCTTTTTGTCACACACTGTTACACAATCTTTTCAGAACCTCTAAATGGACAGCTTGACTATTTTCATCCATTTGAGAAGTAGGCAGACATCCAGAAGGAATTTTGTCATCAATTGACATTTCACCTCTTTTGAAATGAGTAAACAACTTGTACACTTGAATTTTTCCCATAGTGGTCTCCCTGTAAGCTATGTTCAACATCACAACAGTTTCTGCTGCATTTTTCCCAAGAAGGAAACCAAATTTCACAGCCACATGCTATTCTCTTAAATTAGCCATCACAGGAAAACGAGGTTCAAACAAAACTACTTTTATGAAAAAAAAATCACTGTGCCCAGATAGAACCTTAACAGGTGAAGTCACTGGGTGCACTAACTCAGAGAGAGTTGCTGGATGCTCACCTAGGGGAAATTGTGAACTACAAAAGCTATGCTCTGCCCAATGCAATTTTATGGGGGGTACCCCCTCATATTAGGGAAGCTAGCAATTCACAAAATGTTAAGGTGACAATTCATTGGGCCACAACCATGGTGGCAGCTATGCCCCTCCCTAGTCCTTGGTCTCCCAGTTCTTTGGTCTCTGGGGTCCTAACATGCTTAGAAAGTTTTATATTGTCCTTTAACCTGCATAAATGCCTAAACAGCATCCCACTCTGCAAGCCAGCCTCCTGCCTGAAGAAATTTGACTTTATCCTAGGCTAGGAAGCCCATCCCTCTATTTCATGGTCTTGGCCGTGTGGCATATTGCCTCCATCACTTCAGACAAGGATCGCCCACATCCTGCAATTGTGGCTTTTCTTTCTTAATGACTGCGGGAGTCCTTCTTCCTATTTTTGAGATGACCCATTTTTATATCCAGTGTGATGGCAAACTGACTTAGTGTCCTCTTTATATATATTTCATGTTCCTAACCAGTCATTTGGTTGGAATGGCAAAGGCTAGGCACAGAAGAGCCATACCAAGTAATTTCATTTTACCATAAAATAATGGACAATTTTGGACAAGAAAATTCAACAGCCAGGGACAACATCTGAAATTATCATTGTTTCTAGCAAACTCATCTAGTAAAGTCCTATAAGGCTTCTAATACTATTAACCAATACAAGCAAGAGTTAGTCTAAAATATTTAGTCAAGAGGCAAGAAATGAGGTCCATGACATGATATTTATAATAAAGATTTCAAAGATGATGGGTTTTAGGTGTAGATATATGCATGGACATTTTCATGGGAAAACCAAGCATTTCTCTGCTGACCCTTCCTCCCTTCTTGCCCAACAAGTTTCATCTTGTGTTAAGAGAAACACATTCAAAGACACTCATGTGTGAATTAGAATGAGCTTTATATACAAGACCTATTGAATAATGAGGAAAACATTCCAGCTCGGGGCTAGTGTAGTTCCATGTATCTTGTCAGCTACAATGTCTCCCAGTGAGTGAACAGAGAGAGTGTGTCTCTAGAGTCCAAGGAGGAAGACAGAAGTTCCCAAAATCTCAGGAGAAAGCCATGCCCACACAGAGGCCTCATTGGCTATGACCTGATTGATGGGATAGACTCCATCCCTTCCCTCTTAATCCTCTCAAATTGACAAACGAATATATAACTACCACACCTTGAGCCTTCTGATGCTCAAGCTTTGTGGGAACATCACAAACTATTTTCTTCCCACGGGAAGAGATTTAACTAGTATCCTAAGAGGAGGGGGGAAACTGTTTCTGGATAAAGTATTGGTTGTTTCCTTCTCAGTCCTTTCAAACATGTAAACATCTGTTAATCCATTCACTCACTCAACAAACATTTATAAACAGCCTTCTATAAGTTAGGCACTAGTCTAGATTCTTGGATATATGTGTGAAAAACAAACAAAGTTCCCTAAGAGTTTCCCTAGTAAAGGGAAACAGGCTGTTAACACTAAATATATTAAAAATAGTACATCATATATAAGGAAATATGGGAAACAAATGAAACAAAAAGAAGAGCAAGGAAGAGACTATAAGTTGCGGAGGAGAAGCCTCACTGAAAGCTAAGTTTTGAGAAAAGAGCAACAGGGAAAAGTCAGTGGGGTTTGTACAGAAAATGTTTCCCTAATATTAAAAGCATTTTAGCAAAGGCATGATGACCACCTAACATGTATCACTGTTTCGCAAGATACGTTTGAAAAATTATTCCTCAAAATTCTGGAACTTCAACTGACTTTTCTTGAATACCTATTATGAGTCAATAATTTCTTTAAGTGTTAGATACATTATATCACACAATGGACACACCAGCCCTTTTAAGGTGTGAGTTTTCTTATGCTCATGTTACAGGAAACAAAACTGTCGAAGTTCATAATATAGTGAGTGAAGGGAGACATTATACAAGTCCATATCAGCTTAATTTTAAAACCCTTGCTTATTTTTTCTGTTATGTTGCACTGGCTTCTTGAAACTAACCTTAATCTATTAGTTGTTTTTATGATCCATTCATTATCAGTATGTATTAGGTTCCTCATATGCTCAAGGCATTTTTCTAAATGATTATGAAACATAGGTAGAAGACACAGACCTGGAAGATAATAATTACAATTAGATTATCAGAGAAATAGAACTACCTTTCAGGTATTGTGATCGTGATTTTACTTCGTAAATACTCTCCATGTATTTGTTTCTTTTCCTTTTTCCCTTTCTTTGTTTCTTTTTAATACCAGAATCTTTGATTCTTTTATCTAATTGATAAGTACTATAACCCATAACATTTTATTACTAAGTTGTAATTAATGGAAACACACTGAAAGACTCTTAAATGAGGCAACACAAGGAATACCCCCGCACACACAAAAAAGGACATTTTCTGACTTTCTTAACTGGATGGACCCAGTAGAGTGATGTGGTTCACTGGTCCATGCAAATGGTGACATCAGCTCCTACCTGTCGCACGCTCACTCTTCTGCTCTTTCTGATATACCTTCCATCTTTCCTGGCTTATCTTTCACTAGTTTAATTATCCCTATTAACAAGTGAATATGTCCTGAGCAGTGTAATCAGGGACTGGAAGGCATTCTGACTTTACTTCCTTTCTCAACCTCTTAACCTGAAAGGTAAAGTTTTTTTTTAAAACAATTTATTAGGGGCTCATACAACTCTTATCACAGTCCATACATATACATACATCAATTTTATAAAGCACATCTGTACAGTCTTTGCCCTAATCATTTTCTTTTTTTTCTCCTCTTTTCTTTTTTTACATTTTATTAGGGACTCATACAACTTTTATCACAATCCATACATATACATACATCAATTGTATAAAGCACATCCATACATTCCCTGCCCCAATCATTCTCAAAGCATTTGCTCTCCACTTAAGCCCTTTGCATCAGGTCCTCTTTTTTTTTTTCCCTCCCTCCTCGCTCCCCCCTCCCTCATGTGCCCTTGGTAATTTATACATCGGTATTTTGTCATATCTTGCCCTATCAGGAGTCTCCCTTCCCCCCCTTCCCTGCCGTCCCTCTCCCAGGGAGGAGGTCACATGTGGATCCTTGTAATCAGTTCCCCCTTTCCAACCCACTCGCCCTCCACTCTCCCAGCATCGCTGCTCACACCCTTGGTTCTGAAGGTATCATCCACCCTAGACTCCCTGTGCCTCCAGCCCTCATATGTACCAGTGTACAACCTCTGCCCTATCCAGCCCTGCAAGGTAGAATTCGAGTGATGGTAGTTGGGGGGAGGAAGCATCCAGGATCTGGGGGAAAGCTGTGTTCTTCATCGGTACTACCTCACACCCTAATTAACCCATCTCCTCTCCTGAACCCTTCTGTGAGGGGATCTCCATTGGCCGACACTTGGGCCTTGGGTCTCCACTCTGCACTTCCCCCTTCATTCAATATACACACATACATATACATATAAACATACATACATATACACACATATATATATACATACACACACACACATATCTTTTTTTTTTTTGCATGATGACTTATACCTGGTCCCTTTGGCACCTCGTGATCCCACTGGCCGGTGTGCTTCTTCTATGTGGGCTTTTTTGCTTCTGAGCTAGATGGCCGCTTGTTCACCTCCAAGCCTTTAAGACCCCAGACACTATCTCTTTTGATAGCCGGCACCATCAGCTTTCTTCACATTTGCTTATGCACTCATTTGTCTTCAGTGATCCTATCATGGCGGTGTGCAGTCAATGATAGGTTGTTTTTTTTTTGTTCTTTGATGCCTGATAACTGATCCTTTCGGGACCACTCAATCACACAGGCTAGTGTGTTCTTCCACGTGGCCGTTGTTGCTTCTGAGCTAGATGGCTGCTTGTTTATCTTCAAGCCTTTCAGACCCCAGTCACTATCTCTTTTGATAGCCGGGCACCATCAGCTTTCTTCGAAAGGTAAAGTTTTTAATGTTCTAAATTTTGGTACAATTGACAGAAATGACACTGGAAAGTCTGGCCTAGATAGCAGAATAGAGTTCTATGGATCCTTGGGCGTGTATCATAGGGCAGATGTGACGACAGTGGCAATGGTTTTGAGATGACACAGCATGGTAAAATTAATTTGTAGGAAAACAATTTCCTAAAGGAAAGGAAGAATGTGGTGGAAGAACTAAATGGTTAATCCACAGAAGTCTATGAGACGTATTTATCTTTAATGCCACCTTCTTCATAGTCTTTCTGAGTGCCCCAAAACGTGTAGGGAACTACAATCCCTAACACATTGATCATCTAGGATCTCAATACTTATTTACAGCCAGGTCATATCCCCCAAAAGGTAAATAAACTTTTCTGCAGGAATTTCGGTCCCTGAGTCCTCATTTAACTTCCTGAATTCCATTATAGAGCACCTCTCCTAGAAACAAGTGTATACTATTCAAAATAGAGAACATGACTTGAGGTAGTTATAAGGATGGCAGTTATTTTATTGACCTACTATTCTATTTATTCAGAAATCCCCATCAGAATGGCACTATTTATCTGATATTTTTCTGGAAGTTACTTAATTTTGAAAGTGTGGTTGGTTCTTATTCTTCTGGAGTATATCAGGAGTGGGGTGGGGTAGACTACAATCAGAAAACAAGAAATACAATAAAAATAGATTGCTAGAGAATCTTAGGATCTATGAAAAAAATAATCACTATGTGGAGAGTAACCAAGACATCTAACTCAAAAGTCCTTGTGAGGCAATCCAATTTGAGCTGAAACTAGAAAACACACAAGTGAGAAACAGGATCATTAAAGGGATGTTGTCTACTTAAGTAAAAGCATTTGGAATGCTTCAGTTCTTAAAGAAAATTTTAAAAGACCAATGTGTTTGGAAGTTCTGGGTCAAAAGCATACTAGGACTAATTTTTTCTTTACTCTTCTGTATAATGAGTCTATTCAGTCCTACCCAAATGTAACTGGCTTTCACTGTGAGATCCTGATAGCCAGAGCCACCTTTGGAACTAAGGAGTAGACAGTAAATCCAAGTTATGCTGGCAGGACTGTTGCCAAAGGCAAAATGAGAAGTCCTGGGGTAGCACCAAGATATGATCAGCAGGCTCGCTTTGAAAATCTGGATTTTCAATGACTTCCTTTTACATATGAGAACCTTCAGTAACCATTATTATGATTATTATTGCCTATAAATTGGAAGTGATGCTTTAAAAGTTAGTTTTTAAATTTTTAAACAGGATAGTGTACTGTAAAAATTCTGAAGTGATGACAGAGAAAATATATGAGGCGTTCTGGCAAGATGGAGACTGAGTAACACACACCAGAGTGACCCTATGGAAATCAGCACAGGAGAGCCACTGAGAGGGAAACTCCACTCTCCCAGGTCATAGGAGGAGCATCATAAAGATAAGTAGACTCAGATGGACTCGTTTTGAATCGCTGTGGGCTTTTGGATTACCACAACAAGTGCAAGCTGGGGCTTAGCTTAGCCCCAATCAAATCACGGCGGGCGGCCAGCTACTTTGGCCTGCCAAGGTTTTTATTTAAACACAGCCACGGCTGCCGCCACTGTTGGAAAGAGTTTAAAGCCCTCCAGCCCCACCATTACGAGATCAGAACCACCAATTTCTTTACTTTTTTCTCTCTCTTCTCTGTTTCCCATGACAGTTGTTGTGTGACTCAGTTTATTATTTGTTTTCTTTGAGGTTTTTGTTTGTCTGTTTGCTTTTCCTCTCTCTTTAATTTCACATGACATTGCCAGGCTCCAGAGCACTGCCCTCTATCTCAGGCAACGACATCCACCCACTACCCAGCATGGGAAGCTCCCATTTCTCCTCTGCAGCCTTATATATGGCTGGAGAAATCTCCCCAAGTTCCACCTCACCCTAAACAGCTTCCCCCACCTACCCTCCAAGGCTCTCTAAGCAGTTGAGGGAACTCCCGCCCACCCTTTGTGATGCTCCACTTGGCTAGGGGAACCTCTCCCCACCTTCCAAGGCACTCCGTGAGCCTGAGGGATCTTCTTCATGCATTCTTCAGTGTTTCATATGGCCTAAGGCAACTCTTCCAGCCCCCCTCAAAACCAGATGCTACTGCAGGAAGCTTCACCCAAACTCTGTAATGATCTGGCTGACTAGGGAAATTCTGCCCTCCGTCTGCAGTGCTCTACACCAAAGTGGGCACACCCACCTGCCCTCTGTGGAACTTCCATTGTAACAGACACCCCACATACTGAGGCACTCCACGCCACTGTGGGCCACACTACCACAGCTTACTGTGGGATCATCCAGAGCAGCCCAATCCTTGCTGTCCCTCTACCATGTGACCAGCATCCCTGGCGAAGGCCATCCAACTTGCCTTCCAAATAACAGAATACTGGTTGGCTAAAGAAAGCGTGAAACCAGTGGAAGATAAAGTGATAGCTTAACCCACCCATTACAGTAAGCTGCAGGCAGTTGAAGAAGTATTCCTACAAGTCTTGCAAAGAGAGAGCCCAGTATTCTTCTACTCTGGAAAATGGCACTGGGATCCTCTAAAATGATATGTAAATGGCAAACAGACCCAACAAACACAAGGAAAAATTAGAAGAAACAAAAGGCAATGTTCGAAGAATCCCTGAACCTAAGTACATGCTGAGAAGAAACAGACGTCAGTCTTCCAAGAAAGAAATCTTCAGAAAGCTGCTTGAAGTCATGCAGGATGTGACAGAAGCAATACAGAAATAGGATAACATGATAAAGGAAATAAAGGGCACACACCAAAGGGAAATAAAAGACCTAATGAATGAGATAACAAAAGCTAGTAACAAATTCACGGACTTCACCAACAGATATGAGGAGGCAGAGAATCGCAAGAGTGCCCTAGAAGATAACCAGGCAGACTTCAACAAACAGGAAAGACAGTCAAATGAGAGAAGAGAAGCTGAAGAACACCTGAGAGCCATGTCTGATGCTATAAAGAGGAACAACATTAGAATAATTGGACTACTAGAGCAAGATATAACAAAGAAGTCAATGGAAAAGTAGTGATGGAATTGGTAGAGGAAAACATCCCTAGCTAAATGAATGAAAACCAAGAAACCCTTCAGAACATCAAAAGAAAAACAGCTAGACTGAATCCCAAGAATAATTCACCAAAGCATATAATGTTCAAGCTGTCCAACTTTGAGAAAAGGAGAAAATCATAAGAGCAGCTAAGGAAAAAAGCAAGCAGTCAACTATATAGGCACACAGATAGTAATATGCTCAGACCTATCAGTGGACACTATGAGGAAGAGGAGAGGGTGGAGTAACATATTCCGAAAATTGAATGAAAATAGCACAAACTTAAGAATACTCTATCCAGCCAAATTATCTCTCATGATAGATGGAGAAGTAACAGTCTTACCAGACAAGGAAAAACTCAATATGTTAAAAGAAACCTAGCCCTACAAAAGATTCTTGCTGACCCAGTATGGGCAGAGGAACAATAGCCACCGAGCATAAATAAGAGATTGCTACATTGGCTCAATGATGGAAAGAAGGCAAGAATGAAGCACACACACACACACAAACACACACACACACATGGTCTGATAAGAAAGGGAGGTAGGGAAACAACTGACACAAAAGTTACAAGATGGCATCACAGAGATCACAGATGGATGTAATAACCCTGACTATGAGTGGACTGAATTCAGGCATTAAGAGGCAGAATATAGCAGACTGACTTAGAAAACACAAACCATTGATCTGCTGCTACAGGCAATACATCTCAAGATTATGAACAAAAATAGACTGAGAACTAAAGGCTGGGGAAAACCAAGCAAATGGCAATTCATAAAAAGCAAGGGTTGCAAACCTAATCTTGGAAAAAAATTGATCTCAAGTTGCAAGTTATAACAAGAGATAAGGAGGGGTACTATAAAATGATCAAGGGAACAGTAGACCAACAACCAGTGAGTGTAATAAATATATACGTGCCCAATGAGAGACGCACAAAATTTGTCAATCTAATGCTCCAAATGATGAGAAAGGTATCACAGGCTCAACAATCATAGTAGATGACTTTAATGCACCATTCTCTGAGAATGCTAGATCACAGGGAAAGAAGCTTAACAAGAAGGCCACAGATCTAAACATTATAATTAGATGACTTGACCTGTTAGATATTTTCAGAGCTCTCAGTCCATATGCAAAAAAAAAAATCACACCCCTTTCAATCCCACATGACGCATAATTGAAGATAGACCACATGCTTGGACAAAAGACTAATCTGTGTAAATTCAAGCAAATAGAGATCATACAAAATTATATCTCCAACCACTATGCCACAAGGCTGGAAATCAACAGAAGGATGATTAAGAAACCAAGGACAAATAATCTGAGGATGAATAACTATTGCAAAAGGAAGGGGTCCTGGCTCAGATCAGAGATGACATTAGGAAGTTTCCAGAAACCAGTGAGGATGAGAATTCATGCCCCCAAACCTTTGGGACACACATAAAAGCATTTATCAGGGGATGTTTGAATAGCAAAACACGCACATATAAAAAGAGAGACTTATGATTGCTATGCTGACACAAAACTTACAGCAATTAGAGCAGTCAACAGGTCAATCCTACCAATAGCAAAAGAAAAGAAATGATAAAAATCAGGTCTGAGATTCATGAGAGAGAAAAGAAGAAAGCTATGGAAAAAATTAATGCAGCTAAAAGTTGGTTCTTTGAAAGGATTAACCGATTCAACAGACCACTGGCAAACCTAACCAAAGAAAGGAAGGAACAAATTTCAGTAGCAAGGATGAGACATGAAATAGGGGACATTAGAACAGACCCTATGAAATCAAAAGGATGATTACACAGTACTATGAAGGCCTGTACTTTAATGAATTCAACTTGTCAGACATAGACAAATACTTGGAAAACCAATCCCTCCCTAGACTATCTGAGATGAATGTCAAGAATCTCAACAGACCCATAGTAATATAATAAATAGACAAGGTTATCAAGAAATTACCAAGAAAAAATCCTCCAGACAAGATAGCTTCACTGGACAATTCTACCAAGCATTCAGGGAAGAATTGACGCCAATCCTACGCAGTTTCCCAGAACATAGAAAAACACGGAAAACTCCCAAACTCTTTCTTAGAAGCTACTATAACCCCTGACACCAAAATTGGGCAAGGATTCCACAAGAATTGAGAACTACAGAGCAATATCCCGAATGAACAATGATGCAAAAATCCTTAACAAAATACTGGCAATGATGTAAAACAAATAATTCACCCTGTCCAAGTGGGATTCTTTCAAGTGATGCAGGGATTACTCAACATATGAATGACCATTAGCATTATTTGTCACATTGACATTAAAAATTATAAGAACCACATGATATTATTGATAAATGCAGAG
The DNA here is from genome assembly GCF_050624435.1 of Tenrec ecaudatus. Lineage (NCBI taxonomy): Eukaryota > Metazoa > Chordata > Mammalia > Afrosoricida > Tenrecidae > Tenrec > Tenrec ecaudatus. The sequence continues at coordinate 34,475,620 of NC_134544.1, read as the reverse complement.
AAAGCATTCATCAGCATCCAATACCTATTCCTGTTTAAGACACTCAAGAAGATAATAATGGAAGGAAAATTCCTCAATATAATACAAGGTATATATGGAAAACCAACAGTCAACTTGGTAGTCAAAGAAAAGAGGAAAACATTCCCACTGAAAAGAGGCACCAGACAAGGATGCCTCTTATCCCCATCCTTATTTGACATCATACTGGAGGCCCTAAGTAGTAACATAAGATAATGGAAAGACATCAAAGGTATTCACTTAGTGAAGGAAGAGGTGCGACTATAATTATTTGAAGATGATGTGATTTTATATATGGAAAATCCCAAAATCTCAATCAAGGGGAATGCTGGAAGTAATAGAGGAATATGACGGAGTGGCAGGATACAGCAAGCAGATCAACAAACAGAATTTTATTGGACTGTAATATACTTTGGGCAAGACCACAGAAGAGGGATCAAAGAGCTAGTACCCTTCACAATAGCCAAGTACAAATTGATTACTATGGATATACCTGACTAAAAAAATGAAAGATTTGTACAAGGAGATCTGCAAAACACTATTGCCAGAAACAAAGAGTGACAACAACAAATGGAAGCAAAATATCCCAAAGCTCCTGGATGAGAAGACTAAATATAGTAAAGATGTCAGTTCTACCAAAGGTTCTATATAAGTTTAATGTTATCCTGACACAAATACCATCATCTTTCTTCAAAGAATTGGAAAAACTGATTACCAACTTCATATGGAGAGGGAAGAAACCCAGAATTAGCAGAGAATTCCTCAAGAAGGACAAAGATGGAGGGCTTGTTTTATGTGACTTTAGTACTTATTATTCAGCCCAAGTGGTCCAAACAGTTGGTATTGGTATAATGACAGATACACAGACCAATGGGAAGGAACTGAAAATTCAAGAAATAAAATCATCAGTATACAGATAACTGATCCTTGATAAGCCCCCACCACCCAAATCAACTGGGAGGTGGATGCCCTCTTCAACAAGTGGTGCTGGAAAAAAATGAATATCTACCTGCAGAAAAAATGAAGCAAGACCCTTAACTCACTCCATGCACATGAATAAACTCAAGGTGGATCACAAGACCTTGAGGTAAAACCCCAAACTATTAAGGCCATTAATGAGGGAATTGGGACAAACCTAAGAACTTTGATACAGGGAATATATAGATTATCATAAATACAGAAGGACACAAGCACAGAGGAGGTACAAATTGACATGTAGACCATACTGAAGATAAACCATTGTGCACATTGAAAGCGATGTACATTTTTACATTTGCCAAGAGAGTAATAAGAGATCCCACAGATTGTGAAAACATCTTTAACAATGATAAATCATACAAAGGCCTTATTAGTAAAATCTGCAATACTCTGCTAGCTTACAATAAGAAAAAAACTAATTTCCTACTGAGCAGGTCGCAAAGGACCTGAACAGAAATTTCACAAAGGCAGAAATCTGAATGGCCAATAAACATATGAGAAAATGTTCCCAATCATTAGCCATAATAGAAATGCAAATGAAAAACAACTATGAGATATCACCTAACACCTGCAAAGGGAGCCCAATTTAAAAAATCAGAAAGTAACAAGTGTTGAAGGGGCTATGGGGAGATACGAACTCTTGTCCACTGCTGGTGGACCTGTAGGTCTGTGTAGCCATATGGAAATTGATTTGACAATATCTAAACCAGCTGGAAATCGAGCTACCTTATGAACCAGCCATCGACCTCCTGGGAATATATCCAGAAGAGGCAAGAAACAAACCATGGCCAGACATCTGGGCTCCATTGTTCGTTGTGGCACAGTTCACAATCATAACGAGTTGGAAACGACCCAACCCAAATTTTCATCAAAGGACAATGGATTATAAAATGTTGGTACATACATTAAACAGAGTACTACACATCCTTAAAAAACAGTGATGAAGCACAGTGTCACATAGGACGAATTGGAGGAAATTATGCTAAGCAAAGTAAGCCTAGCACAAAAGGAGAAGTATAACATGAGTCGACTGAGATAAGCTTAAAAAATATATAGGGGGAAAGGTACTGTAAACATGCATTCCTGGGGTGAGCTACAGGTAGTGTGGCAGAGATCAGACCCAATCCAGGGATATATATGGCACCCAACTAAAAAGGAGGGGGGAAGAATTAAAAAAAACATGTGTAGCAGGGGAACAGGGCACTAACCCACCCAAGGGGAGGGTGTTGTTTATATCTATATAGGAGAAGGATAGAGAGACCAGATTTCAACTTTGTGCGCCAAGATATGGATGCAATATACTGGCATGAAGCAGCAAACCAATAGAGATGTCTGCGGGGCTGACCCCACTCCCCTCTATGTGGACACTCTCCCCCTCACAAGAACAATGCACTTTAGTGGAGAGCAGGGAAGGTATAGCTCAGGGAGAGGGGCATGTCTGATCAGTGCACACAGGAACAAATAAAGAGGGAAGAGTGAGAATGGAATATATCCTGGCCCACCTAGCCCCATGGACAATATTCCTGCTCAGAGCAGCCAAACAACAGATAGGACCATAGGGCAGGTCCCACCACGAAACACAAAATCCCTTAATGATCCATAGTGATACAGGAGACAACAGTGGAGACACAGTGCAGGAATTGTGCCCGATCTGACCTCACCACACTCAGGCAAAATACTAAGGTTGTGCAACAGAGCAGCAAGAAGAGCAAGGCTATGAAGTCCCTGAGGAATGCTAAAAATAGACTTTGGGGCCAGGGAGTGGCACCCCATCAGATTCGACCGGAAATCAATCCTAAAAGTCAGCAGATCTGGAACTATTTATAGGCCTTTCTTTTCTTGTCCATGTTTGTTGTTGTTGTTTTGTTTTGCTTTTTCTTGTTTTTGTGCTTAATATTGTCTCTGCATGTCTGTCTCAATAAGATAGGTGGGATAAACAATCCAGAAGGGAAAACAATGATATGGGTGGTTCTGCGTGGGGACCCAGGAGAGGGGGAGGTGGGGGAAAGGAAGGGGAGTGTCAACAAACTAAGAAACAAGGGAACAACAAATGATTTAAAATTGATGGCGAGGAAGGTGTTGGATGCCTGGTGGGGCTTGATCAAGGACAATATAGTCAAGAGAAATTACTGATACCTGAATGAAGGCCGAAACTGATAGTGGGACAAGATGAAAGTAAAAGGAAATAGATAAAAGAACTAGGAGGCAAAGGACATTTATAGAGATCTAAATACAGGCATGTACATATGTAAATATACTCATATATACCAATAGGGAAATGTGGGCATGTACATATATTAGATATATTAAGTATTAAGGCAACAGAAATACATACATTGGGCCTCTACTGAAGTAACCCTTCAATGCAAGAACACTTTTTTCTAATTAACTGGCATTCTGTGATGCTCACCTTTCCTGGAGGACTGCTGAAGACAAAATGGCTACATAAGCAAATGTGGTGAAGAAAGGTGCTGGTGCCAAGTTATCAAAAGAAATAGCATTTGAGGTCTTACAGGCTTAAAGATAAGCAAGTGGTCTTCTAGCTTAGAAGCAACACAATCCATCTGGAAGAAATATACCACCGTTGTGATCATGAGGTGTCGATGGGATCAGCTATCAGGCATTAAAGATCCAGAACAAAAAATCATATTGATGATAATGAGGGGAGGGCAGAGTGGAGACCCAAAGCCTAGCTGTAGACAATTGGACATGCCCTTAAAGAAGGGGCACAAAGAGATGAGCCAGTCAGGGTGCTCAACAGAAAAGTTGGTGAAGGGAGACAGTGGTCAATGTAAGACTTGAATAAAAAATAATAATTTATAAATTATGAAGTGTTCATGAGGGAAGGAGGTTGGGGCAAGGAGTGGGGAAAATGAATAGCTGATACCAAGGGCTCAAGTAGAAAGAAAATGCTTTGAAAATGATGATGGTAATATATATACAAATGTGCTTGACACAATGGATGTATGGATTGTGATAAGAGCTGCATGGCCTGGGTTTAGATTTAATTAATATAGCATCCATGTGCATGCATATACATATATACATTTGTGCATGCATACAGTATGCAAGTAGAAGAATGCAGGTTTGTTGGGTACATGTATGGGTGTATGTGTGTGTGAATGTAATGAGAGAATGTGTGGGGTGGATGTTAGGAGATATACCCAGCCTGATGATTTGCTGAAAGTCAAGAATCATTATCTGAAAATATCATCCAACTTTATTCTAATTCCAAGAGGGATTTGAGATAGCACAGAATTAAGCCTATATAGATTACCAGTTTCAGAACAAGTAACCGTTTTGCTCTATAATACTTCAGCAGGGGACATATCATAGTGTTCTCGGGACATGGCAATGGGATTTAGGATGAATAACAAGCTATTGGAGTTCTGACCAAGTGGTATTTTGAAGAGATGCTTGTAAGTGGAGTTGAAATGAGGATCAACTCAATCCAAACGGATAGGGGCTATATTCCTAAACTCACATTACCAAGCACTTCCTGCCTTGTTGGCTTAGTTTAGTTGCCAGCCCTCCTATTAGGTGGCAGCTGACTGGCCAGCAACAACAGAAAGAAGGCAGTATAAAGCTACTGCCAGGCATGCTCTATTAGGTCTGCAATCTATCAACACCATTCTGGGCCAGCCTCAAATCCCTGGAAGCTGAGACAGGAAATTGAGCATTAAAGAATGCAGCTATTATCAGCATTAAAGGACAAGGTCCTGAACAGAGTGAGAGGAAAAAATAGAATAAAACTCACAATTATTCCTTACTGGTCTGATAGAGACTAGGAACCACTAAGACTATGATTCTTCAAACTTGAATATGTACCCACCTCCAGAGAGCACCTCTCATCCAAGCAACAGGCAGGATTATAACATGAGAAACAACATCTGCAAGAATGTTAGAAAAAAATGAACAATAGGAAATGAACACTTAGGGAAATGAGCCATAAAACCAAAAGGCAACATTTACTGCCCCCCATCCTCACAGATAGAGTTCAGAAGGCAAGCAGAGGAAAATGGAAACTGGAAACATAGGAAGTAAGTGGGAAAAGGGATGTTACATTGAGGAAAGTGTAATTAATGTCAAGAAAGTATAATTAATGTCAAGAAAAAATTGAGTTTTGTTGCATGAGAAACTAATGTTTCTCTGTAAACTTTAACCTGCACGATAGTAAACTTTCAAAATACAATAAAAGGAGAATAACTGTTGAGATGCTAGTCATAGGGGGCCAGAGTGTTTTCTTCAGATTTTCCATAATCTCTTTTTACCTCACTGAACAGCAGTTAGTTAAACAATGATAGCCTGGTTCCAATGTCTCCAAGTTAAGAGAGAGCATACTGTGGATGACCAAGTGGGATGTGGAGACCAATGCAGCATTTTTTTCTGATGACATGTTACCTGCTTTGTACAATTAGTCAGAGGGCACATGTAGTAGTCAAGAGGACCAGTATTGCTCTGCACATTTTCTGGATATACACTGACGATGAGTCCAGAAGACACCATCTAGCTGAGAAGCATCAAAGCCCACATGGAAGAAGCACACCAGCTTGACTGACCACGAGGTGTAGAAGAGACCAATTGTCAGACATCAAAGAGCTAAAAACCATATCAGTGGTGCTCACCTTCCTCACACAACCACTGAAGACAAATGTGTGCATAAGCAAATGTGGTGAAGAAAGTTTATGGTGCTCGGCTATCAAAAGACAGTGTCTAGGGTCTTAAGATAAACAAGTGGCCATCTAGCTGAGAAGGATCAAAGCCCAAATGGAGGAAGCAAATGAGCCTGTTTGACCACAAGGTGCAGAAGGGACCAGTTATCAGACATCAAAGAGCTAAAAACTATATCAGTGGGTGCCCACCTCCCTGATACGATCAATGAAGCCAAACGTGTGCATAAGCAAATGTGGTGAAGAAAGCTGATGGTGCCCAGGTATAAAAAATATATAGTGTCTGGGGTCTTAAATGCTCGAAGATAAACAAATGGCCATATAGCTCAGAAGCAACAAAGCCCACATGGAAGAAACACACCAGCCTGTGTGACCACGAGCTGTCGAAGGGATCAGGTATTAAGCATCAAGGAACATAAAATCATATCATTGAAAAGGTGGGTGAGTGCAGAGTGGAGACTCAAAGCCCAATGGTAGCCAACCTGACACCCCTTACTGCGGGGTTGTGGGGAGGAGATGAACCAGGCAGGGTGCAGGGTAGCAACGATAAAACATATAACTTTCCTCTAGTTCTTAAATACTCACCCCCCCCAATCATGATCCCAATACTACCTTGCAAATCTAGCTAGACCGGAGGATGTACATTGGTACAGATAGCAACTGGAAACAGGGAATCCAGGACAGACGACTCCTCCAGAACCAGTGATGAGAGTGGTGATGCCTGGAGGGTGGAGAGAATGTGGGGTACAAAGGGGGAACCGATTACAGGAATCTACATATAGCCTCCTCCCAGGGGGAGGGACATCAGAGAAGAGGGCAGGGGGAGACGTCAGACAGTGTAATATATGGCAAAATAATAATAACATATGAATGATGAAGGGTTCACGAGGTAGGGGGGAGTGGGGAGGGAGGGGGAAAATGAGCAGCAGATATTAAGGGTTCAAATAGAAGGCACATGTTTTTAGAATGATGATGGTAACAAATGTACATATGTTTTGACACAATGGATGTATGTATGGATTGTGATAAGAATTGTATGAGCCCCCAATAAAATGATTTTTTAAAAAATCCAAACAATACTTTCACATAAGATCCACCATGTTCTAGGGCACTTGCCCATCTCTGGAGGGAGGAAGGGAAGAGTCAAGTGTTATTCTGCACAGGAGATTCACACGCTAATGGTGGGCACAAGAGCATCTCAGAAAAAAACCGTCATGGAAGAGAAACACAAGATATGCATTCAATTCCATTTTGAGTTTTCAGATTGAGGGAATCTGTAAAACATCATTATGAATGAGGACTTTAATTTCATTAAAAATAGATGGATTTTGCTAGACATGTTGGTTTTGGGTAGAAGATAACTTCAAAAGAGGGATTGCATAAGATCTTGGGATTTGTACTTAAACAATGTGAGTCTTTAGAACAAAGTATTATATCCTTTGGGTTATTAGAGCTGGAATCCAAAAAGAAAACTTAAAAATGGATGTTTTAAATATTGAATGAAAACTTATCAATCAAACCTAAACTAGTTTCCACTGAGTTGATTCTAACTAATAGCGATCCCATGTGTGCATTATAATTTCATTCAACTCACATTAAATCTGGTATTTGTTGGAAGTTTTTGTTTGATGAATGATGACATTTCCTAAAGCAAAAGTACCGAGAAACCAAGGTGGTCTTAAGGAAAATCTTGCTTGAAAGGTCATAGATTCCAAGTAGGTACCTACAGAGCATTGTTTAAGTAAATATGTATTTCTTTTTTCAGGAAAAAAACAAAGCAGCTGCAATTATTTTTCTTTAAAAAAAGTAAAGGCTTTTAAATTGGGCTTCCCAAAGGCTTGGAATAATAAAATTTAAAAAATAGCAACCATAGAAATTTTAAATATTTAACGGGATATATTTAATATAAGGATCCTTGGTGGCACAAATGGTTAAGCACAGATTGCTAACCAAATGATTAGCAATTCAAATCTGCCAGTAACTTCATTGACCTGGGCAGTTTATTACCATAAGGATTATAGCCAAGAAAATCCAATGGGAATAGTTTTACTGTCATGGATATGAGTTGGCATCAACTCCAAGGTATACAACAATTTCTGTAATTTAAGCCATAAAATAAACCAATCATGTTGAGCAATTGAGAATTGTTTACAATTAGTGACACAATAGAACATGCACACCTACACATGGACATATAATGGTAAATTATGTTTTATTAGTGTAAACACATTATCTAGCAAATGATTATGCTTTGTAACTAAAGCTGGATTATTTTTGTTATGTATTGATTGAAAGAAAGGTCAACTAACTTGCAATGTTTGTTATTAAGTCTGTAAGTTGATTGAATACGTGGGAATCCAAGGTATTTGGACCATAATAAGGCACTTCTGCCTGCCTGTTGACAACTTATCTAAGAATCGGCCCCGCAATTTGGAACACAGGCCTTACAACTTCAATCTAGCAAGTAACATCAATCATTACACATGTTAAGGGGAAAATTCTACGAAAACAAGGAAATGTGCCAATAGTTTTCTTTTTACAGTCTCATGTGTCAATTGATACAATATTAGAATTGATACAACATTAGAATTTTACATTGTAAAAGTCAGATACAGGGCTCATAATTAAAAGGGAGTATACTCTTCCACAAAAGTCAGCATCAGAAAGCAGCTGCAGTAAACCTCATCACCAGGACCTGGAAGGCAATCTCATATAACGTTTAGATGAATATAGATTCAGTTTGTACTCCTGGATTTACTTACATCAATATCAGTCTACATTTTGAAAACACATGATAAATCTCAGTTAACTTACTTAAATACAGTCTGCAGGACATAATCAGTGGTCAATAGGTATTTTAGTAAAAACTTTGCTGTGAGAGTGAGGGTAAAACAAGAGAACAATTTCCCAGTAATATATTTAGAATTATGCCGAAGCTAAGATCCAAGGAGTGAAAAAGTAACTTAAATGTGGACATTGCTCTTGAACTTGTTCTCTCCTCGGCCGTCATTTATTTGTTCTTTATACAATTCCTACATCTCATATGAAATTGTGGAATCAAGTGCTTTCTCATGAATTTGGCAGAGAAATAAATTAATTCTACAGAGATAAACATGCTCAAGGACAAAGAGCTGTTCCCATGATGTCATCTTGTCTTGGAGTCTAATGCATTAATTCTGTTCGTTGGTATTATGTTAAAAGAAGAAAATCTGAATTTGAATTCATTGAGAAATGTCTGTGTTAAACATAATGAAGTAAGAACATTTCCTAGAAAGCTGTTTCAACTCTTTAACATGCTAGACTATGCTCTAAGAGGAATATGCAATATGTCCTTCTTCCCAGACGTATCTAACCACCTTATGGATATATAAAATAACATATTTTGAGAAACTTTATATTCTTCTATAAAATCTCCTTCAATCCCAGAAAAAATCAAGGCCTCTACCATAGACTTTCTTCTGTTTTGCATTTTTGATAATGATACACAAACATTTCAAATTTTGCATCCTGTCTCTATGAAATTTGCAAAGACGAGTGCATAATGCCTAATGCAGTTTAAGGAGCCCCAGTTAGTGGTTCAGACAGATGCTCTCTGGAATAACAACCAGTGAGCTGTGACTGGAACGCTATGCAGTGTTTTGCACATAAAATGAATCCTTATGCATAGAAAGTCAATATCAGTTGTGAGTGCTTATCATCTGGTGGTTAGTTTGAAGGACTGGGAATTATAGTGGCTCAGTTACAGCTGAGACGCTCAAGTCTCAACAAGGAAATGTGAGTAAAGAATTTACACAAACTCAAATGTGTTGTGTTCTGGCTTTGCTCTAGGTTAGGATGAAAGGTTCAACCCACTCTGGAGAACGTGCCAAGTTCTAGTGGTGGACTTTCTCAAAAAGATCATAGTTTCTCTTCAAAAGCAATGGATACTGTAATTGCTTTTAACTTTGCTGTAAGTATATTCACAGACACAAAGAATCATACAAGAAACACTGCTACGAAAAATCTTAGATATACCAAATACATTGAGAGAATGAGTCATTGTACCTTGGGATATAAGGGACGACCAAGCTCACTTGTCCTATAAAGTTCAGCAAAGACAAGCTTCTACGTCCTACTTTGGAGAATAATGGCTAGGCTCCTACATGCTTGAGAAGAACCATTGAAGCTGCAACTACTGGTCTCTCCCTGTCTAGAGGAAAGAAGAGTGGTAACAATGGACAGAATGAGCCCAGGACATTAATGGAGCAGACAAACATCCATTTTAATAACCCTGAGACCAGAAGAACTCGATGGTGGCTGCATACCACTGCCAATTCCTCTGAAAAGGATCACATTAGAAGGTCCTGCATAAGGTGGAGGGAAACGTGGAACCAAACTTAAAATCATAAAAGAGACTGGGTTGTTAAACTGGTCGGATAAAAACTGGTGGCCTCAGACACAGTTCAGATTAGGAAGTGAATGCATTCCCTTGTTCGAATAATCAACCATTTAAGATGAAAGAGCAGCATTTACCCAAATAGGGCTGAGAAAAAAGGAGAAATGGCATTATGAAACACAGGGAAGTAGTTACTAAAAAAAGAACTCCAGAGAGATGAGTATAGAAGATCAAAGGCGTAAATCTGACTTGAGCAGTTAAAATGTTGTCAGTGGATCCCCCAACGATGCAGGCAGGACCTGATCTGGTTTCCAGAATTTTCTGTATTTCTGGTTTGTATTGTTTGGTTCAACTTTGGTTTGTTCATATTAGGGTGTATCTCAGTGGTGTTATATCATTGGAGGTCACCCTCTTGAAGCTATTATGCGTTTGCGTTTTTCTTTGTTTTTTGATACATGAAACCCAGGATTGGTGAACCTATAGAAACAGCAAGTAGAATAAGAGGTTCAGGGGGAGGAGGTTTACAGAGCTGGAGGTGGGTGAAGGGAAGATGTCATGGAGCCGATTATAGAAAAATAATGCTATTCTACATGGGCTCTTTGACATCTAATCGTGGTGGCAACGGTCCAATTCTGTTTGACATGATTGAACTATGGAATGATATTATATATATTACATTAAAATTAATAATAAATAATTTTAAAAAACACAGGGAGGAAGTAGGACAATGGGATGGTACTTGAAGTGATTCCAATGGATTAGTTGAAACAAATTGTTTTTTAATTGTTGAATATAAAATCAATGATCTACTTTGTTAATAATCACCTAATTCACACTAAAAAGTTAAAACCAAAACCAAAACAAACAATAAAGCACCACATTACAATTTCCCCTCAAAGAGCATGTGGCAGGAATATAGTAGACACTCAATAAATCAATTTTACTGATTTAGTCATGCTTAGCATTTAGCATGGGACATAAAATAAATTGTATGCCTACATATGATTATCTTATATTAATTAAATTAAGTCAGAAAAAAGGAAGCAAATCTACTTTGTGACATTTTGGAATCCTAAAAGAGATCATTTCAGTCTTGGGGTTTATTGAAATCATTTGCTTGACTTTGCAGCCCTGAGTCGTATAAGAGTTACAAGTTTATAAGTCAGCAAACCTATCTTGATTTAGAAGAACTATGGAAAATAAATATCCTCCCAAATCATATCGATAGGAAGGGGGTGAATAAAAGCCACAAGTCTTCTTACACATCCCAAAACTCATTTCCCAACTCTACCATAAATCATTCCCTGCATTCAATGAATACACCTTCTTTATTCATTCAGCATCTCCTGGGCCTGGGATGTTATTGGGACAGGACAGGAAACTTTAGAGTAACACATTAGTCATGGGATGAAGGGAGTAAGTAATCAATTAAGTTTTGATGTTATACCTAAAGCACTTTTAAAAAAATATGATACTTTAAATTCTGAGGATAGAAAATAATATTTGAGAATTTTAAGATTTTGAAGAACATAATAAAATTAAATAATAAGCTAAGTTAAAAAGAAAGTGATTGAAACAGATATATTGTGGAAATATAAAGCCCTTAAGCCATAGCAATAGGAATACATATATGAAAAGAAAATACATTAACTTCAGGAAACCCAATCTGAAGGAGTTTGTGTTGTTGTTATGGCGGCAGTGGGTGTTAGATGCCAGCAAGTTGGTTGCAACTCATAGCAATTATATACACAGCAGAACAAAATGCCACCCCCTCCGGCACCCTCCTCCCAATTGCTCTAAAGTTTGAGTTCATTTTTGCAGTGACTGTCAATCCCATCTCATCAAGGTTCTCCCTCTTTCACTTTACCAAGCATGATATCTTTCTTCAGGGACTGATTCCTCCTAATAGCATATCTATGTTAGGCAGGGTTCTCTACAGCAGGCATCCTGAAACTATGGCCCATGGGCCACAAGTGGCCTGCCGAGGACATTTATCCGGCCCGCTGGGTGTTTTTGCCCTGTTTGTTTTTACTTCAAAATAAGATATTTGCCGTATGCATAGGAATTTGTTCATATATTTTTTAAAACTATAGTCTGGCCCTCCAACGGGTCTGAGAGACAGTGAACTGGCCCCCTGTTTAAAAAGTTTGAGGACCCCTGCCTAGAGAAACAAAGCCAAGAAACTTATGATTTTATATATATAATAGGTAGATAGATAGATAGACAGACTTTTATAGCAAGAAGGAATACAAAAGCTAATCAGCACACACAGCAGTCCAAAGGGCTCAGTTCAAATCACTTTTTTGGAACAGTTAATATACTAAAGGTCCTTCAACGCACTCTGGCTGCTGATCCAAAATCAGGGAACTAGACAGAGGAATCTTCCCTCAGCAAGACAAGCAGAGTTAGCTTGCAAGCAGCACACAAGGCAGGGTGGCGAAGCAACAGTAGAAGAAGAGAAGTCTAGGCATAGCAGAAGCCAGTACCCTGGAAGTGTATCAAAGCAGGTTCCATTGGAACCTCAAGCACTAGTGATGCATGCTAGGCAACATGATCCACGGGTTGACTGGCCCACAGGTAGTGCAGCAAATGGTTGAGGAAAAGGATTAGCCCAGACAGCAGTGCACTGGCCTGATGACCAAGGAGAAAGAAAGAGGGAGACAAACCACCGAAAGGCATCCATCTCAGTCACCCTCCAATCAAGCTGCAACCTGATTGAGAGTCTAATATCTGCCCACATGTTCCTAAGGGAGGCTTGTTGGCACAGGAAATCTATCACACTGTCCAAAGTAATGCGATGATGTCTCACCATACCTACTTCTAAGAAACATTCTGGTTGTACTTCTTCCAAGACAGATTTGTTTGCTCATCTAGTAGTCCACTGGTACTGTCAATATTCTTCACCAGCACCCTAATTCAAAGACAGAAATTTGTAGTCAAGGTCCAACTTTCACATGCATGCATATGAGGCAATTGAAAATACAAAGTTTTGAGCCAGGCACTTCTTAGTCCTCACAGTGACATCTTGCTCTACAATACTTTTAAGAGCTCCTGTACAGGCCATTTGTCCAATGCAACCTATCATTTGATCTCTTGGCTGATGCTTCCTTGAGCGTTGATTGTGGTTCAAGCATGATGAAATTCTTGACCACTTTCATCTTTGCTCCCTTAATCCTACGGGTCCTGTTCTGAGGATTTGGGTTTTATTTACATTGAGTTGCAATCCATACTGAGCTCTATCAGTAAATTCTTAGATTCTTCCTCACTTTTAGTAAGAAGACTTTATGTATTAATAATCAAACAATGAATGCATGCATGTCATTTTGCATTTACGCTTCTTTGATGAGCTACTGCTGGTGTTTTGTACTTCAAAAAATAAAGAAATGTCATTGAGTTGATTCTGACCCTGTATGACAGAGTAGAATTGTCCCATTGTAATCTCTGTACAGCAGTTAGTCATATATTTTTCCCACAGTGTATCTGATGCATTTGAATTGACATCTTTCTGGTTAGCAACCGATCATTTAACCACTGTATTGCCAAGCCTGCTTGTTTTACCCTTGGGATCTGATTTTCATACATTTCTTACTGATATATGAATAGCCACTAATAAAGATCTTACCTTCACTTCAAAGAACATTTAGAGTTGACCATAGGATCTATACAAATTGCTTTAGTACTAACAAGCATTTTATTTATCTTTTAACATGCTGCTAATGAAGCAAAGTCATTAATAGTCAATTAAGTCCATATAAAAATTAATTAAAGATCTGTGTATTGATTAATTTTCATTTACTTTTTAAGTAACAAAACCTTTTAATTATAGTTGGATAAGTACAATTAATGTTTGTTTTCCCTTGCTCCTTGAAATTTTGTTATTATAGCTAAGAATCACTATTAAATCCAAAGTTCTGAACGCCCCTTATACTTTCTTTTAAGAGTTTTATGATTCCAGATTTCTTAAGCTCACTTTTTTATGTGGTATGAAGTAAGAAAACGGTTTCATTCCTTTGCTTATTGAAGTCAGGTTGTCCCATTGGGTTAAAGAACCATTCCTCCACCACCAACACACACACTTAGTCATCTCAGTAACCTCACTGAAGATCAATTAGCCATAAAAAGATCTAGAAAAAACAAGATTTTAGATGCAAAAATTTATTAGAAGTTCTGGAGACCATGGTAAGAGTGGGTCAACATTGAGGGCATAAGCTTAATGAATGGGCACATAGAAAGATTCTGTTTAGATGATTAAAAAAACTCGGCAATAGTGGTGAGGGTTGCACAATATTGTGAATGCAATTAATAAAAATAAATGGTATACTTAGAAACTGTTAAGTTTTGCTGAACTGCTCAGTTAACATTTTATAATTAATTAGCACATTATATGTCCTAGTCATTTGGGCACCATGAACAACAAATTGTAGAAAAGTGTTAAAATTAGGAATTTTTGTTTCTCCTCTGGGCTCTGGAGATGATAAGGGTGGAGCTATGGGTGAGGTATTGGGCTACTAATGGAAAAGCCAGGGGTTCAAACCCACCAGCCACTCCGAAGAAGAAAGATGGGCTTGTCTGTTTCCATAAAGATTTACAGTCCCACAAGCCCTATATAGGGTTGCTTTGAGTCAGAATTGACTAGATGCAGTGCGTTTGCATCGGCTCTACATCTTTTTCAAATTTTCTATTTCTATTTTCTATTTCTGTCACCACATAGCATATTTTAGAATTTAGTGAGTTCAGAGAACAGCATTGTAAAGTCAAATATGGCAGGTGCAATTAGGCTAAATTGTAACACATTATTATATGGTCTCACTTTTGACCCATTTAAAATTTGTCCATGTTTTAAAAATTTCTGCTTTCTTTTTGATTGAGGTTTTCCTCTGCTTTATTTTGTCATTGCTGTTGGGTTTATTTGTGTTTGCGGGTTTCTGTTTATGAAATCCAGGATAGGTAAATCTATAGAGACAGCAATGGGATGAACAACTGCCTAGAGACATGGCAGGGGAGATTGGGGGTTGGGGGTGGGGATGGGGAGCTAACAACAATACCTAAAGGAAAGAAGAAATTGTTCTAAAAGTGAATGTGGTTATGATTGCACATTTTTTCTTAATACGATTGAACTATTGAATTGCATGATACATGAATTATATGCCAATAAAAGAAGTTTTTGGATAAATTCCATTATATTTTGTTTCCATTTTTCAGAAACTTTTTGAAGCTCTGTCATGTTTCTATGCTTTACATATTAAAAGAATATGATCCTTTCCTCCCTTAGGATCAATTTTTATTCCACTTGAGGCATCATGAACATTTTGATTCCCTCTCATGCTTACAGTGCATAAACAGAAATATAGTACATCATGATGTTAACATGTCCTTGGAGGAATAACTAAGAAAAATGTGTTAAAAACATTCTTAGAGAGATAATAATAATATGTTTTTAAAAAGAGGTTGGGAGACATTGGCCTAGCGCTTCCTAGCCCTAGTCTTATCTGTACTAGTTACTTTTAAGTCAGAAAAGAATAATTTACCTCCAAATATCATTGTGTTCTTAGGCATTTTCATTGCTCTTAAATTATCATATTTCAGCTTGTCCATAGGTTTTCTTTGTTTGAAAACACCCCTTGGAGCAGAAGAAAGGATTTGAATCCTAGTATTAGCAAGGTTTCGTCACGTGCCTATGTAATTAACCTCGTTAAGCCTGTATTTTCATTAAAGTGTACAATGAAAAAATAATAGCATCATCTTTATATGTATGTTGAGAGACAGCAAAGTAATTCAGGATCATTTCTTTTTTTAATTTTTAAAAAATCATGTTATTGGGGGTTCTTACAACTCTTGTTACAAACCATGCATCAATTGTATCCAACATATTCGTACATATATTCCATCATTCTTTTCTAGACATTTAATTTCCATTGAGCCCTTGAGATCAGCTCCTCTTATTTTCCCTCCTATCCCCCCAGCTCTCGTGGGCCACTGATAGATTGTAGATTGTTAATTATTTTCAAATCTCACTCCAACCGCTGTCTCCCTTCTCCTCCGTTTTCTGCTGTCCTTCCCCCTGGCTGGGGGTGTGTGGTTATGTGCTATGCATTGCGATCAGTGCAGGATCACCTCTTAGACCACAGTTTGACACCAGCTGGGCACTCTAGGAGGACAGTGTTGTGAGGTGTCATCCGGTCAGTTCTGACTCTGGGTGTGCCTGTGCACAACAAAACCAAACCATGCCTGGCCCCACACTATTCTCACAACCTTTGCTATGAGCGTATTGTTGCTGCCGTCTCTGTCCATCCATCTCTTGGAAGGTTGTTCTCTTTTTCACTGACCTTCTACTTTACCAAGCAGGATGCCCTTCACCAAGGACCGCTCCCTCTTGGTAACATGTGCAAAGTATTTGTTATAATAAAACAATATACATGTAAATGCTGCATGTACTTTATATGTAATATAAGACACCCTGGTGGTGCAGAGGGTTACACATTGGGTTACTCACTGTCAGGTAGACGCTCAAATCCAGCAATCATTCCTCAGAAGAAATAGGAGGGTGTTTCCTTAAAGGCAGACAGTCTCCAAAACCCTTGACCACGCTGCTAGGCATTGAAACCACTTGATGGCAGTGAGTTGTTTTGTTTATGTTTATATATGATACATAGTTAGAAGACAGACAGAGGTCAAAGAGTTGGAGGTTTTGAAATAAGTAGTTAAAAAATGATGAAGGCTTGTTCAGAGAAACTTACCATACAGGAGGATAGGATTGCGTTTGCACCTGTGTCTGCTTTCCAGTTCTGAAGAATGCACTATGGAACGACACAACAGCTATACTGCATTGTAGGAAATACTGCAAAGCTCAAATTGCTTGTTATTGTACAAAAAGTATCTCAAGCCCTCTCATGTATTCTCCATGGGGGTGAAATTCTATTCTTATTTATGTATAAATACCTTTATTTTATGTATAAAATATTCATCATTGACATGGGGTAGATTAAAGAAAACATATAACACATTTATAGAGCATGTATGTTCTGAAATAACTTGAAAAATGAAAAGTTGTCTTCTGATATAGCTACGTTCCTTCCCTACCTCCAAGATGTCTTCTGGTACCATTAATGCTGCATTTCCTCCCTACTTCTAAGATTCTTTTGTTAGCTGTAACTAAGGTTTGGATAGCATCTCTCTCCCCCCCCACTCCCCTTTGTACAGATGCAGCTGAATGAGGTCAGAAGGAGGCTGGTAGTATTAGTAGAGTGGAAGAGGAATGCTTCAGAGCAGAAACTAAACCCAAAAGATCTGGGCTGGCTCTGAGCTGGAGATCTCCCTTCTTACCGGCAGTTCTCACAAGATACACCCTGCATGGAATGCATTCTTTTAAAGCAATAATTAAGCAATAATCAAGTAATAAACCAACAAGTATTTTATTTTAGAGCGTACATGTATTATGAGCAGTCAAGAGAGAAAGCGATTGTTGTATACTGTTATTAATTGTAGAGTACTTGTTGTCACCAGATCTACAAAATGCTATTACAGTAGACCATTCCCCCTGGGATGTGAGAATGACTTTGTTATGCAAAATATCTTTCTGCAAAGATGCATGCCAGAATCAGATTTTACTCAGACAGCATTTTATTCTACATAGCTAGCAGCAGCAGCCTCACTCTCTGACCTGTACTGAGAAAGAATGCTTACTGTTTCCTCGACTACTCTTAAGAAAGCAATAAGAAGGTGTGTAAGTAGAACTCCCAACCAGGAGACCCATGTTTCCACCTCACAATTAACCTTGGAAAAGCCACTTATCTTTCTGTACTTCAACCTCTGCACCTAGATATTAAAAATGAGATTTCCTGGTTTGACTTCCTAGCATTCTTGTCAACAGGAAAGACAGAATAAAAATAGGCAAACTATGTAATGACAGGCATGTATGAAGGGGGAAGTTGAGTGGCATTGAACAGCATTAGCCGGCTGCTCAACAGAGTTGATCTTAACGATGTATTGATTAATGATATAGAATATGTAACAGGAGGCACAACTGCAGTGGGTGCTGGAAAGGTGTATTCTTGAGTGCCTTCATGATCCTGGCTCTGGCATTTTCCCACGGAAACCAGTGCATCCAGGACACCATTCCAAACTTCCCTTGAGCAATCAGTCCCTCTAGACAGCCCTCCTTTGGGTGAGGGAGTCAGCTCCTCCAGTGTCTGCCAGACAAGAGAGCTTACTACATTTCCCTTATTAAATTTCCTTTTGATCTTCAGCTCTCATTGCCCAGGCCCTCTCATTTCTATGAGGTTCATAGCATCTGATTTCTCCTTTCCTCTGCTATTATGGAGTTCCATATTCATCACCATTCTGAGGCTAAATTCCAGTGGGAATTCTCTTAGAATGACACCTTGACTTATTAATATCATTACTGATTAATCATTTTAAGTGCAAGAAATATGTTGAATACTCTTGTTTGAACTTTCTGAGTATCTATATGAGAGGGTACCTCCCCCAAAATTGCATTTTTTCCCAAAGCTTTGTATTTAATTTAATTTAATTTTTTTTACAAAATAACCTTATCACCTTTAAAGTACTCTCCATTACACTTAATACATTTGTGAAATCTGCAATTTCATTCTTGGAAACATTTTTCTAACTCATCTATTTGGATGACTGATAGCACTTTCCTCGTTTTGTTGTTCACCTCTTCTACACCATAAAATTGCTGTTCTTTCATGTCCCGCTATATTCACGGAAACAAAAGGAAGTTCATAGAATGCGGTTAGGTGAGTAAGGTAAGTGGTTCAAGAAAGGCATGTTGTTGGGTTTTTTCTTGCCAAAAACTGGTGCACTGAGATGGCTGCATGAGCAGGTGCAGTCTTGTGGTGACAAAACCAGTTGTCCATCTGCCACAAATCAGGCCTTTTTGTCTCACACTGTTATGCAATCTTTTCAGAACCTCTAAATGAAAGGTTGATTAATAGTCTGACCTGGTGAAACAAACTCCAAATGCACTATCCCCCTCACATCAAAAAAACAAAACAAATGAGTGTTGAACTTTTTGTGTGTACCCCATTATATGGCTTCTGACTTACATGATTTCTAAAATCTACTCCCCACCTTCACCCGTTTGCCCCCATCTGCCTAGATTTTTGACCATCCATTGGTATTGATTGGTATAATGGATTGAATACTAGGTTGATCTTTTTTGGAAATCTGAAATAGTTCTTCTATGTCCTTTAAGTAAGGCTCAAGGTATTGAGGTTAAATTTTAGACAATCTGCTCAACAAAACAATTAGAGGTATCTGCACTTTGCCAGATTTCCCTTCATTATGCTTACTCACTGATCTAGTTTGCATTGCTCTGCTGCCCACCTCATTCCCACCTAAGCAGCGTTACCCAGGTTGTTTTTTTACTCATGTTTATGTTTCCTCTTCTCTTAAGATCCTATTCACCACACAGGTTGAGCTCTCAACACTCCCTGCCTAGAATCTGTGTCTTCTTTTTGTTCTCAAAACTGTTCTAGTACCTTCCATGTCCATTAAACACTCGTCTGCTTAACATTGGTGGATCAAACCCACCCAGTAGAGAAAGGCCTGAAAATCTGCTCTGTCAAAATTACAGCCAAGAAAATCCTATGTGTCAGTTCTACTATGTCATATCTGATTTTCATAAGTTGCAATCAATTCCATAGCACCGAATAAAAAAGAACGATGCTTAGTATCTTAGTCATTTTTTGCCTCACAATTGTAGCTACTCTGTTCATTGGTATTACCTCTTTCACTTTACTCTGAAAATTCTTTGAGATCAGAAACCATGTGGTATGGTCTTTTCTTATTTTCTGCAGGTGGTAAAGATGGGTACATATTAGGCATGTGGATGCTAAGTACTGAAGAGTAACCAAGACATCGGGCAGCACTTGTTTGGTTACCCAGGAACATTTCAAGCGCTTTACATGTATCCCTTAAATTACTCTCAGATAACCAAATGAGATATCTGTTACCTTACTCATTTTTTAAAGATGGCATCTGTGGTAATTACATAATTTCATGCCAACTTGATAAAAGAATGAAGGGGCAGAGTTTAGCCTGTCAATCGAGTCACAGACGGATGATGCTTCCTTGGGGGGGTGTGACCTAATCATGAGGATTCTGGGAACTTCCTCTTCTTTTCCCCTGAGGGGCATGCCACTCTCTCCCTGCTTGAGGAGACTTACTCAGGGAGCTGGAGGAGACATGTGGAGACCCCTGTCAGTGCTGAAATAGTTCCATCACCACTAGATCCACAAGAATTTTCACTTATTGGCCTGTGAGCTTCCTGCATTCGGCATCATTGCATGTACCGTATGAGTTTGAAGAGTATTGGACATATGGGATAAAATCAGACATGTGGACTTGATCTGGACTGGACTGGGATGTTTTCTCAATATTAAATTGGTCTTTGATATAAAGCTCTTGCTTATACATATATCAGTGTCAATGAATTTGTTTCTCTAGTCCACCTGGACTGACACAGCGTCCTGAGGCATAGCAGGGTTAAGTCCCTTGCTCATGCTCACTTTGTCACCAGTGACAGAGCTGGGTTTCACTGTGAATGGAGACTGGTTCTATACCCTTAACGGCCAGACTAGATTTCCCACAATCACTACATGCTGACTGATATTTTGTCTTAAAAAGTTAGCATGTGTGGAGGCATTCAAAATGATTCAGTGGCTGACTTACCACCATATGCTGTCTTACAATAGAGCTTCTTACAAAACTGGGTTGTCCTAAAACCCTGATCGTGCAATTTTTTTTTTTACCTTTATGTGAAGAAGATTGGTAAAGCACCCCTATCTGCATGTGGCAGCATGTGCCCAGGCTGACTTTGAGGGGTCTGTGCTGTGCGACCACAAGTTTCCATGAGGTTGTCCAATATAAAACCATATCCGCAGGGTCTCGGGAGGTTCCGTGTGTGCTCAGTGTATCCCAGACAGAAGCAGTGTGCTTTTCTTATTGAGAAACTGAACATTGTGGTGGCCATGCTGCAGGCACAAGCCCGGAGTCAGAAAGCTACATAAATGCAAGTGATGCTTTTTTGAATAATAAAAAAGTTAACTATAGAATAGGCGTGCTACCTTCACATGCAAGGGTCTCTAAGGAATCCAAAAATGGTCATCAGTGATATTGCTAACCATTGGAGTGGATGCGACATTTTGCATACATCTGATTCTGCCAATCATTCTTTCCTCCTTCCCCTTCCAAGAGCCCATAGTGTCAAATATACTCTTAAAAGAAATGTTTGAACTCGTACAGGATTGAGCTCCCCTACATTGTGCCTAAAAGCTCTGAGTAGCACAAGTGATTTGTGATTGGCTGCCAAGCTAAAGGTTGACAGTTCAAATCCCCCATCAGCTCCATGGAAGGAAGATTAGGCACACTGCAGTTTGAAAGATGATGGCCAACAACACCCGAGAGGGCAGCTCTACTCTGTTAAACATGGGTCATCAGGTGTTGAAATCAACTTGACAGCAACAGATTTATTTTAGCTTTTGGTTGTTTGATTTTTAATGCTGAGTCTAGGAGAACACTGCCAAGGCCAATCACTGCACACGTGGATAGGGGGTTTGATAGTTTGATGGGCAGCAAAATAGACTGAAAAGAACTATTCAATTTCTTCTGAGCCTCCCTTATTTCTCCGTGATTCAAGCTGTTATAGCAGGGACTGCATCTGCAGGTCTGCTCCCGGTGTAGGCAGAAGTTCACGTTTGTTAGTATCCATCCATCCTACAGGGAGTCTTCTTCCCACGTCATCCTACTGCCCAAGGCTTATCAGTAGAACTCTGCCCCAGGCTGTGCACCAGTGGGGTGGAAGGCCTAGAGCAAATCTAGAATTAAGGAGTTCCACAGGGAGTGGCCCTGGGGGGGATTAAGGCAACAGGGCTCTGATTTCCCCTCTAGCAACAATCCTGTTTCTCCTCAACCCTTCAGGGTGAGGAGCGAGGCTCAGCGTGAATTAGTTTCTCAAAGCAAGCCTGCCAACCAGGTTTGCAGTAATTGTCTTCTCCTGTCTTAGGAAAAGAAAACCTTATTTCTGAGTTTCCCCTGGATTATGGTTCGCTTCTGCTCCTATGCGCCTGGGCTAAGGCAGACCCCGTGTTTTCTTTGTTTGCTTTTCTCTCACCCCTCTGATGTCCATCCTTCCCTTGTATTCCCTCTAAGTGAACACTGACTTTCTGACAGGCTGGAGTGGGGTGTAGAAATGGATGCGTTATGTTAATATATTTCTCTCTCTCTCTCTCTCTCTCTCTCTCTCTCTCTCTCTCTCTCTCTCTCTCTCTCTCGTCTTAGAGTGGCAAATCCCAGTTCTCAGGAAGGCTCTTCCACTTGGCTTTTAAATGCCCGAACTGCTCCTTTGAGGATCAGTGAATGTGCAACACAGCCTCAGACTATAAAACATGGAAGTGGATATACAAAGTAACTTTTGCAAAATGTGTCATTTTAAGCTCCTATCTGAGGTCCCTCTCCCCTAATCCTTGCCTAGCATCCAGTTTTAGTCAACTTTTCAAGACAGCATCTGCATTGTGGTCTGAGAGTTTTGTTTCTCATGCAAATGCTCAGCCTCTTGCCCTCTGACCCAAAGCACAGGAAAACATTCTACTAGAACACGCTGTTCTGTCGCATGGTTTTAAGTGCATGGTGTCCTCATGGGATGTATAGGCAAAGGATGTCTCCCCAGACCTGAAAGTCTGAGTGTTCTTTCAGTCTCCTGTTATCCTATAGTGTGCAGTGGAACCAGGTTTCCTGAGCCACTTGTCACTTTTATGAAGACCTATGGGTGATCATGACTCCTTTTCAAGTGAGTTGGCCATGTCTAGGAGGCTGTGTTCTTGCTCTCATCCATAATAGTTACTTCAAATGAAACCCTGCTCCACTTTTGCTGTGCCTGGCCCTAATTACTTCTCCCCATCTGATACCAGACTCACAGGGGTTCCTTGTTATTTGGTTTGAAGTCTTTGTAGCCACTGTCCCTCTACATCAGGAGTGGGGAAGCAAGGGCTGTGAGGCTTTATAACTTCATGATGGCTGTACCTGCTTCTCTTTTGTGAGGTGTGTGCTGGTGGCTGGTATTGATGCTTTCTCTGGCCTTAGAGGGCCTGCCATCTTTGTAATGTGCACCTTGGAGAAAATGCCTAGAGAGGAAAGCTTCTTAATGACAAAGGGGAAATTTCCCACCACAATGAAATATATATATATATTAGGGTTCTTACTCTGTCATACTTTAAGGGAGCAAAAGGCACTATTTCCCTATGACTGAGTTTATGGATTAAGATCACATCACTTGACTAAGTATCTCCCAAATCTCTACAGGTGGCAAACATTGCCAGTCTTGCTAGTGCAGTCTTCATGTCTCAATCAGCCCATGCTTTAATGTTCCCCTGACCCAAACTCCCTGTTGTAAAGGAATCTGGTCAATGTGCCTCCTCTGCTTTGCATCACTTAAATAATGAATATGAAGTAATCTCAAAGATGACTGTCACAAGAGTTACAATTTTATTTCAGATGTGAAAAAAAACCAAAACCCTTTAAGTTAGTAGATAATGTCTCATGTGGCCAAGCTCCTGAATGGATCGAGAGCAAAGAGGATTTCTTCTGTAATGGCTCACCAGTGGGACGGTTCAATTAGGGAAGAGCTATGCTGAGATAAAACACCAAGGAACCTGAGTGTGCCTCTGTCACTCAAGATAAAGAGGCTCATATAGAGTTAGGGTTAGGAAGGGGAGGGATGGACATCTGTGCATGCTTATCTGGCAAACTGGTGGAAACTAGACGGGGTTCTTCTACAGATTTTCCTTTTCTTTAGAGTCTGATGCCTTTGACTCATTCGATTTCTTTTTATTGTGACACAGGAGAAGGTTAGCAGCCATGATGGCACAGTGGATATGCGTTCAGTGGCTAACCGAAAGGTCAGCAGTTTGAAACCACCAGCTTCTCTGTGGGAGAAAGACAGGCCTTTCTACTCCTGGAAAGAGTTACAGTCTCGGAGACACTCACAGGGGCAGTTCCACCCTGCCCTCCAGGGTCAACACTGGAAGTGTCTGAGTTGAGTTTTATGTGAAGATTGATGGAGCAGATCATCAGTTTTAGGTTCAATGGTTCAGACACATTGTATTTCAGCTCATTCATTGCAATGCCCTCAATGTAACATCCTATATCCCACTTCACTGTATTTCCCAATTCCACTTCTCCTTCTTTCCCAACCCTTCTGAACATTGTTCTTAAGTAAACATTGCCTTGAGAGAAGGGGAGAAAGCAGAGTGTATTCTCAGTACTTGGATTAAAGATAAGGTGCTCACCTTTTCTTTCTACCCTTGTTTGTCTCCATCCTTCTAGAGTCTGTGGTATAGGTGTAAGTTGTCAGGCATACTTCAGCCTTCTAACATGTATTAGATCATGTGACATGTATTCTGGTGGATATAAGTCAGAATAGGGCACAGTCCTTTCTGGCAGGGAACCAAAGAATTGTGCACAATTTATCATTATCCCTGGTACCCATTGTAAAACTGAAATGAACCCAGAGGGTGTGCTGCCTGCCATGAGGGAGCTGAAAAAGTGAAAGTTGGCTGAAGAGAGCAGCCAAGAAGGGAGGAGCATTATCATGGCAGTGGAGTTCACATCACTGTGGGAGTGGGGCAGGAGGGGGACTGGCAAAGGTAGGGCAACACATCAAGAATCAAAGGTGAGGCAAGGTGATGCTAGAAAGGAGGGGATGAGCAATGAGGGCTCAGATGATCAAAAGCAAGCTGGAACGCAGCAAAAAAAATGGGTCAAGACCAACAACTCAGAACTAAGGCTGGGAACAGCAAGAGACAGCCTGAGTTCCCTTTTATGTGGAGCCTGGTGTGTGGCCCTGGTGGGCGGATGGAGGTGTGAATAAGTCAGTAAGAGCTGGAACAAAATACATGTAAAATATGTGCCTAAGGAAGAAACTTTATGATAGGGCAAATGCTCGTTATAAATGTCAAAGCATATTATTACACTTTTTCCAAATAATTTGCCAACATAAGTTTGTATATATATATGCATGTAGAATTAGCATTGGTTTAATAGCTATACAGAAACCTTTGTTCATTTACTAGTTTTGTTCTGGGCAGTTATCCCATTAATATTCAGTTTCAAGTGGGAAATTCTCTTCACAAGAGCTGTCCCATACTGCCTCATTCTTATTGGATTACCGGGTAGGTTCTTTCTCAGTATATTTTACCCTTCATTTCAAACCACATGTGCTCTGCTTTTGATAATATAGAGTCCCATTTGATTGATGTCTTCAATTGCAACCTTTAGGCTTGTCCAAGTCTAACATACACTATGACCACCAGTCTTCCAGTGCAGGCTTCAATGTTTCCATGAGGCTGGACCAGTAGCAGTCAAGCTTCCAGGCGCATCAGGAAAAAAGGCCTGGCTATCTACTTCTGATAAGCAGCCAGTGAAAATTCTATGAATTGTAACAGTCCATTTGACAATGGATCAAAGGAATGGCACAGGACTGGGCAGCATTTCACTCTGTGCAATGGTCTCTTGGACAGCAGTTAACAACATCACATGTTTTTATCCCTGCATGTTTCTGGAAACAAACTCCTTGTAAGAGGCTGTGGTAGATGTAGGCAGTTCTATAAAACCCTGTTTGATGAACAACACAATCCTTCACTCCAGCTTTCTAAATGAAGTTATACTCAGCAGTGGATGCACTTTTATGTAGCTGTTGTAGTTCTAACACCATAATTTTAGTACTCTTAGTTAGATTTTATATATATATTTCCTTGACTCTGAAAAAGTGAGAAAATATCAGAAGCATTTTTTTGCATTTAAATATCAAAGTCCAAGGCTCTCTTTATTAGGAGGAGCACTGGTGGACTATTGGATTACGAGTTGGGCTGTTCACTGCTAGGTCAGCAGTTCAAAACCACCAGCTACTCTTTGGGAGAAAGGTTTTCGACTCCCATAAAGAGTTACAGTCTCAGAAACCCATGGCACAGTTTTACATATATATATATATTCATATATATATATATTCATGTATATTACATATACATATATATATATATTCACTATGAGTCAGCACCGAATAGATGACAGTGAGTTTGAGTTCTGAGTTATCCTTCAGGATCCCTGAATTACAAAGAATTGAGATCATTCTGCTTATGGGCGGAAGGGGCAAAGGGGCTGCCATTTGCTCAACCAAATATTGTATCATCAACACAAGCATTGTACTGTTTCTGGTGCACACCATTGAGTTGACCTTGTAAAATTACTTTTTCAACACCCTTCTTAGGTAGAGAGATAATATGTATGCATGAAAAGTTAAATAATAATACAAGCAATGTAGGTAGTATATGATTAATTAGCCAGCGAGCCCTGTAAGCAATAAGTCTTATAGTTTAGAGAAGAGATTAATCAGGATGGGGGTGAATTGGGGAGGCTCAGTAAGAGGGATAGCTCATAAAATGATCTTGAAAAATGGGGATAATTTTTACAAGTAGAGAAGCAGAAGGCATACATTCTGCAAAGGAAGATCAGGGAACGAGGAGGGAGGGGACAAGGCACGTTTATAGGTTGTGATAAGCTATAGTCATGCATATTTTTCTCACATCTCCCTCCTTGCAGAAGAATGACTGGGTGTCTTCAGAAAGTGTGAGGATTGGTCTCTACAGAGAAGTAGCACTACCTTGACACCAATACAGCTATGATTCAGAATCGTTTGAAATAAAAGAGTCTGATCAGCAGCAACTTTGTAGCTCTTTATAATTATCTTGTAGGCATTCCTGGTTGCTGCAAACAACATGCAGAGTTTCCAATGGAAAAACAGGTTCAAGTCCACACCGAGTCATCTTAGAAGAAAGGTCTGACGATCTACTCATGAGAACTTTGTCACTGAAAACTTCATGGAGCACTGTTCTCCTTGAGTGTCTGGGGTGCATGGAGCCTGGAATGGACTCAATAGCAGTGGGCTCATATTCCTTTGATTGTTTGTGTTTTCTACCTCAATCTGTCTCTTCCCAATGTGACCCTTCTAATCTTATTTCCTTTGGTGACAATTGATAATAACAAAATATTTGGTATCTCCAAATTCTAAAACATACATAGATTGCGCCTGCCACCCCCCAAAATAAAAAGGACTGAAGTTTTCAAAAGCAGACTCTAAAGAAAACATCTTTTATGAAAACACATTCATTTTGTAGGAAGTCAATACAATAACTTATCATTAGCACATGCAAGGTTGGTGGTTCAAAACCACCAGCTGCTAGTGGACAGAAATGAAGCTGTCTGCTTTCATACAGATTTACCCTAGCCAGCCAGTATAGGATAGCATCAACTTACTGAGAAAGAGTTTAGGTCTTCTTGAGTCTTTTAAGCATAGTTTTTTTTATGCCCACCAAACGACCTTCATTTTCCTGATGAGCCTGAGTAAGAGGGCATGGGAATATATTGACTGGATTTTATGATTCAACTGTGAGTGATTGTCAACAGAGTTAATTAGGATTGCCATTCTGCTGGCTAGAATATCAACCTTCTGAGGGAGAAGGGGATTTCACTACCAGCAATAGAGAAGGGCCAGGATGGGGTGTGGCCTTTGAACCCTGAGAAAAGTATGCATGGACCTCCTGGATCCAGGAGACAAGTGTGATGTCAGAAGAATGTCAGAGAAGCAGCAACAGCAGAACCAGGAGCCAAAGTGGTAGATTTTCTAGCTCACAAAGCAAGTAGAGTGGAATGTTTAGGGACATGAGACTGGCTTGTGGAGTGGGGTGCCTCTGGACACTTAATTGGGGCAACTGGATTTTGCCCAACCATGGATCTAGACTGTGTCTCTGGGTGGAAGTATATATAGCATAGTGGCATGCCCTTGAGGCATTATTGGCCATCATAAAAGAGCTTTGTGGCATTGTCCAAGCATGGGCATGGCCTGGCAAGAGGCTGACTGTCAAAGAAAGGCCTGCCTGTGGGCACAGCCGAGAGAAACTGTCCTGCTAAACAATTGTATTCTGAGCATGAATGAGCTAAAAAAGGGTCACATGGAAGACTTATGTGTCAAAAAAAGGGATGACACTATATGCCAATGGAAAACTTAAAAGGATTACATGATGATTACATTGAGGAGGTAAACCATCACCTTCCCCAATAAACCCTCTCATTGTGTACAGAATACATCAATTCTCTGTGATTGTTACACTGACTTACAGAACCCAGGAGAAAAGAGGAGTGCTGTGGAGACAGAACAGAAATGGAACAAATATGTGATCATAAGAAAAGAATATTTATTCATTGCTGTGGTTAAAAAAAAACTAAAGGGAAATATGAAATATACTAAAGTGAGAAAGTACCATGAATTAAATTAAAAAGAAAATATCCTGAATCATGGGATTATTTTATAGGCTGTGTAAGAAAATAAAGAGCCATTGAATGGTATCACAATCAGGGGATTTCAGAGTGATTTATTTGTTGAATGGTGCAAGCAAATGTGATACGGTTGAAAGGTCAAGAAAGGCAAGTTTCTATTCCTGGGAATCACCCCAATTAGGATAAGTTAAAGGCAGAAGTCCTTCAGATGGTCAATAGCTATCATTTCTCCCAGCTCCTTCCCCTGGATAGCATCTTTGAGCATAAACCAATGTACCTTCCATTCTGAAATTTAATGATTCATCTAAATCAATGAAATGATAAAGAGAAACAATCTGGGCTGATATCCCTATGCCTGGAATCTCTTCTTTAGAGTTGTCAGGTGAGGAAATATACACTGCAGTCTAGACAGTGAAATATACAAACTGGAATATAAAATTGCTTGGGAAAAAAATCTTCTAATCTTTTCTCCACAGTGCTCAAGGGGCATCTGTGTCAATGTTTCTTCCTTTGTGGACAGCTTTGGAGCTAGAGAAGGCCACTCTGATGGAACTTTTCCTGTTGAACTTTGTCAGAGAGCCATCCACACACCGTGCCCTAGTATTCACACTGTCTACATGTCTCATGCACAGATTCTGGTTAGGATAACTGTGCGCAACACTCATGGAGTTGTTGGTACAACAGGATGGGATTTTCATCCCACTACATTGCTGGGGTGGGTATAGGATCTGGAGACAGCCTGACAGGCTACTTGTATGTACAATGTGATAAGTATTCAAGTAATACACACTCAAATACATCAATAGACCACCTCTTGTTACTTGCCAGTGAATCAGCTCAAACTCAAAATGGATGAAACGTTGGTCAGTCTTGTTTCATCTTCCTGATCATGGATATATTTGAATCTACCATTGTGGCTAGGGTATCCATCCATCTTACTGACGGTTTTTCTCATTTTCGTTGACCCTTTGCTTTACCAAACATGGTGTCCTTCACTTGGTCTTTCATGATGACATGCTCAACGTAAGTAAATTGAAGTCCGGTCATCCTCACTTTTATGGAATGTTCAGGTGATATGCCCTAGACTATAATCGTGGACAATGATACTTCAACGAATTCGGAGAAACCTTTTTCTATCCTCCACAGGTCAACACATTTCTACAAGCAATGTTTTTGGTGTGTTCTATCCGTTTTACCAATTTGGATGGAGTTCACCAGTTTATCCAGTTTAGCAGTGCTCGAACCAGTTCCACTAACTGGAAGCATGATGATTAGGTAGCATAGAATTAAGAAGATGCATAGGGCACAGACCTTGAACACAATGTCCTTCCTATCAGTTCAAGGATAATTTAACCACTGCCAGAA
This sequence comes from Tenrec ecaudatus, assembly GCF_050624435.1. Lineage (NCBI taxonomy): Eukaryota > Metazoa > Chordata > Mammalia > Afrosoricida > Tenrecidae > Tenrec > Tenrec ecaudatus. Next base: position 34,445,863 of record NC_134544.1, on the reverse strand, counting down.
ATATGTTACTAAGTGGAAGAGAAGTTGGATGAAATAGCTTCAATGTTTTCTCTGCTAGTTTCTTCTAATTTCCTGCTAATGCTTTCCACTGGCTAAATATAATATTGAATAGGGACAAGTAAAACCAACCATATAAGACCACCTCCTGAGCTAAAGAACAAAGCCTAGATGGGCAACAATAAATCTAGGAGGTCAAATAAGGGACTGGCAATTGCAGAAAAAGAGAAAAGAGTTATTCACTTCTGAGCCACATGTTCAGGGCTTGATTGCATCCCTTCTTCCCATCAAAAGTGTATCCGAATCCTAAACCCTGTCCGAGGGGTTGTAAGTCCATTTGGGCATAGGATTTTCTTTGCTATGTTGATGAGAACGTACCAGTACAGGGTATATATTTAAAACTAATGACTTGGGGGATCTAAAAAGGGGAGATTAAGCACATAAGCAAGGACACACAGATGAGGAAAGATAGATAGTACTTAATAGGAAAATAATCAAGGAATTAAGAAATAGGATCTGAAAAGAGATAAGGAAGCTTCCGCCAGAGCTCACATAGAAGACTATCGAACCCATGTCCCGAATTTGGGCTTCTAGCCTCCTAAATTGAGAGAAAATAAATTTCTGTTTCTTAAAGCCAATAATTTGTGGTATTTTTATTATAACAGGTTAAATAGTTAAGACACCATCCAACTATCAAGTAGATCATAGAAGCCACCTGGGAAAGAGTAGAACCTACAAAGTCGGCTTTCTGGAAGCTTTGAAATGCTTTAACCCAGCAACCGATACAACTAATATCAACTGCTCTCTTAGCCAGATTCCTCCGATTTAAGAATTTGCTTCCAGTTTCAGAAATTTTGGAATTGGTGAACAAGTTCTACATTCACAAATATTCATTTCCCCACCCTGAGGTAAGAGCAACATTATTCACATTACACTTATGTCATGTGACTTCTTTTGGCTGATGAAATGTGATCAGGCAATTTTGAAATGAGTTAATTGTTCAACATGCTCCCTTTTTCTTCTGGCCCAATGATCGATAGCGCTATCCTTCTGGATCCAGATATGAACATGAAGAATAGAACCACAACCGCTTAGTCATGGAGAGGTAGCATAGAATCAAATAACCAGCCAAAAAAACAGGTTTGGGAGATTTGTTCCAACAGCATAAGTTTTCCTATCCAAAATGATATGAAAGCACTGGATGTTATGACCATGGTTTCTTTAAATTGGAAGCTGAAACTTGCTTCTGGCTAATTTTGGTTCTTTAGCCACTCAACCCACAACCAGGGAATGTAGATCACTAAGTCGGGAAGCACAGGATGCATTAAGGCTATTTCTTAGTAATTTTCTACCATTTTATGGGGAAAATGGCATCTAATAAGGACAAGAACAATAAACAAAGATTCACTAAGATCTCAGGTTTAGTCCATCCTAAACTTAAAGAATATCACCCAGTTAAGGTCAAGGGTAAAGATAGAATGGAGGTTTTTTTTTTTGGGGGGGGGGGCTTTTTTGGAAAAAAAAATTGTGATCATTAATTTCATATGTTACACTTGTTCACACCCCCTCCCCCCCCCAATTTGTCCCTCGACACCTTGTGTGAAGCATGTTAGGATTACTATTAGGAACAGTTTGGAATTAGAATCAAATGGGTGTCACCCTGAAATGGCCCAGGGGGATCATGAAACTTTCTTTCCTGTTTGTATTAAAACTGAGAATCTTATCATCTCAGCTAATGGCAAAACTGGATGCTGAAGGGCAATTGAGATGTATTGTACTAGTTAGCCTTCATCTCTCCTGCTCCATAATAACTCTCTCACTTCCTTATACTTCCTCTCTGACCTGGAAGGTTCTTTCAATGAACTTCAGTATCAATTGTTTTTCTGGCTACTTTCCAATAAAGTTAACTAAGCTAGTCAATAAGCAAATAAGTAAGTAAGTAAGCAATTGACTTCTGCCATGGAGTCAATTCTGACTCATTGCAACCCTATAGGACAACCTTGGGTTACCTTTGGAGTAGAAAGCCTCTTCTCAAACGGAGTGACTGGTGATTTTGAACTGCTAACCTTGCAATTAGTAGCTTAATGCATAACCTACCATGACACCTGGAATCCTAATAAATTTAAAGGGAGTCACAAATAGCAGGAGGGGAAAGAAGTCCCTGTCCTGCTACTTCCTGCTTCAGAACCATACCTCTTGCAATATAACCTGTGGCCACGATTGCCCTGCGTACAGGGTGACCCTTTCTCCCTGGTTCCAGCTCTTCTTTGATTCCAGTAACACAATTCCCTTCCTGGAGTCTTCGGGCCTAAATGGGGTATTAGCTTCCAGCAAGGGTGGGCCGTGAAACACTCAATATGCTTTATTTGTTTTCTTAACCCCAGCAACTCTGTAAGTACTCCCTCATTCCATTCTATTTCTTTGAGTTCTTCATCTAATAAAGATTTCTCTCACATTTAGTTCTCAACCTCTGCATAAAACCTTATGTATACCATTACCATAAGGTGTCCAATTCCAAACCATAGACTTTCCCACTCATACATGTGACTAAGAACGCAGTTGTTAGGCATCCCTGAGTCAGTTCTGGTGACAGAATAGAACCACTACAGGGTTTCCTAGGCTGTAACCTTTGTGAGAACAGATTGCTTCCATTGAGCTTCTGGGAAAATTCAAACTACCAACTTCTCTCTTAACACTGAGATTTTCTTACTTGACTTTGAAGAGTTGAACATGGGTTTGTTTGTTTTGGATGGACATTAACAGTACACCTGGTAATGTTTCTTGAAATCATTTAAAAATTCAATATAGACATATTTTGAAAATGTCAAGAGCAATTTTTGAGCCTTGGATTATCTCCCTAACACTGCTCGCTTTCTAAAACCTCTTCCCCAGGAAGACAATAACTTCTTTAGGAAATAGTGGAACACATTTAGGAATATGTTTCCTGGCAGTTAGCTGATATTTGAGGCATTATTTTAATTCCTGGTACTTCACTATATCACTTTCCTAACAAAATCAGAGAGACGATCCAAATATAAGATTGCAATTTGTTGATTCAGGTATTTAAATCAATTGACCAGCAATTCAATGGATCATTTGGGTCAATTACAGTTCTAGGAGTTTCTTGGTGAACGGTAGTTAGAAGAAGAAGAAGAGTTTCTACCCAAGAGGCACCAATAGTGAAATTGAACAAGCCTAAATTGAGCACATGAAACAATTAGTTAATAGTACAAGATGGTATATGAAAGCATTCTTAATGGGGTGATACAGACTTTAAGAGCTTTGGGAGCTCAGAGAAGAGGGAAATCAATAAAGCATAGAGTATTCCAGGAAGGCTTTAGCTTGAGGGAACAAACAGTTTATATTTTGGAGTGGAAGGTTTTCAGGCTGTGTTTATCCTGGGGCATTGGCAGTGTCTCTCTAAATATATGCCACTCACAGGAAGGAAGAGGCATTAGCACACAGCAAAGTCTACTAGTCAACCGTATCCCATAATCCACATGCCCACATTGTTGGAACTTGGGGAGTTTCAGAACCAGCCTCCATGGGAGCCAAGGCAGCACACTCACAGAAAAATTACTAGTCAAGAAATCAAGCCCTCTCTTTTCTTTCTTTGTGTTCTACACATATAATAAGAACACATGGCAGCGACCTTCCTTTACAGGACTCTCCTTATAAGGTTTTAATAAAAATCTCATTGCACTGAAATCCTGGCAGAGTATTCATTAGAACACCTATACAGTCTGGGTGGAGAACTTAGTAGCTAAAACAAGCGCTAGGAATTAGCCAATCATTCTATAATTGAACTCACCATGAATCTGCTTCTACATTTTGGGAAAGTTCCCAAAGACGTCCCCTTCCCTACACAATAGAGACACCCGGCCTTGATAACTTGGCCTATGTTGTCTACATTTAAAGCTTCCAAAAGACTGACTGGCAGATTCTCAACTAATATTTATCTATGTTGGTGATAATATGGAAAGATCAATTCATAGTGGAATTAAATGCCAAGCACTATCAAGCAATTAAATGAGATTAACAGAGTTTCTGAATGTTAATTGACAACCTTTTTTCCCTTCCCTTTTCAGTGTTTGATTGGAAACTATTGACCCTTATAGACACGTAGTTTTGTATAATTTCATCTAGTATGTATTCATTTATTGACCAACTAGTCTAAGCATTCTGTTTTAGTCCTATTTCTGCTTAAGCAGGGCAGTTAAGTGACCATAACTACACCAGTCTTTGCTAATGGGTGTAATTGTTGCCTCATTATACACATCAATAGCCAAACCGATCTAGGCCAGTATATAAAAAACAATTAGTTAAGAGTATAAAATGGTAAATGCTAGTATCTATCATTATCAATTTACAAGTGGTTGGTAGTTTAGAGTGGGCAACTTCTGTTCCTACATGAGGCTGGGAGTTGTTTTAGGCAAGGGAAGATTAAGTTGATCATGAGGTCTTTATCAGATGAGGCAGACCAAAAATCCATGGTCTTCCAAATGCACAGACTTCCAGTCATATGACTTCTCTACTCTCACACTGCTCTTTGTTCTTCTGGAGGGTAACCATGTGCCATATATCTTCCCCAACATTTTGTCAACTTATGGAGTTCATATATATGGCCAAGGTGCTCCAACAAATGTTTGAGAGCAAGTAAAAATAGCCATCTAACACCTTTTTTCCCTCCATAATTTCTGGAGCCACTCCATTGCCTCTTAGCTACCAAGGAATGTACTGGACAGTTGTCCGGTATTGATGCTTAAAAGGCATGGGCAGGAATTAATCCGAGAATCTTTTTATTTGTACAGACAGACTCGGGGATATTATTTTTACCTTTATTTAACAGTCGCACTGGTGTGCATGTCCCCTGAACATTTGGACATGAGCAGTGTCGCTATCCCTGTGAGTCTGTCTTCCCCAGAGCTTCTGAAAACTCCTTTTGTTGTTTCTTTTGACAGATATTTCAGAATCCACCTGAGTAAAGTGAACACAATGGCTTCTCCTCCTTCTTCCTTGTCTCTTTCTAACTGCTATTGTTTTATAATAACATTTCATCTTTGATCAGGCCTCTTTAACAGATACTATTATAAGATGTTTAAATATACTAATTTTCATTAATTTGAATTTATTCTTTAAATGCCTCGAATCCTCTCCTGTTAAAAGATGATAGATCACAGTATTCTGAAATCATTTTTCATTATCATTGTGAAAAAGATTTAGTAACCTTTATTTTCAAACGCTTATTTCAAAGCTGTTAAATATACTTAAGGTAGTTATGAGATAGCTGAACTAGCGATTTGCATCTTGGGTGCCATTTTATGGTTGTTAAATACAAACTGGAAGTTACAGATTTGCGGGAAAGAGTCAACCCAGTTTTTCAATAATATTCTTTGGATGGTGTTGCTATGTTGTTAGTAGCGATTGAGTCAGGCTGACGCCCTGCCATTATATGCACAGCAGAACCCAATGCTGCCCAGTTCTGCTTCAGCCTCACAAAGATTACTGTGTTTGAGCCTGTCATTGAAGCCACGGTGTTAATCTACTTTCAGTGAGTGGCTTTCTTTCTTTCGTCTTCGTTTCTTTTTCTTCTCGCGCTCCCTCTAATGTACCAAATAAGCTGTCCTGCTTGAGGGATGGCTTCCTCCTGATAATGTGCCCAAAGTAGACGAGCGAACGTCTGCCCATTCCTGCTTCTCCAATAGAATCCAAAAGCAACTCCTGAAGGGAGCAGATACATGTCATTATACAAGACTGACTTCAAGCGAAGACCATGAGATCGTCACACTCAGGTGAGGAGTCCTGATGAGACAATGGGCAGCAGTTGCAACTCAGGAGCTGCTTGGCTGGAGAAGAGAGCTGGCAATACCCTCCGCCGAAGGTTCCAGCCTGGGAGCTACGCGGCAGCTTTGGTCCTTCTGGCTGTCATCGTCTCTCCAGTAATCTTCACCAACACGGGAATCCACATGCGCACCTTCTGCTTCTGTCTCTCATGTGCATTACCCAGCTTTCACATGCAATTCAAAATCTCAGGGACTGGGCCAGGCGCATCTTAACCCTCGGGGTGACATATTTTTTGTTAGACAATGTAACCAGATGATTGTAAGAAAAAAAAGGATTTTTGAACATTGTTTTTGTTTCCTCAATTACTTTTACAGACTTCTGTTACTTAAAATAGGAAGTACATAGACCCCGTAAAGACACTGACAGCTGGTTTTCATTTGGGTTCAGTTCAGCTAGATCTCCTTTGAAATAATTAAACACTTTTTAAGCAAGCAGAAACTAACTTGTGCTGATCCCCTGTCTGGTAGAGAATAGACTTCCCTAGTACTTTTTGACTGTAGTCTTCACCAAAGCAGATCGCAGGGTCTTTGGGTGTGGTACTGCTGTGTGGGCTTGAATTGCCAACCTTTCTGTGAGAAGCTGAGAGAAAATGATTTGCACTACCCAGGGACCTAAACCTCCTTAAAATCTCATCTTTCTATTTCCATGTTCCGAGGACCCTTATTGGGCTTGCGACACCACAGCATTAGCCCCTGCTGTTCTTGAAATTAGGATCCCTCAGGAAGATCTTTGGTATGTGATACATTGGTTTGGGACATATTCATTAAATTATTGGTTTTTGAAAATACATAGAAAGAGTGATGCATTTATTCATGACTTATGAATCCAAAAGCAACTCCTGAAGGGAATAGATAAATGTCATTATAAACGACGTATTCAAAGCGAAGAAAATAGGCTCGTCAGATTGAGGTGAGGAGTCCTGGCGGCACCATGGTCAGCAGGTGCAACTCAACAGCTGCTCGGTGGGAGAAAAGCGCCGGCCAAACGCTGCCCTGGGAAAACACACGAGGCAGCTCTCATCCATCCTACTGGCTATGAGTTGGAATTGACTCCGTGGCATGAAACATTAGCAACAAAGGAACGTTTGAGGGTGAGCATTTAAATAGAAAACCCTGGCCCAACGAAAAGTCTCTGGGGGATCTCTGTGTCGTTGAAACAGTGAAGAACAGAGAAATACCTAACCTGCTGTCACAACAAACCCAGCAGGGTCAGGCATCCCTTTTGTAGTCATGCGTCCTATGTCTTTGGTGCATATTTGAGTAACCAACAAGGGGTGAGAAAAAGCGGTTTGGGAGAGGGTCCTCACATTGTATCACAGGCCTCTGTCCACTTGTCTGTCTTGCTCTCAGACCTGGATTTATCAACAGATAAGGCCTCAGCCAGAGGCTCAGCTGCTGCAGTGGGCTGTCTGCAAACACACACACAGTGCGTCCAGCTGCCTGATGGGGGACTCTGCTAATTGGAGAAGTCTGCTCTGGTCCCCTGTCACCAGTTGGCAGACAGAGCAGTCTGAGCCAAAGCTGATTTCCAGAGTCAGGCATTCATTTATCTCAGTGATAACAGGGTGTGTGTAGCGAGAGGTAGCAAAGAAAGCAGAGGGCAGCTGTGGTTGAGGTGGGGACAGTCCTATGCCCCGGCATCAAGGACATGCTGCGTGTAGGGGCCTGCCACTCCATTCCCCTCTCTCCAAAGTTTAATTAGTCCTAATTATAAACAACTCTCTTTTATTATGGATGCATTTGGCCAGAACTGTAATGTTAAAAAAAAAAGTTCTCATCTCAACCATGTTCCAAATGCTAACGTATCAATGTCAGAAACTGCAGTCAAGCACAACCTGTCCCCAAATCCCAGCCCTTTGAAACACGATGGCTCATTAATAACTTAAAAAGGATGATGACACTGATACTATTTATAGGGCCCTGCCAGGCAGGTCTGCCAGCGTTAAAGAAATTAACATGGAGAAATTGTCAACTGGAAAACATTGGTGTTTATCAACAGATCAATCAAACTTCAACAACTGTAAACTATGCTCTTAGCTAAGTGAAACGTATCAACAATGACAGACACTTGGCCACCTTGCAGGGAGTTCTATGTACCCCTGTGGCCCCAAACCAGCGAACAGTCCTCCTGACACTGAGCCCGGAATGTGGCTGCTGCCTGGGAGGGAAGAGTTCGCCTGCTCCTTGCCGACACTCAGGGGCGAACTGGAACAAGGAGGCAGTGGACTTGGTTGTGTATTAATTAGCTTTGATGGTTATTTTGTCAAGTCTCCAGGCTGCTAAATTAAGTATGAAGGTTAGTGGCTCCAGGAAGCGCACTCTGGCTTTATGTATACTTTAATGAAAGGCAGAGACTGTGATTTCAGTTTTTTTCCTGGTTCTCTCATCTTTTAAAGCAGTGCTGGGCTCCCATTGTTGTGGATTTAGAGATGGTGCTATTTTCATTTCTGGGCTACATCAGCGATGATGACATGGCTTCGGAACCTGAACAAAGCTGGAGTGCTCTGATAGGCTGCTGGTGATGTCATCTCTGTGGATCTAATGCCCAGGAAAAGCACCAGGGACTGACTGTTTTCCTGACTTTTCTCTCTTTCTTCTCTCTCTCTCTCTCTCTCTCTCTCTCTCTCTCTCTCTCTCTCTCTCTCTCTCTCTCTCTCCTTTCCGCCTCCAAATATGAAATCCCACTTTCACTTAACCAGTACGTTTGTAGTTTCATATCCTAGCAACATTATCACCAAAGGTAGCCGGTGGCCACCTCCCGCACAGACCAGCACAGCCTCGGCTTGCCACTCGGATTCAGCTCTCACGGAGAGGATTTTGTGCTGCATCACGCTGAATATTGCTGCTCTGTAATTTCGTGTCATGATAGCAGAAGCTTTCACGTGCTTGCTTTCTGCAATCCAGATGAACATCACCTGTCAAATCTGACTCCTTGCATAGAACCTAACTAGAGGAGCCTCATGACAAGAGGGCACAGAAACCAAGAAAGAAGGGGCACGGGGCAACGGGACTTGGCCCCAAGTTATCCTCCTGGATTCATCTTATGTATTGTAATGCCTTATCCACTGGCACTTTTTGTCTTTTTCGTATCTCTGTCTTCAACTCTGTCTGTTTTAGCATTGCCATTGTAAGGAAGCTCCCCTGAAGCCCACAGGTTTCTCATCTAGTGATTTGGAGAGTAAAACATGGACTAGGCTCTTGCAGAGAGAGCACAGAGGGTTTTCAGAGCAACAACTAAGTTCTGCACCTGCCAGTCAGCTCCCGTGATTTCCCCCCAAAGCTTCCTGGGAATTCAGGCTGGTGTGACCCTCTGCTGAGAGGGTCCATGCCTTTGCCACCCAGTGCTACGGAATCCGAGTCTACATTCTCACTCCTGATTTTTGTGTGTCTTGTTAAATGTCAGATTCTTATTCAGTATAGCTGAGGTAGAAATATGTAAAAGAGAATCATTGGGAAATCTTATGAAAATGTGGATTCTGATTTAGCATCAAACTGGGATCAAAAGGCAAATTCGCACCAGTGGGGGTAACCAGTTTGAAGTTCTGGTTTTGACAGAAGTACATTGAAGTAATTGGGAAATAACTGCGTCAAGTAAACAGGGAGAAGGGAAAGTTAGAAGCACAAAATAATTGCGGGGAAAGCCAGGACAGCAAGTACCTGCTCAATAGCAGAAGGCTTTCTCTTTGAAGTTCTACCACAACTGGTTTCCATGAGAATCCCAAATGGAAATGCTAGAGTTTGAGGGGAGCTAGAGAAATACTACAATTGGGAGACTTTGAAAATCCTCCTATGTGCATGAGATTTTTGTGCTAGAAAGTTAGCAGGTCCCAGAGCCTCCAAACAGGGTAATAAAGGTTTCAAATGGATGTTTATTAAAGGCGGTACTTAAATCTGTGAACATTAGAAGATAAATACCAGTCACAGGCCCTGCTATCAAGATCTGCAATGCAATTTTAATAAATTTGTGCAAAGTAAATGAAAATCACAGTTAAAAATGCAAATAAGAAACCACAATAACAGTAGAAGACATGTCAAAAGGCCGTGTGTGATTAAATGTCAATAGCACTGCACACATAATTATTTTATAGACATTCAGAAAAGAACGATTTCACCTCAAACTGAAATGGCCAGCAAAAGGCTTGGAGAAGATTCTGAGCTACCCCGGGTAACAGCAGATGAGTTTCATACCGTTAAACAATAGAAAGAGGAGAGACAAGTTCAAGGTGGGAGGAAACCGTGAGGGAAAGGGAACGCTGTCTTCAAGAAGCAGGGGAGGAATATGATTCCTGTCCGGGTCGCATGAGTCTCAGGAAGAACGAACCTGGGCAGCATCAATGTGGAAGCGCTCAGCTACCCAGAGATGGCTTGGCCAGAGGATCACAGTTCTAGTAGATACCCAGAGGGTCACCGTGAATTTGAATCATGATGACCACACCTTTCTTCCAAGCCGTCTCCCTCATGAACTCGAACGTCGGGCTTTCATTTAAGTGAGTTAACCATTTGTAACGCTCCGGTCTGGACTGGAGTTCGGCCTCCAGAGGCAGAGATCATCCATTATAGGCACATGCCCAGTTCTCAGGGGGGTGGTTCACATGGGAGGACATTCTGACCCTGAAAATAGGTACCAGAAAATAATCTTCATTGATCCATTTGATTGATCGTTATTGTCACCTCAGAACGTTGATCTTAATTCTACACTTATTTTTAGAATCTACAAAATACAGCATTTGCATCTACACATTAAATATTTCTAGAGGAGAATTTCATGCATATTGGTTAAAACACCAAGCAATCTGAGTATCTGTCCTCATGCCCCTAGATGCCTGCATGGTTCAAAAGACTGGTGCTAGACTCCTGATTAATTGACCATTGTTCACTGATAAACAGGCTGTGTGAGCCTACCCAGGGACACGATGGAGGAAAGGCCTTGCAATCGATTTCCATCCCCATGATCCTGAAACCCGAAGAACTAGATGGAGCCTGACAATCACAACTGATCACTCCGAAACAGATCACATTAGGATATCTTGGAAAGTTTGGGAGAAATAAACATGGAACAGAATGCAACAATCAAAAGAAGAGCGGGCCGTCTGGCTGCACAGAGGCAGACAGAAGCCCTGAAATTAAGGCCATTAGTCATCCTTCGGGTCTGAAAATGAACTCGTCTTTGTGGCTCAACATTCAGTCAAGCAACAAATAGGTCTAAAGGAATAATAACATGAAGTTTGGAATAATAAAATGTGTAAGAAGAATTAACCCATTGAGATCAAATGGGCAACATTTGTCCCAGGTCAAAGTGGAGCAGGGAGGAAGGACTCACAAAGATGGATGGACAGAGGATGGAGGAAACACGGGGAGAATGAAGGGCCAGTTACACTGTGAAGGTTGCAAGAATGGCGCCAAACAAAATATATGCGAATGATTGAAATGAAAACGGATCTTCCCTGTAAGCCTTTGTTTAAAACTCCACGAACCATTTAAAAAAGAAAAGAAAGAGGAGGTTTCAGGCATAAATATACTGTGGACTCAGTCGTCCTCTGTAACCTAGGGGACCGCCATGAGTTGTAATTGCCTCGATGGCAATGGGCTTAGTTTGGTTTGTCTCCTTCTGGGTACCGGAGACAAGTCCCACCTTGCAGAGTGGTTTGCTTTCCCCTGTCACAGCATGCAGTCCCCTTCTGTACACAGAGGGAACAGTTATAATTTGACAACACCCCAAACACACAAAATGATCTATTTTATGGAACTGTGTTTCCAGCCAGAAAAAAACCCTTTTTCTAGTTAAGAGACTTTGTCCTTTTCAAGTCAACCTTACAAAAAGTAGTCCTTTCACTACGCATGAAATGTTTATCCATCCAGTCCTGATTATATTCTCTGCTTCAATGCCTATTATTTATTGAGGGACTTATAGGTGGCAGGTGTTGTGAGGCGCCGAGTGAATCCAGGGTGGGTAGAATGGCATTCCCACAGGGAACAACGATAGAGAGCACAAAGTTCACTAGTCATGTGTTTTGGTCAAGGGGATTCCTTTCTGAAGAGTTGTCATTTAAATCCACAATGGAGCCTGAGCAAGAGCTAGTACTGGGTAGAGCAAAGGAAAGGAAATTGCCTATGCAAAGTCCCTGACTTAGACATGGATTTAGTGTGTTCAAAGATGGCCAAACAGTTCAGCTGAGTGAGCAAAGGACAGAGAAACAAAAGATTAAATCAGAAAGGACGGCACAAAACTCATGAGTAATGAAGGGTAGATAAACCATTAGTGACTGTGAAAGTGAACGATACTGAGTGATCTAGAACAGTGGTTCTCAACCTTCCTAATGGCGCAACCCTTTAAAAGAGTTCCACATGTGGTGGTGACCCCCCAACCACAAAATTATTTTCATTGCTACTGCATAACTGTCATTTTGCTACTGTTATGAATTGGGCGACCCCTTTGAAAGGGTCGTTCGACCCCCAAAGGGGTCGCCACCCACAGGTTGAGCACCGCTGCTCTAAAGGAATGCATGATCATCAGACCACTATTAGAAAAGATGCCTCCGATTGTGATACGGTGACTGAATTGGAGAGGCGGCCGTAAAACTAATTAGGAAACTTGCAAAACTCAAACTCATTGCTATGGGGTTGCTTTCGACCCTTAGGAATCCGACAAGGATTCCCAAGACTGGGAACTTTCGCAGGAGCAGACAGTCACAGCTTTCTACTGATGAGTGGCTGATGCGTTTGAACTGACAACTATGTGCTGAGTGGTTCAATGCTTAGCAACCAGGCACCACTCACGTTCCTTGAAACTTGAAATAGTTTAGGTGAAAGATGATGGTGGTGGCCCGGGAGAGGATTGGAGCAGTGGAGGTGGAGAAGAACATATTGACTAGAAATACATATGCATATCCACACTACAGATGAATCAGCAGTGGGTGGTGAGAGTGAGAAGAAGCCAACTGAGCGATTGCTTGGATGGTGGTACACTTTCCAGAGAAAGGTTGGAGAAGATAAATTTGGGGAAAAGAGAAAATGAAGAAGACCACGTTTGAGGCCCCTTAATTTTAACATGAAATGGATGCCACAAGGAGAGAAGCACTGGGCTTCTAAATTCAACATCAGCAGTTCCAGCTCTGCAGCGATCCCAGGGGGAGAAGGGCAGCCGTGCACCCCCATGGAGATTGACAGTATCCCACATATAGATAGCAGGCCTGGTGGCATGTGGTTATGAGTTGGCTGCTATCAGGGAGCTTAACACTTGAAACCCACCAGGTGGCTTCACTGGGGAAAGAGGAGGCTTTGTCTCCTATGCTCTCAAAGAATTACAGGTTCAGAAACCCAACGGGGAGTTCTACCCTGTCGATGGGGTCACTAGGACTCAGAATTCACTGGATGGCAGAGGGGTTTTTTGTTTTGATTTTTACATATTCTATAGGGTCACTGAGAGTCATTACTAACTTGATGGCAGTGGGCTTTTTGATTTTTTGCTCTTAAAGAGCCCTGGTGCTACAGTCGGCAAAGCGCTCAGCTGCTAACCTAAAGGCTCTCAGCTTGGAAACACCAGCTGCCTTGTGGAGCAGCATGTGCCTGTCTGCGTTGGTAAAGATTTACAGCCTTGGAAACTCAATCGGGCAGTTCTGTCCTGTCCTATAGGATCACTGTGAGAATTTGTTCAAAAGTAGTGTGTTTGGTCTTGGTCTTGAGTTGGAGTCATTTAGGTCCTTGGGTGGTGATAAATGCTGTCCTCAACATGTCATCTAAAGGTTGACAGTTCATTTCCCCCTTGGAAGAAAGGACTGGTGGTCTGCTGTCTTATGGAGCAGTTCTCTGTCACGCCTCTGCTGGCCATGGGTCCCACTGGTCTCAATGTTTTTGTTGTTTTTAATGAGCCGTCGAAGTTATCCCAGGGATGTGGTAGGGATGCTGCATGCTAATGTGGAGCACAAAGAAGAGAGCAGACCTGGCTTGAACTGTGGGGCCTATCTGCATAGGTTGTCAACTTCATCCCAGCTAATCATGACCCATGCGTGTGGAATAGAAGTACACTAAGTGGCTTCCAACCCTGTGACCATTCTGAATTGAATTGTCAGACCTGTCTTTAGAGTTGCCTCTGGTTGAGTTTGAACCAGCACCCCTATGATGTGTGTCACCTGGGGATACATCATGAACATATCAAAACCAAAGACCCTTTGCCATTGTGTGGGTTTCAATTCATGGTAACCCATTAAGACAGAGAAGAAGTGCTCCATCGACGGATTGAGGCTGTAGTCTTGATGGGCGCTAACTGCCACAACTTTTCCTCTGGAGCTGCAGGTGGGTAATCATCAACCTTCCCATGAGCAGCTGGCTGCTTAACCACTGCACTGCCAGGACCCTTTAATTGATGTATAACATTGGTCATTTAATGGTAGGGCAATGAATTGAACCCCCTAGGGAAATACAGAAGAACAGAAAGATCCAGAACTGTGACTCATGAAATTATTTTTGTTTTTTCCTAGTCCATAGTGCTTTCTCTCACTCTCTAATTTTATTGGCACTTTGTTGGACCTATCATGCAATTCAATAGTTTAATCATATTGAAGGAGAGTTGCACAGTCATTGTCACAGTCAATTTTAGCACATTTTCTTCTTCCTTGTACTCATAATAAGTGTAATGAGTGATGTAATAAATAATAATGTTTTTAACCTGTGGGAAAAGCACAGAAAAACATTCTCCATTCAGTACCTTCTACGTGTATAGCATGTATATGTCAGCGCTATGTTGATTATACTCAGTAATATAACCCTTATTGATATCCTTTTCCAACTTATTCTACCAGTATTAGCATAAACTCAATGGCCTCCAGGCAAAAACATCTTCCTCCTTCACCCATGGTAGCCATTGATCAACTTTTTAAAAAGTAATTTTCTTGATATAAAATTCACATGTCATACACTCCCTTTGGTAGAATGAGTTGCCTATCCATCATCACAAACCATACTAGAGCTCCCTCCCTTGGCCCACATTCATTGCTGGTTCCTCCATTCCACTGGCCTTCCCCACCCCCTGAACAAGACAAGCCCTGGCATGGACTATTGTCTCAATTCATCCATTCCTTCTGGATTGCCAGCTGGAAACCTAACATCAAAATAACAAGAAAAAGGAAGCAGAAATAAGAAAGTAATAATAATATAAACATAAAGATTAAAATAAAGAGTAAACAAGAAAAGACAATCAATAATATTTTAAAAACTAGAGAAGAAAAAGCAAGCAAGAGTTATTTAAGGCTAGGTCAAATTTTGGTTGGGTCAAAAAGAGGTCAACTGGCTGTATATCATATTATACTATCATCCAATCATCCATAATCAAGGTTACAATAGATTCTGTCTGATAATACAGCAGTTCAAAGACTGGTGAAATTTTAAATCTTCAATATTGGAGCAAAAAAGAAGGTTGAGTGAAAAGTAGCCAGAGGTGCGTGGGGGTGGGGTGGGGTGGGTGGGATCGTGGGGGTGAGAGGAGGAGTATATGATATCCACAAAAGCCAAGAAAAGAGAATGTATTTTCTTTTTTGTACAGTCAATGGATAAAATGCTTTGTCAAATGTATAGAACGCTCTGTCTAGTAACTCAAAGTTTAAAAGTCGCCATGGGCGTAAGTCACTCCTGGTCTCGGGGTGCAGGCAGAAAGTGACTGTATCTTTTGTCCTCCCCTGAGTTTTAAAGTGAAACTGAAAACAGTCCTCACGTATATGTCATGATTTTACCAAAGGTGACATAATGCCCAACCCAAGTGGTCCACTGATTACTTTTGGGGGCATAACTCAAACTGATGGTTTAGCTGAAAGGTTCAGAAATTTCTACTTGATTTCTTACCTGTATGTCTGAAGATAAACTCAAACACAGATTGGGGCCAACAAGCAAGCCAACAGAAACCACTCAGTGAAGAGTAGTCTAGCAGCCTGTTCCTGAAGGAGGAAGAAGGAATTTGTATTTATTTCTTTATTTTTCATTATTCAGCCTTTTGGAATGTTGCTCAAATTCTGCAGATAATTGTTTAAGGCTCCCTAAGAATTACCCTATGGTGTCTCAGCATGAAGCTAGCCACACTCAAATGTGCAAAATTTGAGCTCCCAAGGAAATGTCATCCCCTCCTCATACCATGACACTTAAAACAGCTCAACGACTGGATGTTTATCTTTGTCTGTTGAGCCTCTCACCATGTCCCTGAGTCTCATATCTGGACAGAATAGAATTCAGGAAGTTGAAGTATAGGGACCAAAGACACTGGAACTTATAAAACAGAAACACACACACACTACACATTATCCCTTAAGACATGCCATCCAACTTCTAATAAAAAAAATTCAGCCACTTTTTTTTCAAGCTATCAAAGCAATGCACATTGTCTGCATAAAAGCCTTCTTTTGACGAGAAAATGACTATTAATGAGAACATGTTCGTTTCTGGCATCAGACTTGAAGAGACACAGGTCATAAATCTCTTTGATCTTCTTTCTAAAGCTAGAATCAAGCAAAGAAGCAAGTTCATTCATTTAAAAAATGCTTTTGATTGAAATAATTCCATTTAGTAACAAGTAATTTATCATGTTTTTTCTTTTGGTCCCTCCCTTCCAGGTTTGGTTTGTTTTCAATTCTAGACTCTGTCATTACAGTTAAATCTTTTCTGAGACTCCAGCTTTATGTTACTTTAGGGTTTCTTAGTGACGGGGGTCAGGCAAAACTTCCAAGAGAAATGTCTGTGGAAGGGAGGGTGTCAGATGGGGTGGAGAGCGAGAGCTGGGTGGGGGGTTGTTGCGGCGGGCAGAGGATGAGACAAACAACAATAAGAATTAATAAATTTGGAACCGGGAAACGGGCTCCTGTAGGTAGCTCAGTCTGTAAGCCTTCTTGACTTGTGTTAGATGTGCCAACACTGCCCTCTCTTGCTTATTCCCTGCCTGCGCTGAAACCTCAGCTCTGAATTAGCAGCCAGGCACCTCTCTGGCTCGCTAGTGTTCTCCACAAGTGTCCCCTCCAACCTAGCCCAGATTACTTGCGAGGCTCCTTTTCGGATTGGATTTATTTCTTTGTGTAGCAATGTGGTTCCTGACATTTTCTTTTCCCTGCTTCTCTCAGTGTCTGCCCAGGCCTTTAAAGAAAAGACCCCTGTGAGGAGCGAGCCTCTTGCCTGCAACATCTCTTCGGAGAGGTAATGTAAGCAGACCTGGCAGGGGAATCGGTGTCTTGCCTTCCTGGAAGGAAGCCTAATTCTATTTCCAATGCTCTCTGTGAAGGCATGTGCAGCTTGCCATCCTGGCTGCAAGGTGAAATTGGGATCTTGTATCCATCTTTGCCACCAGACATCCTCACTGTCTGAGGCTTCGGAGAGGCCCCGGTGCGAAGCAGGTTGGTTCTTTAGCAAAGCAGAGAAGGTTCTGCATGCCTCTCACTACACAGGGCATGCACTTCAGTATCAAACACTCCTGTCTGTGAACATGAGCTCTTATTTTTAACAAGTGTAGTTTTCAGCATCATTCTTTTTTTTACCCTTAATTTCAACAATTCTTAGAAAAATGAAGCTTTTTAAGCTTCAGTCACTGATTGATGCAGGTATCCAACTCTCCCCTCTGACCCCAACCCTTCTCAGTGTTTGGGTTTTGATCATATGAGATTTTGATCACAGCACAGCAAGACATCCCCAAAGGGGGCTCATTTGGGACGTAGCTTCTTCATTTTTAACATTGATGTTTTCTAATTCTAATTGCTATTTTTCAGTGCTAACTCGTTCATGGACTGCGAGCCATTTTTCAGTCCTTCTGAATATATGAGTATTACTTGAGATGAACCACAAGGAGCAAAAAGTCCAAAAGGACCGAAGAATAAAACTTACAGCAATGGTTGCTTCTTGGTTCCATATTGGCTTGCTTCATGAAGAAGAGGTAGAGGTCTATGCAGAGGATGACAGTTACAGCAGGTAATGCTCCCACCTTGGATAAGCGCACCACTGAATGCTTTCTACCAATCCCAAAAGACCAGAGTCATATCTGCCCTACACAACTTGGTGTGTGGCCAACACTGAAATTACCCCTCACCTAAATATCTAACAGCCATCTTTTAAAATAAGTTTACTATAATTCTAGTGCAAAATTGCAAGTCAAGCTCCTTCATCTTTTAAATAAGACATCACTATGTTTGAAGAAGGATAGTGGGCCATCTGGGGTTGGGCCATATTGGACACATGCATGATCTTGGAAACCCATAGGAGGTTGCTCTGAATCAGCATAGACTCGATGGTACTGAGAGACACTGCTCAGTGGTTTCCAGCACCCTGGGACTGAGGAGTCACTGGGAATAGTGTATAGAAGAGTTTCCAACAGGTTATATCCATAAGGATTTCAGGTAAGTTCCATGCTTCTTGCCTCTTCTCATTAACCATTGGCAGCTGCCTAGAGCAATGGTGGTGGTGGTTGGGGGAGGTGGGTGGTAATTCGGATCACCTGATGTGGCAGTTACGTAAACTCCTTCCCACTGGGAAGGGGTGAAGTCTAGTCTGTCAATCAGGCCATAGCCAATGAGGCCTCTGTATGGGCATGGCGTTCTCCTGTGGATTTTCATAACACCTGTGTATCTCCCTGGAGGTGGGACACACACTGTCTCCCTGGGAGACATTCCTGATGACAAGACAAATGGAGCTACATTAGAGCCCTGGAGCTGGAGGAGCCACGTGGAGACCCACACCAGCGCTGAGATGCTTCCACAACCACTGGATCCACAAAACTTCCACCCACTGGCCTGTGACCTTCCTGCATTCAGCATCATTGAATGTGTTTTGTGAGTCTGAAGAGGAATTTATAGATTGGTATTGGATATATAAGCTAATATCGGATTTATGGACTTGATCTGGACTGGACTGGGATGTTTTCTTAATATATAATTACTCTTTATATAAAGCTCCTTCTTGTACACAAATGAGTGTCTATGAATTTGTTTCTCTAGTCAACCCAGACTACATAACTGACTAACCAAAGTAGCTCCCACTCAAAAAAAAAAAAAGTGTAGGGATCTCCCAGTGCCACTTGCCACAGTAGAGAGACTAAGACAAGTGAGGAGCCATGTGGGTCATCAACCACCCAGCATCTGGATTTGGCATTTCCCGCGAGAATGCCAGAACATTCCCTAGAAGGCATGTATCCATAGAGCACTCGGAATGCATTGGCTCATTGGTAAAGCAAGTTGTCAGGAGGGCCCCGTTGGGGCTCAGAAACAGGCTCAGGCACTTGGAGGGCCAGAGGTGACGAACTAAATTTAGCACCTCTACCTGAGGAAAGAGAAACAGACCCTAGTGGGACACTTCAGGAACTAAGAAACACTGTCGGACAAAATCATCTCTAATCGGCAAATGACTATAGAGAGCCCCAAAGGGGGTTGAGGCTGGGGCACACTGCTTACATGTAGCAGGAAGGAGTTTATGTTTGGTATTTCATGTTTAACTATTGATTCCACTTCTTTATTTTCCTTTCATGCTATTCTCATATAGCTATATCCAGGTATTCTCTCTCTTTCTCTTTCTCCAAATCAGCTCTTACGGAGAGCTACTCACATTGGCAATGCAATTGAGCTTTTTAGATTATTCTCAAAATGTACCCATTTCCACTCTTGGCATTTGATCGTGGCAAAGAGAAAAAATGTTCTCAAATGCCTATCACCTTCTCTGCCTGACTCTGTAGGGTAGACTTACAGAATCAAAAGTGGACAACAATGTAGCTGAACAGCATTATCCCCCTCCTGTTTGCGCATTGGAATGGGACAATTACTGAACTTGACGGTGTGCATTCAAATCCCGTGATTCTGCTGCATGCCATCTGGGTGACCTTGGCCAAGTCATTTAACCTCTGAGTTTCAGTTTCCTCTGCTTTAAAATAAGGATAATAATCCCAGCCTCACCTACTTTACAAGGTTGCTGTGAAGATCAAATGAGATACTGTAAGTGAAAGTTCTTTGAAAGACTACAAAACACGACACAGATGCAAGCTATTGTTACAAAGCTGAATCCTGGTGGGCCCCTGTGGTTTCTGAGCCATGCGTGGCATGCTGGGTCTGGTCTATCATTATTTCTAAATATGGCTGGTCTATTGGCTTCTGAAGTTTCCACATGAAATACAGTCTGTGTATTTGCTCTAAGCCTCTCCTCTATGTCCTCAAATAATGGGCCATTAAGTGTTATATTCCAAACCAGCAGAACCAGCATTTCTGGCCTTCTACCTGTGACCTGCAGAAGTACTATTGTATCTCAGAGATAAACGTATCTGAACCACAAGGTGCTTAAAAGATATATTTAGTGCATAGGCATTTCATTTGTTACTGAGAAATTTTACAGTGTCTGATATAAGCTGGAAATTTTATGATCTATAATCAAAGGCTTTTGCAGAAACCTCTCCTTAATTTGGATTTGTGACAGTATTAAAAAATGGAACTTTCATCTTCACATCTATTTCACTTACTTGGATGAAATAGCCATACATGCTTTTAAGTGCCAGTCACTTAGAATTTCAGACTGTCCTTAGTCATGTAGGAACCCTTGACACAAACTTGTACGCTTGACTTAAGAAAAAAAACCCAAAACCATCCTACTTCCTTCCCCCTTTGATCACCCCGGAACCTTCCTCGTCTGAGACGGCATTCACTGTTATTAGACCCAAATGTGCCAGGATCTAATGGTGAGGCCTGAAGGAAGCATGTGTCTGGCTGTAATTGTACACAGGTGTTATCTCCATAGCAAAGACTCTATGACTAAACGATCCATAGCCTAAAGGAGACAAAACCTAAGCCCTTTTAAAGTAATCAAGAACTTCCCAGCATGGCATTGCCCACCCCCGTTTCCTTATGTCAAAGGAGGCACTCAAACAGATGGTGTGCTGGACCCAATGGTACACTGACAACGCACGGCCATACCGAGAGTGGTCTCAAGAGCTGGCACAAGTGTCCTTTTCCTAGGACATTCTGAGCAACACATCCATCCCTGCGTAGTTTACATGCTCTTACAAATAGTGTGAGCCACAGAATTTTGGTGTGAGGTGTGTTTCCTTTCCTCGCACACCTGCAAATGTCATAAATAATGAGAAGGCATTGTTCCTCTCTTCCACAAAGCTGTATAAAGAAGTTAAATCCACATAGAGACTCAACCCTATGTTAACACGCATTAGGTGAGTAGATCGCATATGTAGACATACGGAGGGCAAATGATTGAGCTGAGTGGCAAGACCAATCTTCCTACCCTCTCACCTTTGATATGTTTTGTTGAACTATAATGTAAGAGTTTGTGATATGAATCATTTATTACTCAAGTACCCAGCTTTCAAGGTCTCTGCTGTCTGCACCAAGTCTTGGTATTTGATGAAAAATTCCATTTGACTTGATCTCAGAAGTCGCCTTTCTCTACATCATTTCTTATCCAATCTTGTGGGCCTCACGTTCTTAGTCAGGGATCTGTGCTCTCATAGCCCCCACCACAAACTAACACAAAGGTCAGCTATCAGCAGGAACCCCCATTCCCATCTTGGTCCAGTATGATACAGTGTGTCACAAGGGTGTTAGAAGAGGAGACACAGATCACTGGGGTCACTTTGGAATCTGCCCAGTATAACCAACAAGGTAAAAATTATATATCTATATCTACACCGAGAGGAATTGATAGACTCCAGAGGTGGACAAAGTGGTGCCTGATTTTAAAACAAGTAGAGATGTCTGGTCTTATGGAGTCTTCCTTTAGTTGTAGATCTCCCATGGTTGCTGCCTGGGCTGGACAAGTGTTTGTGATTGACTGTTAACCGAAAGGTTGCTGGAACCCCTCCATTCACTCCCCAAAGGAAAGATTTGCAAAACCGCTCCTTTAAAATATGACAGCTAAGAAAATCCTATGAAGTAATTCTTCTCTGTAACACATGGGGTGGCCAGGAGAGGAAAGGACTCATTAACAATTTGTTTGGGGTTTTGTTGACTGAAAATATCTTGGTTGAGGAGAGATGGCAGGGATAGAAAAATTACAGGTGGATACACAACATGTCAGACCTACGCTGGGGAGATCCACTCTGTGGAGCAACCATATGCAAAGTCACTGCTATGTAGCACAGTATCAACTGAATGGTGTACTCCCAAATATATTTGAAATGGGCTGAGCCATAATTCTCAGGGGGTTTGAAGTTATGCAATGACAAATTTTGGCGTGTTCTAATATGATCATCCCTGTGAGATGGTCTGGTGTGCTCAGCCATTCTGTTGTCAGTTGGCTAGGATGGGATGAGACTCCTCTGCTCAGGCCACCGTTCTGAAGCAATGTAAGGTGCTGTTCCCTGATGTGTGGCCTGCATTGCCATTGTTTTAATAGAGATAAGGGGAGAGAAGCATATGCAGAGAACTAGGGATCTCCTTGCCACCAAGAAAGAAGGAGACAAGAGCTTTCCCCCAAAGCCAACAAAGAGAAGGGACCTACTCCTAGATCTGGTATATTGAATTTGGATCAACAGACTCCTAAAACGGTAAGAGAATGCATTTGCATTTGCTAAAGCATACATCCTTCAATGCAGTGAATTATTTAATATGGCTCTTCTAGCCATAGTCCTGGTACACCAAAATGATGCTTTCCTTATGGGTCCAACAGGTAAGAGAAAGGCAGGGAAGGCACTGTTAGGATCCAGTTGTGAGTATGAACATGGTTCATTGCAATTGCTTTCCTGCTGTGTATAAAGTAAACAATCTCAGAAGTAGGAAGGAGAGATTTTTTGACCAGCAAAAGAGAAGAGCCAGAAGTGAACAGTGCATAATTTGACACTATGATTCATGGATTGAACCATCTCAATCCAGGAGATAGCTTTACAATTATAGGAATGGAAGCAATAGGATCAAAAGCCAGAGTGTGAGGCAGAGTGGTGGACTTTCCAGTCCACAGAGCAAGTAAAGCTGCTTCCTCAGCCAAGAAGATGGCTTGTGGAGTAGGGTGCCTCTAGGAGCTTATTTGGGGGAGCTAAGTTACTGACCCAAGGAGCTAGAGATGACAACTTTTGGAATGAGGCTTATGGTAGACCGACACATTCTATTTATTTATTTATAATTCTAAAGAACCATTTTATAGGGGGCTCATATAGCTCTCATAATGAGCCATCTATAAATTGTATCAAGCACATTTGTATATTTGTTGCCATTATCATTTCCAAAATATGTTCTTTCTACTTGAACCCTTCATATCAGCTACTATTTTTCCCCATCCTTCTACCCTCATGAACCTTTGATAATTCAGCAACTATTTTTATTTTCAGATTTTACACCATCCGCTGTTGTTGTTGTTTGTCCCCATGGGTGGGGGGAGTGTTGTAAGTCGATCATTGCGATCTGTTCCTCCCCCTTAGCCTCCACCTCCCCCTTACCCTCATGGTATCATGAGTCTCATTATTGTTCCCGAGGGGCTTATCTGTCCTGGATTCTGTATGTCAAGAGCTCTTATCTGTATCAGTGTACATGCTCTGATCTAGACAGATGTGTAAGATAGAACTGGGTTCATGATAGTCAGTGGGGGTGGGGGTGGTGGAGGGGGATCCAGCAGGGAAGCATTAAAGAACTAGAGGAATGTTTTGTGTTTCATTGGTGATGTATTGCACCTTGGCTGGCTTGTCCCTTTCTTGAGACCCTTCTATGAGGGGATATCCAATTATTTTCAGATGGGCTTTGGGTCTCCATTTCTAACTTCCTCATTTGCATCAAAATTATTGTTTGTTTTCGGTCTTCTGATGCCTGATACCTGATCCCGTCAGTACCTCATGATCGCACAGGCTGGTGTGCTTCTTTAACATGGGCTTTGTGGCTTCTGAGCTAGATGGCTGCTTTTTAACTTCAATCCTTTAACACCCCAGGTTCTATATCTTGGAATAGCTGGGCACCATTAGTCTTCTTCACTACATTAGTTTACGTACTCATTTTTTCTGATTTGATTATTTATTGTAGACTTTTGCACATTTACTAGCAACTGTTGAAGAACTTTGTAGTACTGCATGAGCAGGACAGAGGTCCGTGAGCTATGTAGTTGAAAATCCCAAGACCAGAGACAGGCTTGTCTATAAACCTATCAGTTGAGAAGAGCCTGCCCTGTCTGAATAAGGTATAGGATACCATTTGTAACCTGTCATCTTCTATAGGAATTCCATAATTGTGAGTCTTGTCTGTGAGTTTTGTGTGGGTATTACAAGTAATTCTTGAACCCAGCTGACAAGTAGAGAGTTCTGTGGGACTCTGGAGCACTGGTGTTAGAATTGGTAGGGTGGACCATTTGTAAAGTCAAACTCAAAACCCATTGCTATCAAGTTGATTCTGACTCAGAGTGAGGCAACAGGGCAGAGCACAACTTCCCCTATGGGTTTCCACGGCTAAATCTTTACAGAGGTGGAACACTTCACCTTTCTCCCCCAGAGTGGCTAGCTTCCAGCAGTTGGCCTTGTGGTTAGAAGCTCACCCAACGGCGAATGCAACATACCATCAGGACCCAAGTCTAACCGCAGCCTCATAGAACTCTGCTTTGGGAGATATTAATGTGTTGGTTAACATAGTGGGTTACCATTGGGCACCTAACCTCAAGATTAGCTGTTCAAAACCTTGAAGGCTTTCTACTCACATAAAGAATTCTCTCTGCCATAGAGCCAGGGCTGACACAGAGGGCATCCCCTGTGAGTTTCTCAGACTATCACGGTGGAGGGTGAGTAGAAAGCCCAGTCTTTCTCCCACAGAGCTGCTGGTGGTTTTGAACTGCTGACCAGGCTGATGGCTGTCCCACATGTAACCACTCTACCTCCTGGTGTAGTGTAAAGAATCATAGTCTTTGAAATCCACAGGGGCAGTTCTATCCTATCCTGTAGGGTCACTATGAGTTGGAAATGACTCAATGGCAGTGAGGTTGTTTTTTGTTTTGTTTGGGGTTTGGCCTACATGAAGGTCAGATGCTTCCCCCATCATTTATTTCTATATACCCTCTTGTGTGTGTCATTATGCTATAGCAGAGACATACCTCCAGTCAAATTCTACTTCCCAGGTCAAATTCTACTCACTAGCATAGCTATCTGTGTCGTGTTGTCAGTTGTCCTTTGAATACCTGTAGTAGCCTTTTCTGTTACAGTGGCTGGTTTGAGACTGAAATATTATTTTCCTTACATTTTTCTCCATTGTATAAGCACCTTAAATGTCTGTCCTGTTGCCTGGAATTTTATCAGTCTTCTCTGATTATTGATCAACAAACCCAAGGAGAGAACTGGCTGGCTCCATACTGCCTCAGAAGCCAAACCCTGCTTTCAGGCACAATTTCATTAGCAACAGCCTCTGAATCACCTGGTCACCAGGAAGGTTTGCCTTTGGCTTCGGCTCAAAATTGGGTATTGAGCCAGACTGTGACCAAGCTGATAATATGCAGGTGCCAGCAGTGAAAGAGAAGGGGATGCCTTTTCTCTACCAGGGACCAAATAAAATGAAATTAAAATGGGATTTGGCACAGTATCGCCCACACCTGAGCAATTGATAAGCATTTTAGTGGGAAACTAAATACAAGGGAAGATTACAAGTGAGGCCCAAGGAAAAAAATCCTCCAGGTGACTAGATTATTTTAGAGGTATTGGGGAAAGTGGATGGTTTAGAATATATATATATATATATATATATATATATATATATATATATATATATATATATATATATATATATATATATAATTGGGTTCAAGATAATTTTGGGAAATACCAGGAGAAAGTAATTTTCAAAGATTTGTCGAGTTGTAGGATAGAGAGCCTAATTTCATGTGGATCCAGCTTACAGGAAGGAGTGAGTCAGACCTAGCTCAGTTCTGTTTTCCCTCTATATTATCAGCTCATTTTAAGACTAGACTCCCCTAGAGGACAAATTTGTAGCTACAGTTCCAGGTTCCACAACATCGACCTAATCACCACCATCTTGAGTGAGATACAACAAACTTCTCCCCCAGCAAGCCTAGCAAAAGTCTTCCAATGTAACCCAATCAGAGTGTTGAAAACAGATGCTTAATGAGCAAGCACATCCAGGAGAATAGAAAGCACAGATTGGTTTAAGGCAA
Source organism: Tenrec ecaudatus (assembly GCF_050624435.1). Lineage (NCBI taxonomy): Eukaryota > Metazoa > Chordata > Mammalia > Afrosoricida > Tenrecidae > Tenrec > Tenrec ecaudatus. Next base: position 34,419,944 of record NC_134544.1, on the reverse strand, counting down.
CTGGCTCTCTCTACACTGGAAGGTGGAGTCAGAGTTCTTCACAAATACAGGATTACAAGGAGGTGGGAAGACCTCACCCTCTAAACATGGTCTGTTTTCAGAAGAGAGGGCCTGTGTGGTAGGGAACGGGGGAGGCCATGGGTTCTGGGTAGGTAGCCAACAAGATCTGGTCTTACCACTTTAGTTACTAAAGCAAATAAAGATCATCCTTAGGGAGAGAAGAATATGATTTTAAATGTGAATGCATCTGCCCCAGCAGTTTTACTTCTAGCAATACCCAAACTAAACTCCCTGCCACTGAGTTGATACTGACTCCCAGCGATCCGACAGATTGAGGTCGAATTGCCCCTGTGGGTTTCCAGGGTTGTAATTCTTTATGGGAGAAGAAATCACCTATTTCTCTTGAGGAGCAGCTGGTGGTTTCAAACTACTGATCTTGCAGGGAGCAGCCTGACTACTAACCACTAAGCTACCAGAGCTCTATTGCTATTTACAGAGCAATAGATGCTATAAAGACTATTGACATGAAGACATCTAAGTACAAGAGCATATGTTGTCTTACTAAAACAATAAAGAGAAAAATCTAAATGTATGTGACAAACACCACTGAGTACCCACTATGTGCCAGGCATTACTCAAGGCTGAAAAAAGATCATGTAATCAGAGAGCTGCAGTCCCTGACTTTAGAGAACTTATGTATTCTAGTAATCTTAGCATCTATGATTGAATATTAATCTAATAAAATAAATCGCGAGGCCTAACTTGGGAGGATTTCTGTGATGTTTTACTAAGCGATAATAGGCAAGCTGAAAAATAAAATGTGACAATGTTGTTTCTTTAAAGGAATTATGTATTGTATCTGAAAATGTTTTTAAAAATACAAAAAAAAATGCTCATCAATGGCCATTCCCCAACAATAATGAAAGGCTAACTTTCCTTTTTCCTCACACACTCTTATTTTGATTGACTTAAAAAATAAAGGTATATAACAATTTTATAGTTTTAAGTTTCTAAAAGGAGAAAACACTTCAGTAAATCATATTCGAGATGCTGACCTTTGTATGAACTCACTGCCATTGAATTAATGTTAACCCATGTGAACCTCTCCCCATGGGTTTCTAAGTGGGAGTAGAAAGCCCATTCTTTCTCCAAAGGAGCTGCTAGTGGTTTCAAACTGCTGACTATGTAGTAGATCAAAGCCCAGTGGGGAACCACTTCTCCACCACGCTCCCCCTGAGGTAGTACCGAAAGAGCAGCAGTAGTACTCACAGTTCTACTAAGTAATAAGAGAAAGAAGGGGGTGAGAACAGAAGAAAAGGAAGAGAGAGAGAAGTCACAACTTTATTTCACACAATTGCAAACTTAAAAGGCAAATCAATTGCGTTACATCTGAAAAATGAAAAAAAATTATGATTGACTCAAAGAAGAAGCAATCATGTCAAGAAACTATAGCATTTGAAATTTTGAGGCTATTTCTGTAGACCACACTGGCCGTGGGCCAGGTTGAATACAAAAACAATAATTAAAATAGCGTTCCTTCCTTGGGATTCCAGGCAAATCCTATCTGAGCATCCTGTTGGAGAATGGCAGCATCAGCCTGACCCGTGGCTCAAACCCCTTGTCTGCTGTGGTAAGCTGAGGGACTGGATGGGAATGTAATGCCGCTAAATCCTCTCTGCATTTCACTACAGGTCTGGGAAGCCAACTCCGGTGGGAGAATATCTTCACAGTGATGAGATATAAATAAATCTTCATACACGTTCTCATGACTGAACAGTTCCTCCTAGAGCCCTCCCTAAAGGGACTGTCATAAAGGAGCTACCATAAAAGATGAATCCTACCTGCGTCTGGCTATTCCCTATGCCTGGAGGTTATCTGCAGACAAGCGCAATCAGGTACTGTAGCCCAACCCACTTAAAAATATAGAAAACCCTCTTCTGATCTCTCCTGCTGATGCACATCATAGATTGCTCCCCTAGGGAGGGCTCAGGGCCATCCGAGGCCAACTAGCTCTAGATTAAGATGATGATTTGTTTCATTGCATGGTTATTATGTTACCTGCTTAAGATACTACTGGTTGACTAAGCAATATGTTCACTGCATGAGTTGCATGCCTTTTGAAAGCTCTGTAAGCCCCATTATATGTACCCATTGTAAAATACATTCACTCTTTTGGTCACTGACATAGGGACAAGAGGCCCTGTGATCCGCTGTTGTCTGTCTTGTTTTCCATAATCGTAAAATTGCTCCTGAGGACCCGTTTGACTGTTAGGGGTCTCCTACCCCCACAGCCTGCCAATGTTGAAGCATGGGGTATAGGCGTGGGGGAGTTTGTTGTTTGAAAGTTCATTCATTCTTTCATGGAAAAGACTAGAAAGATTAGTCTTTTACTCAAGAGATGGACTTAGCATGGAAGGTATTTGTATTGCTTCTTCTGTAGCTTGAACTGAACTACTAGGAATTGTGGGAATGACGGGGGGTGGGGTGGGGGTGGAGTGGAAAGGTCTATGATGAAATTCACATTTCTCTGTGTTTGACGATGACTTTCTCTTTGTTATCTTTATTCAGAGGGAGTACCATATTAAAGAACAGCTATTGGGTTCAGAGAGCTCATGGTTCTCTGCTCAGAACTTCCATAACCAAACAAGAGTTGTCGAATGTGGACATCTAACCAGGTAAACCAAAACAAGTGCTTGTGGTTTCTACTGCACTGTCACATCCATGATAGGTGGAGCTACTGTGGTCCTACATGATTGGATTCACTATATAGAGCATGAAACTGAACATGCTTCATATTTATATAATTTTCACTTCGAGTCAAATCCTCACTTCCATTTACTGGCTACGACCTCTGGAAATATATTTAAGTTTTTTTAAGATTGGTTTTCTGATCTATAAAATAAAGTTAATGCACTCAGCTCAGAATTCTTGAGGGAATTAAATGAGAAATATATAAAATAAATAGTACACTAAAGTACTGCTTCCCTTTCCTTTCAACAATAAGGAGAATGCTTAGGATCTTCTATTATTATAAGAAAAGGGGAAAGGAAGTATATTCTAATTTCAGAATAATATACTGAATTTTCACATGAGAATTTCATGCTATTATTGATAAAGACTATGAAAATACCTATTCGGAAAAAAAAAATAAAGTAAGAAGAGATCTGGCATTTTAAGGCCAATGTTCTGTTTGCATCATATAAAAGTTTTCAGAAGTAGAGAGAAGATGGAATCTCTGATTCAGACCAGGGGAACTGACCAAGTCGTGGGGCACTATCAGATAGGGTGACACCAAAATGACTAAGTTTCCATGCAGTGTTTTAGCCAAAAGTTATTAAATGTTAAGAAAAACATTCCCATAGTTAACTATAACAATAAAACATTTCTTGTAATGCAAGCTTATGAGCATCTATATACTAACAGGACTAAAATTCTACAACCATGTCTGTTTGAAATACATTCCCATAAAAATTGTCATCATTACCCAATAATGATGATGTTTCCAGTCATGTGTTTTTTTTATTTCCGGGGCTCCAAGTTTGCACAATTCTTTGTGTAGTTGCCAGTGTTTTACTAGTTGCTGACTTTGTCAGAGCCCTGGTGTTCTAACCACAATATTGTGAAAAGTCGTGCTGTGGACATTTGTTTTTTTGGGTTTTCTTTGAGAATTATGTAAAAAAGAAGGCAAAACTACAGGGGTTTTCTATCAGTGACTAATACTGTTGTGACAAATAATGAGATTCAGTGTAGCCAGATTTTGTTGTTAGTATTCATAAAATCTAATAAATTTATATTTAAGCAATTTAAAATTAAGATGATCAAATATTATCTACAATCAAATCAATAGTCAACATGCTAAGCATTCTGTGCGGTCTGGGAGGAGAAGTGGGACATGGAGGGTGGGGATGAAAGCATGAGCTGCCACCCTGGATGGCAGTAAGCCTGGTGACACCACTGAAGAGACCTGGAGGCTAAAGAAAAGTAGCGGTCGTTCTAGGACAAAGTCTGCTAAAAATGGATTTACTTCTGCTAAAAGAGGCATCCACATGTATGTTTCACATTTACTCCATATGAGCTGGACCAAATCCATCTCCACACATTTGATTGGTCTTACTATCAGAGGAGAGCTTGCCACCAAGTGGTGAGTAACCCCCATCCTTCTGGGACACTTCTTGTGCTGTGATGTCGGGCAAGGGTGAGGTGAATCTTTCTGTAATTTACTTCATTCTCTTCACAAAGTCATAAAGGAAACAATGGCTTGATTGAATGGTAAAGGGTGCTGAGGTGACTTCCCATGTTCACATGGCTAAGTTCAGTTTGACACAGAGGAGACAGTTTGCACAGTCGTGGAAACATGGAGTATGCTGCTAACTGAAAGGTGGTTCTTAAAACCCATCAGTTACTTGGCAAGAGAATGATGTGGCCTTTGGCTTTGGTAAAAGAATTCTGCCTTGGAGACCTTGTCCTATAGGAGTGCTTTGAGTCAAAATTGATTAGCGTGGAAGTCATATCATTGTCAATTTAAAGATTAGATGTGTAGGGGTGGAGTCTAGTCTGTCAATCTGGTCATAGCCAACGAGGCTTCGGTGTGGGCATAGACTTCCCCTAAGGATTCTGGGAATTCTTATATTTCCTCCTTGGAGGTGGGAGACTCTTTGTTTACAATCTGGGAGACATAACAGTTGACAAGAGACATGGACACGCCCTGATGCAGCCTGGGTGCCAGAGAAGCCATGCAGAGACCCCTGCCAGCGCGCAGATGTTCCCGATGCCACTGGGTTCAAATGCTTTCTTTCTACCCACTGGCCTGTAATCTACATTTGACATTATTGCATGTGTTTCCTGAGTCTGGAAAGGACTTTATAGATTGGTGTCAGACATATGGGCTAATATGAGACTTATGGACTTGATCTGGACTGGGATGGGATATTTTCTCAATGTTCAATTGCTGTTGTATAAAAATCTCCTTCTTACACACATATGTGTGTCCATGGAGTTGTTTCTCTAGTCTGCCCAGACTAACACAATTAGCAACAAGTTTAGCTTTGATTTCAAGTGTGCCTGGCACATCCTTCCTTCTTTTATTAATACGTGTGGCTTCTTGGACTTGACATTTCAGACTCTCCTTTCCTAATTGGTTAAATAACCTGATGACAATGTATGATCTTTAAGATCCCTTTCACCTAGAACAATGACTTTCAACCGTCCTAATGCCGCAACCCTTTCATACGGTTACTCATGTGACCCCCCGACCATAAGATTATTTTCATTGCTACTTCATAACTGTTATTTTCCCTCTGTATTAATTGGGCGAGCCCTGTGAAAGGGTCATTCAACTCCCAAAGGGGTAGCAACCCACAAGTTCAGAACCACTGATTGGAACACATGTTCATGATGTTTCTCTGATGGCCATCCTTCTATCCAGCTGATGCTGCTAAAGCAGAAACATACACGTGGGTGCCTTTTCACACTTTCTTCTCTCTCATTTGAAGAGTCCAGGTGTTGGAATCTGGGTGCCAGTTCCGAAGGAAGGCTTTCTCTCTCAAGGCTCTGGCAGAAGACCTCTGGCTCTTCAGTTTCTGCTTCCTGGCTCCTTGAACATCTCCAAGTGTCTTGGAATCCATCTTCCCTTGTATGGAGGAGTTTCTCAGCGAAGGGAACTCTGGTCCACAGTTGTACTTCATTCCAAGTCTTCTTTCTAGCTGTTACGGAAGTCCCTCCCCTCCTTGCTCCCTTCTGTCTTCTTTGATCTCTTGTGGGGGATAATGTTTGGCCTAAGCAAGTGGGTGATTTGAGTAAGGGACCTTGGCTCATTAGCATCAACTGTTGTTCTCCCATGAAACCTGTTGAAGTTTCTGAATACTACCCTTTGGGTTAGCAGCCAAGTTGAGAATTCTAGCCACTAAGCCATCAATGTTCCCAATGACCACAAAGAAAAGAAAACAAAAGAACCTCACATCACATCTGTGGACCCCAGAGCAGAGAAGATGCACATGAACACATTTTCAAAAAGGAAACATAATATCCTGGAGCAATAATAAGTGAATAGATTATTGTGCAAATATTCTTTAGGAATTAAAAAAAATCACTGAGTTAGATAGAAACTTTCACACTTGGGACTTGCAAACATTCCTGATGTTGACAGGCAGATACCAACAGTCAGCTCCAATCCAGGCAAGGAAGCAGGGTCACTCCATAAGTTCTACTGGTTGGGCCCTCCACTAGATGTCTCTGGGTGATGCCATTCCTGTGAACTCTGACATGAGTGTACCTTCATGACCCAGGACCTAATGTTTCTTCTCATCATTAGTCCCGTCCTCATCAGAAAACCTTTGGCACACCAGCCTTCTGTCCACTTCCTCTCAATCTTTATCTATACTACACATGGCTCTAAACTAGGTGAAATGATCCCGAATTGTACAGTGAAATTATACACCTGTTTCTTCTTTTGGTGAAGAAGAAACTTCACCAAAAGAAATGTGCTTCCATCTTCCGGCTAAGATGTCTGTCTCCAAGGATATCCAATAAAAGAATAATGCTTACACATTTGGTTTGTCTGTGAAATTCAATAAAAATAGTAACAGGGCAAGTGAATGAAAAGCAGCCTCTAGTAAAGAGAAGGAAGGTCTAGGGATTTCTGAAAATCTCAGACCAATGGCATACATGTGCCAAAAGACTGCATTGCTGGACACAAAAATCTCATGAAATTTCATGTAGTATTTGAAGGACTTTGTTGCTATCTGTCACCGTGGATAAAATTATTGGAACCTATATTCATTCCACCCTGATTAGAAGACACTCACATTCATACTGTAATTACAGGCTTTCCATTTTTCTGTGGTCCGTATTACATTAAGTAGCACATCTATGTGGCTGTAATCACTCAGTCAATCTTAGTGATCACAGAGAATAGGCACCCAAGGATGGTTGGCGAATATTGAAGCAAATGAATGAATAAGTGAAGTTGTGCATATCTGCGCTAGGAATTTTTAAAGGGAGCAGGAGTTGAATGAAGAAAAAATTTAAAGAAAAGTCTCAGTTATTGAGGGGTATGTGATCTGGTTTAATTTTGAACACTCCACTGATTTACATTAAGAATTATTCTATGCCAATTTCCAAGGTAGATGGTGAGATGGACAGTGGTGAAAATAAGTGGAGAAAATAATGCTACAGAAAATTCAAAGGGTAGGTCTAAAAGTCATGGAGAGCTTATAGGTCAGCAAGTTACCCTCCTTAATTAAAGTTTGAACTGCCCTTCAGTGGTTTGGTACAATGCTCTACAAACTGCACTTATTTATGCATACACATTTCTTAAATTGCAAACAACAACATAAAAATATTTCCATTGAATCAATATGACTCATAGAAAGTTTTCAGAGAATAGTTAAAACCATCTTGGGGTGTTTCCAAAGTTGAAAATCTTTGAGAGAGCAGAAAACCTCTTCTTTCTCCTGAGGAGTGGTTGGGGGTTTCAAACTGCTGACCTTGTGGTTGGCAGTCAACCTGTATCCTACTCTGCCACCACATCTAAAGAAGGGTCATCATGATGAGTTGAGGAATGTTCATTCACAAAAGAGATTGAGATGCATACTTTTGCACTTCACCATAATATGCCCTAAAAGAAGCCAACAAACTGCTTTGGAAATCTCAGGTCTAAGAACTCCTGTTCCTTTCTAGTAAAGCCACTCTCAGAAATCACAACTCTGTACCGTTCCCTGACTGCAGATGCTGTGTTTACTAGCTCTCTTCACTTTGCTTGGTGACTCATTGTAGAAAGTTTGATGGAAATTAGGGCTGAATGCCCTAACTCCTTGGACACCTTTTAAAGCACATGTAACCTCGTCTGCAACAAAGAAACCTCAGATGTGGCAGGAACCCAAGAAAGTTGTGACCCTTCCTGATTAGGATTATTAATTCTACTTAATAGCCACAGAGGTGATTATTGATTAGCATTCTAAAACATAGCATTGGTCTGAGATAAGTGCATCTCATTGACTCCTCTCTTTTTCCAAAAGATCCGAAACTTGCCTTTTCTCTAAGTTCTTCAACAAACAAGGATTGTATTGTGAAAATACAGAAATAAAAAAAATTAGTTTGAGCATATTCACTTCTTTAAAATGGATTTTTTTGGAGGCTCTATGGGCTCTGTGTGTTTTCCCAGGCAGTACAAAAAAATATCTAAGCATCCTGATTTCTGGTAAAATAAAACTGCACGATGGTGTATGTGTGTGTCTTTTCTAAGCCTTGTCTTTTGAACAATAGTTCTGTAATGATTTAATGATGGGTGCTGATGGTTAGGGACTACCTTTCTCCCCTACCAGTATGAATAAAGCAACAGGGCATCTGTGATACGCGGATGTATAAATCTCAGAACAACAAGGGTCGTTTGGGTTTCCCATTGCTCAGAAAGCACCATTTATATTTCCCATATGTTTTATTTATTTGTCGGAGTGTTTCATTGCAGTTTTTCCCTATTTCCTTTCCTTCAGAGGGCACTGACCCATCTTTTTCTTAAGAGCATAAAGAATGAGAACAGAGATTAAATAATAATAATAAGTCAACATTAAGCCTTTCACTTCCTCTCAGTGTTTGGTGAAAATTTAATGACAGTTGAAATCTAACTCTATTCTTCATGTCCAGGAAGGTGCTAGTAACTTACCCTTTTATTTCCCTAACAGAAAAAACCCCAACCCCCAAAACAACAACAACAACAACAAAATAAACCTCTTTCTTTGCTAAAAGAAGATCAGCTCAGAATTGGGTGAAACCATTTTATTCCTGACCAGAAATGGCCCGTGAAGAGTGAGCAGGGAGAACACTACTTCAGACTTCCCAATCCTCTGCAAGGTCCTTTGTGGGAAGATGTGAGCAGGGAGACCCAGGACTTCCTGATTCTCTTCCCCAATCCTTTTCCTCTGCATCCCCAAGAGGAGTCTCTGGGTATTCCTAATGGTTAAAGTGTTTGACAACTGACCAAAAGGTTGGTAGGTATCTCAAAAATGTAAAAGAAAAAAAAAACCACAATCCCTACTCCCCTACCCCCCAAAAAAGCCAAAATCAAGGCCTGGGTAATCTGGTACTTTCCAAAATCAGCCACAGAAAACCCTCTGGCACATAGTTCTTGGGCCCACAGCAGACCTGTATGAGTTGGGAGTCATTGAGCGCCAGTGATGTACTTTGGTTTCCAGCTGGAAGCCTGAATGAGATTGACCAGCTGGATTTTTGCCTCACCATCCCTCCCTTTCCATCCTTTACTTTCTTATGATTTTAATTCTTTGGTCCTAATCTGTTTCCTGACATCCTTCAAGAAAAAGGCCTGTGTGGGTAGTCTTGTGATTAAGCAGCAGCACCCTAGGGAAGGAGCTTTTCAAGTTCAAGGTCACTTTGATCGGGGTGTTGCTTTCACACTACTGGCTCCTACAGTCTGTCCTTCCCCTAGTATCAGGAACTCGATCACATCTTTCAAGGCCCCTGAACCTCAGTTTGCTCCTGCACAAAATGGACTAAACGGATCCAGCTCACACCATTGTTGAGATTTTATTAGTTTCACCAACCTGATAGATGGAGCACATAAAACTACGTCTGAAATTGAATACACCCTGTGAGGGGGAGGGAGGGAGGGAGGGTGGGTGGGTGGGAGGGAGGGTGGGTGGGATTGGCTTATTTCCTTTCCTCAGTCTTGGTCACATTTGGGGCATGGCTCTAAGCATTGAAATTCACATCCATTTGGGGAGATCTTTGTCACGAATTGAAACTGTTAAAATATTTCTCACATGTGACTCATGATACCTCTTGAACCAAAGCTGAACTCTACAACCCTTCCGGAGCGCTCTCCCTCCTTGTCCATTAGTGTCGCAGCTCCTATCAGAACATCTGTCAAAAGTTGTACGGGGACACATTTAGCAGTCACTTTTCCCTCATTCATTTAATGTTACCAATTAAGGGGCAAACATAATCAAAGGAGCAATGGTATAAATGAAGATCTCGAGCCAAGTGAAAATAAGAAGAAAAAATATGTAGCAGGGGTGAGGGGGCAGGGTAGGGAGATGCTTCAACTCTTTTCTACTAGTTGTGAGATAAGATTGCCGCCATCACATGACACACTCGGACACAGATACGGGGGGGGGGGGATATCTGTCACGGGTGCTTCTAATGAGATCTCATTGCTAGAAGTACTGAGAAACTGGTGTCGTGTCATGGGGGTATCTGGAACTAGGTCACCAGGCATGGCCACACAGACAGACTTGCAAATAAAAATGGGTGCCTAGACATCTCCGTTCATGGAGTAGACCAGTGGTGATTATCAGGCTGCCACTTTGTTGGGAGAATGTTTATAGATCACTTACTTTCTCCACCCTCTAAAATCACCCCTCTCTCTGTATTTTCAGTGAATCATTCAAACGGAGTCTGCAGAATGGAGCCAATAAGAGAAACCATCGAAAGGCTTTGCTTCCCAAGGGAGGTAGATTCACTTCCCAAATGATCTGGACAGTGGCCACCCACTGAGGAGACGCCACCTTTGCTTTTGACAGAGCAACGTGGATACCACCTTATGTGGGGAGCATGTACTCTCTCTACAAGATGATCGGGAAGCAGTCCAGTGCAATGCTTAGCTTTCCTTCTCAGGATGCTGTGCTTTTCCCAGGAGCACCTCTGCTCAGCACTGATTTCGATGGTCAAGCACAGGGCCTCTGTCATGAGTACATGAAGACCACCAAGAAATGCAGCCAGGAAAGGTCATGAACGGATTTGTAGATGACTGTTCTGAGGAGCCTGAACTTGCACGGCAGGATTAAAGGCAGACAGGTCCTGATGGCAAAAGCTGCCTCCTGGTTGCCTTTGCAACTACCAGTGTCTGAAGGGAGAGCGAACAGGCCCCTTCTGGACAGAGGAAAAGCCCTAGACACATGTGAGTAGAGGCACCCTTTAAAAGCGCCAGCAGAAAATAAGAAATGAGGACTAGCCGGGCCAGTTCAAGCATATTGATAATCAAATGAAATCTGAAAGCCACTGTTTTTCAAGGAATTTCTTTGTACTCCATTTTCTATATTTCTTCCACCTTGTTTCATGGGGCACCTCAACTGCATAAATAAAACTGCTTGGGAAACATTTTCCTCAGTCATCTTGAGATCATGGATGATAGGCATGGCTGGGTGAGCTCAGCCTTTCATGTATTTTACAACCCAACATAAGCCAACATTCCAATGGCACTCGTTGAAAAGTCAAGAATAATTTCACGAAGGCACATGCATTAGAGCTCCTTGACATGTGTGGAAGCAGGTGCATGTGTGTGGACAAGCGCAGACACACACACACACACACACACACACACACACTGTGGTGCTGAGAACAAATCTACCAATGGGACATCAGAATTCATTCTGACAAAGGTGGGCCTCTGGTTTAAAAGAGTAAATAATTAGTTTCGGTCCTGTGTCATGTTTTAATTAAAGATAGCCATGCAATCTAAAATATATCTGAAAATTATTAGAAACCCATTTTCCAGAGGCAAAAAGGATCAATACCTTTTTGTCTCTGTGGCATAAGACATCGTATGGTTACTCTGTCCCTGTTTATGCCGGCAAACTTGAAGTTGAATGTAAACATTACAGTGGTGAGGGCAGACTCGTATTTTGAAAGCAAAAAGAGGCATTTTGAAATTAGCTAAATGGTTTGCTTCAATAGCTTTTGAGACATCAATCTGAAGGCCTTTGCTCTAGGGATAGAGACAAAAGAAGAAGCAAATGATTCAAAACGGGGCTCAGAAAACTTCGGGTTTTCAAGCAGAACAGACAAAAAATAAAATAAAACAAGACCAAACAAAACAGGACAGAGCACAGGGCCTCTGGAAATGGAGAGAGGTTCATCCCCCTTCCTGGGTGGGACCCACACAGCCCAGCAGCTCTGTGCCCGTTTCCTTCCTTACGAGGAGTTTTCTGAGTTCACCGTTTTCTCTCAGGATGTGGAAAGTCAAAAGTCATGGTCGAATCTTAAAAGATAAAAGCGACCTCCTCTGCAAATGTTGTGAGAGGCCTCCCAGGTGCAGGGGCGGAGGGTGCTCTCCACCATGTCTTAAAGAGCATTTGTCTAGATGTTTCCACCAAAATGTAACCATCCCGGAAAGCATCTCAGTGCCCTGTACAGAAGAACAGAAATGCAGAAAACAGAATGGCCCGCCTCCAAACATTATCCATAGAACATTATGCTGATAAATGGCGGTATTAATGAAACCAAATGAATTTGAATCCTTTTTTCCCTGCAGTTATTTTGATAATACTGGAAACTACTAAAGTGCACAGAATTAACAATTAAAGGGGGCTAAGCAGACACTTAATACTGCTTCTATTTTACACAATTTAGCAGTAATGCATCTGCTGTAATCAGAATTTTTATTCCTCTTTGGGAAAAAAAAGGAAATGTTTATGTTTTGGAAGCAAAGCCTCTAGGATTCGCAGTTCTTCGGTGCAGGCCCTGCTTGTGTGTGTGTGTGTGTGTGTGTGTGTGTGTGTGTGTGTGTGTGTGTGTCTTGTGGGTGGGCGGCCCTGCCGGGTGCGGCTGGCCTGCCTGCCTTTGTCCTTTGGCAATAGCTCCACCTTTGGGCTTCTGCAGAGAAAGGCTTTTTTGGCTCAAGGATATGAAAAACAGCAGCAACCAGAAAGAACACATTCTGTCCTCAACCTTTTGTTCAGTGGAACTGAGAAAATAAAATTAGATTCCTCAGCAGAGAGAAAAACCGATGAGAGGAAAACAAAGAAAGGGTGGATGGAAGAAAGAGGAGAAAGCGGTAGTCAATAGAGGGGAAGAAAGAAGAGCAGGGAGAGCCGGAATAAACAAGAATGATCTTCGCTTCCTGAGGAGAGGAAGATGCAGCAGTTCATGGATGGTGCTTTTGTTGTTGTTGTTATGGTGGTGGTGGTGGTGGTGGCGGCTGCTGCTTGCTTTTGTTTTTTTTGTGGGGAGGGATGCTTTCCTGCCTCTGTTACTGAACTCTATATGGTTTCAACTTACCTGAGAGTCCAGAGTTCCCATGTTAATCTTCCCTGGTAGTGATATTTTAGGGATTATTATTTGTTGTTTCTAAATTATGGCACAAGGTTAATGAATAAAAGAGGCTCGCGGAGAACTTGATCTTCTGGAATGCTACTTTTTGAACATGAGAATCAGATATACTCTGCCCGTCATACGGTTCTTATCAATTCTTTCTGAAAGAGCAGTCATCTCAGATTGATCACAGACAGATGTAGCTTCACTCTCCCCAAACACAACCTTGGTTACTCTGGGATGGAAAGATGAATGCAGAACAATGGACAGCTTCCTAACTTCCTCTGTCAACCAAGCCTTTGCCTTTAGATATGTGAGGGTCTACTAGGAAGGTATCCTTGGGAATACGAACTATAACCTAGTTGGCAGGGCTACAGATCTAATAGCTGTATAGGGAATTAATTGGTTAGGGCCATTTGGCATGAAAAGTTCATGAGAAAAATGTCATACACCTCAGAATCTATGCTCAGTAAGAATGCTGTTTTTTTTCTAATCAAATCTAGGAGAATTGTACAATAAAGGGAAATGAAAGTGTGATGGATAGGAAGTACTTTGCGACTTCTCAGATTAATTCTAAAGATCCAGAGAAGTCCATGAACTTTGGAGCTTTTAATTCTGCCCTTCATCGCTCCAAATCTGGGCTCTTCATCTGGACTTCTTGCTGACTCGCTTCAAACCTTACCCTGCGTGGTCTTCCCCAAACCAACCCACTGCTGCCCAGTCCATTCTGACTCATGATGACTGTGCAGGATGGGGCGCTGCTTCTGTGGGTTTCTGAGAAGGTAACTCTTTATAGGTGTGGAAAGGACACTCTCCTGAGGAAGAGCAGGTGCTTTTGCACAGTTGACCTTGTGCTTGGCTACTTAACACATCCAAGTCCAAACTAATAAAATACTTCCTATAGAAAATAATGTTTCTGCCCCAAAACTTTCATGGTATCCCCATTGATCACAAAATAGGATTCATGTTCCTCAACCTAAACACTATGATCTGCTCCCAACCTCTGTTCTAAAAACACTGTAAGAAAATGGTTCTTCGTGGTCAAGGGAGGCATTCAGTGCTTTGCTCCATTGCCAGTTCTGAACTTGGCAGAATTCTTTGTGTTCAATTGGATTATACTTTTTATATTAGGAGGCTTCAACATTTTTTGTGGAAAATGGAATTAAATTATAAGGAGACTAATAATACCAGGAGATTAGGGAACGGTGGCGGGAGAAAGGAGGGGTTGACCACAAGGCTCAATATATCACCCCCTCCCAGGGGGACAAACAACAGAAAGGTGGGTGAAGAGTGACAGAGAATGATGTAAGATATGAAAATAATAATCTATAAATTATGAAGAGTTCTTGAGGGAGGGAGGGTGAAATGAGGAGCTGATATCAAGGGATCAAGTAGAAAGAAAATGCTTGGAAAATGATAATGGCAACATATGTACAAATACGCTTGACACAATGGATGAATTCATGGATTGGGATACCAGATGTAAGAGGCCCTAACGAAAGTATTTAATAATAGAAAAAAGACAAGGCAAAATTTCCATAAACTTGGTGAAGCACCTCATATATGAAGTGTAGAATTAAAACCAAATTATCAATGGGTTGAATTGACAGTAACATAAGTATGTCAAACTTGTGCACCCAGATAAAAATAAAGTACTGGAATTTTTGTTGGTGGTGGTAGTTTAAGGAGCCAGGAATTAAATCCATCTGATCTACAGAGAAGCAGGCATCTTTACTTTCAAATCTTTACTGCTTAATGTTTAGCCAGTTGCTATTGCAGAAATAAAGGGGATCTTTATAATACCTCTTGTCTTACACTACCTCCAAGCTATGTTTACATGTTTTTTACACTTATTTTAAGTATCTATAAATCTTTCAGAAGCTGAAACCATGAGAAAGAAGTCTGTTGATTTGGGTGAATAATTTTTCATAGACCTTATTTTTATTGAAAGCAAACTAAGCTTTAAGATCTCTTGTAACTCCTAAAAATCACTTAGGCCAGGAATGCTTTCAATATATCCCGATCTCTCTCTATTACACATATCTACATTTTATTATTCTTGAATTTTGCAAAAGAATAGTGGGTACTCAAAAATCATCATTTTCCATATTCCCCATTTAGGGGGCATTCTGTGCTTCATTTTAGGCTCTAAGGAAATGTTCTCTCCTTCACTACTAAACAGTGAATTATTTCTTTTTTTTTGAAGGGAGGGTCAGATTTTAATGTCCAGGCCTGCGGGCCCCAGGCTGTCCTGCTCTCAGGGCCAGCGGCTGCAGTCACTCAGGCGGTGGCCGGCCAGCCTCGTCGGGGCCTTCAGCTGTCCCGTCGTCTTCAGGCACCAGTTCCACGTCCAGTTCGAGTTGGCCCATGTAGAGGCCGACTGCGCAGGCCCAAAGCAGGCTGACGGCCAGTACGGCCCCCATTCCCGTGGTGGCACCCCCTAACGAGAGCTGCATGGGCCCCCGCAGGGCAGCCAGGCCCACGGCATAAGAGGCGCTGCCCCAGACCACGCACAGGCCGCCCAGCAAGAAGAAGCCATAGGCGGCTTCCCGACCCATGTCACTCTGCATGAAGGAGATGACCCCAATACCGGACGCCAGGAGGCCATTTCGGAACCAGGAGAGGAAGGCTGTCTCATGCGCCTTCCGGAGGAGCCAGGCGTCCGCGCGATCCAGTTCGGACACGGGGGGCGCCGAAGCCCCTGCTCGAGGGCTGTGCCCGGGGACGAAGGGACCCCGGGAGCCCCCGCTCCGGGGCCGCTGTGGCTGCACCAGCGACCCCCGGAAGCGGAGTCGGGCGAGGCGGGCAGCCCGAGCCCACCACCAGCCGCCTCCCATAGTTTGTACTAGTGAATTATTTCTTAAGCAGGTTCCTTGCATTTCTATTGGTCACACACAATCACAATGGACTACTGAAGCCTGTCAAACAAGACAGAAGGCTACCAGGACATTCCAGATCCATAAAAGGGGCAGGAGGCCCTCATGACTACAAGGAGTGTCTTTATAGCTGCCGAAGAAACAAGGCTTGAAAGTATGGGTCAAGGAAGAAAGCCCGACTTTGTTAATCAACAGATATGTGTGGTGTTCATCTTGTGTTATTGAAGAAATGCAGGTCATGGTCCCTGCCTTCAAATTCTGAACAAGAACACTAAATTCTGAAGACTCACACTTAGGAAGCAAGAGTTAAATTGTGAATAAAAGATCATCCCTGCTGGTGAACTTTAAAGAATGACATCTTTGAGGTCTGGGTAAGGAAGGATCTGCCAGGTTCATGGAGAATTGCCAACACCACCTATCACCCCACCGCCATCCGGCGCCCCCACCTGTCCGAACTGGATTTAACAACAGGACACTTGTGCTATCTTCTTTTTACATGTGATGACTAAAAATGTGTTAGATCCATGAAAGCATAGCGGATCATTCTCTCATATTATTATTTTATTCATGAGCAAGTCTTTCTGTCGTTGCAGAAGGAAGCACACATCATCTGTTCTTGCTGCTTGTATGTTGTTATTGGCTGACTTGGGTTCAGCTCCAACTCAGTGGGCCTGATGTGCCACAGATCAAAACACTGCGTCGTCCTGCATTGTTCTCTCACCTATGGGTATGTGTGAGCTCATAGATGGAGCGACTGTGCCCATCCATCCCACTGGAGGCTTTGACTTAGCTGATCCTCTTCCAAGCACGAGATGCTAGGGATTGGTCTCTCCTAATAACTTGACCAAAATATACTAATTGAAGTCTTTCCATCCTCAGTTCCAAGGAGTACTATGGCTGTATTTCCTCCAAGAGAGATTTGTTTATTTTTCAGGCAGCCCATGGAACTTTTGAGATTCTTTGCTGATACCGTGGTTCAACTTACTCAGTTCTTTTCCAATGTTCCTTATTTGGAGTTCCTTGTATGTACCTTATTTTATGACTTCCAATGTATAAAATATGCCTGTTTTATAAAAACCATTTACTTTGTATATCTCTCAGTGACTGAGATCAGGGGATATATGTTGAATATATATATATATATATAGCAAAATGGTCCACAAGTTGGATATATATATATATATCCCTCTCATCTAGAACGCTATGCATTCCATAGAGTTAATAATAAATACTCGTTAAAGTAGTCTAGAGAATTATAAGCTGCTTAGAAAGAGGGAATTGCAGCCATACGATACTTAAAGCAATGCTTGAAAAACAAGTGCAATGTGATGAGTGTTTCCTGCTTTAAGTAAAGGGTAAATCCCTACATTACATTTTTCAGAGGACAGGTGCTGTGTCAAGGCAAAGGTTAACTACTAGGGTAGGTAGGTTTATTGTGCCAACCTGGCCAGTAGATACATTGGGAATAATAAGGTTGCAGTTTAATTGAAGGACAAAGAGCTAAATGGCTCTGCAAGCCTCGCCTTTCTGTCTCTTGCTCTCTGAGGATCAGACCACTACGTGGCTGCCTTAGCTAGTTCTCTGTCCCAGGTTATGAGCTACACTACCTGTGGGACACCCAACTTGTGGACCATGTTGCTATATTTTGAGGTTCCTTCGAGATCTGCTTCACCACACTGCTGGTGTATACATCACTTGAGATGGGAACTGTTGAACCCTGTCATCTGGCTGACTCTTGGTGACCTGCCCTGCTGTTTGCTGCCTGTGGTCAGACTGCCTGTATTGCTCTACAGACGACTCAGCTATTTGCTTCCTTGACTTGCACACAGGAGCCCTCTTGAGTTGAAGGACTGCCAGCGTATTAACTGTCTCATGTAAGTAACTTGAACTGAGCCATTTGTACTGTTCTATGGACCAATTCTCTTTTTAGTTCTTTGTGTTGGTTATATCTATAGATCTATATTATCTATATCATATATATATATATATATAATCTTAAGTATCCTGGTTTTACTTTGCTAGAGAAACTTTGTCTAACACAACTACTTTCTAGAATCAGGGCTCAGACACAGAACAAGGCCTGCAATTGATAGCAGACAACATAAATGCATCTTTTTTTTTAAATCACACTCATGTATCACTAAAAATTTAAGAGCAAAAGTTGCAATGTATTATGATAGAAGTTCACGTATGACTATAAATTCTATTTCACAGTATTGGATTTAGTACAACATTCTTTTTCTAAATAGCTGGTGACAATATAACAAGATCTGTTTATTGATACCCATCGATCCACTGGCATTGAGTCAATTTTGACTCATAAGTTCGCCATATAAGAATTCAGGGGAGGTAAATGTTTACAGGAGCAGACAGCCTCATTTTTTCCTGAGGAGCAGCTGATGGATTTGAACCACCACACTTACTGTTAGCAATCCACTGGTTACCTGACAACTAACTGCTTGCAAATAGGGCAGCTTAAATCTATCTCAAAATGATTACCCCTTTCTCCTCAATAGAGGAGGCTTAGTGACATAGTGGTCACTTGTTGGGGTGCTAACCACAAGGCCACAAGGCCAGTTATTTGAAACCACCAGCCACTCCTCAGGAGAAAGACATAGGATTTCAACTCTTCACGGAATGGCAGCCTCTGAAACTTGCAGGGGCAGTTCCATCCAGCCTGCCCTGTGGGCTTTAAGGAATCAGCATCTACCCTGTGTGTGGCCCTGGTTTTTTTGGTTTTTCCCCAACTTAATGTTTTTAGAATAATCTCTGATTTGTCTCTAATAGGTGAATAAAACACTTTAAGGTCATAAAAGGGTGAGAATTCTCCAGGAAAAGCAGATTTCAAATTTGGATAGGCTGTATCCTGACTGCTCACAGGATAAGTTCTTCTTGTGAGTCCCTGGTATTGAGAGAAAGCACTGTTATTTTCCACAACCCAGACTATCTACTCCGTGACTGCTCAGTACATGCAAATAAATATCATTAAATATGTATATATGTTATTTTCAACATAATAATAGGTACAAAACAACAGGCGATGACAGGTACAAAATGGAAACATCATCTAGACGTAAATCTGGACATAGTGGGTCTTTGACACCTGGATACACAGAAAAAATTTCTCTGAGCATTTGAATTTATGTACAAAATTAGAGACTAACATGACCGGAGATTGCAGTTGGCTCTTGAATATGTGTGTATATATTTTCCAATTTTTCATGAATTTTTAAATTCAATTTATTGTGTGTCCATAAACCCACAACCATAAGGTCAATTTCTGTTTCTTATTAACCCTATTGAAAAAGGGTATAACCGCCCCATAGAGTTTCCAAGCTTGTACTTGTATTTTACAAGATGAGATAGTTATTTTATTGTGGCAGCCTGGCCGATAAGCACAAGTGGGATTAATTGAAGGGTGCAGAGATAAATGACTCAGTGAACCTCACATTTCTTTTCTCTCACTCTTTGATCATCAGACCAGTGTGTGGCTGCCTTGCTTTTTCTGTGCCTCAATTTACAGGCTACACTACCTGTGGGATGCCTAACTGGTGGACTGTGTCACTGTAAGTTGAGGTCCCTTTAAGACCACACGATTGGCATATACATCTCTGGAGCTGGGGACTGACGGTTGGTGACCTGGCTGACAGTTGGTGACCTGCCTTGCTGTTTGCTGCCTATACTTATATAGCCTAGCTCTCTATACAGAGGACAAACTGGCAGCCCTCAAGACTTAAAGGACTGCCAGTGTCTCACAACTCTCTCAGGGGATTGAGTTACACTACGCCATTTGTACTGCTTTATAATTTAACTGTTCATTTCTTATATTATATATTTATCTATCATATGTATATATACACACACATACATATAATTGCTAGCGATCTGGTTTTGTCTCTCTAGAGAACACTGCCTAACGCATTTTGGTACCAGGAGCAGGGTGGAATCTCGAGTGGCACCACTCACTATTACTCTTAGTGATCCACTTGCTGTATTTTTGCTTCCTGTCCCAGCAACACTGTGTTCCTCCGGCCTGGAGGTCCTGGTCTCAAAATAAGGAACTGTCCCACCTGGAAACACAAAAGGCTACCACGTCTTTCTCACCTGAGCTGGCTACCAGGTTTAAGTGGAAAATGTATCATTGGTGGCAGAGTATTTAACCTTGTGTCATGAAGTATCTCTCTCTGGCTCTCTTGCTCCCCCTGTATATGTGTATGTGTTCTCAATTTAGCCACTTCTTTTATGTATTTAAATTAAGCCATTAAAATAAGTACGCATTTTTAGAATGTTTAGTAAGTACCTGACATTCTGGTAAATGTTCCACATCCATTATTTCATTTATTTCTCAAAACAATCCTGCAGGATAGATCGTCACACCATTATAATTTTATACATGTGGAAAATTAGTCTGAAATGCATTAAATACATTGTTTGATGTTACAAAAGTTATAATTAGCTGTCAAAACTATAATTCGGATCTAAAATCATTGCCATTGATTTGATTCTGACTCATAGCAACAGTGTCGAATCACCCCTTTGGAATTGATGAGGCTCTAAATCCTTATGGGGAAGAAAGCCTCATCTTGCTCCCATGGACTGGCTGGTGCAATCACGTGGATGAGCTTGTAATTAGCAACCCAACATGTAACCCACTCTGTCACCAGGGCTTCCCGAGTCCCAAGATCTAGTTGATATAAAGATCTCCATTCTTCACTTTGTTTTTTTACAACATACCTGAAAACCATGGTACTCTGAAAATCTGAATTACGTATAGAATCTAATAAGGTAAACAGTGCCCTCTTTTTTGAGGATGAACAATTCTACCATACAAAAATTATTTTAAGAAAATATCCTTAGAAATAAGACTGCAGACAACTAAAATCCTCACAAATGGGGCAATAAGCAACATCCTGTTGAATGGAGAAGAGACCAAAGTTGTCAAGCATGGCAGTTTGCTTGGGTTCATAGTCAATATTCACTGGCACAGCAGTCAAGAAACCGAAGGGCATATTGAAGTGGACTACACAATAGCTCTTTAAAATGTTGAAGGACAAAGGTGTTGCTTTGAGGACTACAGTGAATCTGACCCAAGCCAGGGTAATTCTCATCACTCATCTGCATATGAACCTTTGACAACATGGATGACAGGTGACCAATAGATTCATTTGAATTGCCAGGCTGAGGAAGAATATCATAAGTACTGTGGGCTTTCTGAAAAACAAACAGTTTTGTGTTAGAAGAAGTCCTCCTTGGATGTGAGAATAGACTGCATCTCAAATACTTTGTATGTGATCAGAAGAGACCAGACCTCTGCAAAGGACATTGTGCTTGGGAAAGTAGACAGTCAGCCAAAAAAGAGGAAGATGCTCAACCGGAGGCTTGACACAGAGTCAGCAACCGTGGGCTCAAGCATAAGGACAGCTGTGAGGAAGGTGCAAGACAGTGAAATGTTGTTGAAGGGCAGATTTCTACGAGTCAGAACCTACTCAATGGCCCTTAACACTGAAAGCAACGACCCGTTGCACACACAGAGGCCTAGCTCTCGGAGGGTGTTTCCAAGGTATAAAACGCTGAATGTTCTACTCTGAATTACAACTATGGACACAAGAAAATTGCTTTTCTCTGGAAAAAACAAGTACAGTCAGTGCTCATTTTTATGGATTTACATTTGCAAACATACCTATGTACTAAAATGTATTTGAAGCACCACAATCAATACTGATAATATTTTTTCATGGCCATTTGTGGGTATGGACATGCAAAGAGCTACCCATCTTATCCTCAGCTGAGATGGGAAAAGACTGACTTGGTGTAAACTCTTTCGGTGGTCATGGGGACTTTACAGAACATAACTACTAGGAAAAATGTAAACAAACCATATTCCTAAAATGAGAGGGTCTACGTTTTGCATCTCTACTGAACTATTGCCCAAAGTCTAGTTATGGCCACTCCATGGAAAGCACCATTAAACTCATATGATATGACAATATGATTGTGATTTGAAATGTGGATTCGGATACCTATGCAATAAGCCTAATTACTATTAATATCAGATGAAATAGCCACTTACAAGCACATATGCATTGCTATTGTCTTTGGGACCAGATATTACTCTTCCCTAGTAGACTCAAAAAGAAAAAGGCAAAAACACCAACAGCATGTAGGCCTTACATGATAACTATTCTTGTCATTTATTTTCCACCAAACTTTCACCCAATTTGGAGAAGTTATCAGGAATGATTGATCCTTGGAGAAAGACATCATTCTTGGCAAAGTAGAGAGTCAGAAAGTAAAGACCAAACCCAAAGTGAAACAGATTGACTCCAGTGTGGTTACAAGGTGAGGATGGCACGGGTCCAGGCAGTGCTTCGTGCTGCTGTACAAAGTCACTAAGATCTGGAGGAATGAAAATGAGCCAGGGATCATTTTGTTATCGTTAGGTTCCCTTCAGTTGGTTCTGACTCATAACGACCCTATTTATGACGATTGATTTTGCATTATCCTCATAATCTTTGCTATGTTAAATTCATTGCAGGCACTGTCTCAATCCAACTCACGAGGGCCTTTCTTGTTTTGCTGACCCTAAAGATTACCGAGCATGATGTCCTGACTGGTCCCTAATAGTGACATGTCCAAAGTGCATTTGATGAAATCTTGCCATCCTCGTGACCAAAGAGCCACCCAAGCTGTACTTCTTTCCGACATCATTAATGTTAGGGAAATTCAAAATGATACAACAATGAATAGCAATGTACAACTATATGAACATGATTAAAATTAAAAATAGTGACCACATCAAATGCATCAAATGCCATTTCATAAGACACGAGCATTTATACACTTGCTCTGGAAATAGATATGGCCACTATTTAGAATTTCACTTTCTCTCCCTCTCTCTCACATATTCTATCTATCTATCTATCTATCTATCTATCTATCTATCTATCTATCTATCTATCTACAAGCACACACACAGACACACAGACACTCATTGGGTCACTTAGTTGCTTAAATGCAAGAAAGAAGTTCAAAACCATGAGCAATTCTTTGGGACCTAGATGAAGTTTTCTACTTCTATAAGTTCTTTCTAGTCCTATAAAGAACTACAGTCTCAGAAACTCACAGGGGTCATTATATTGTGTCATATGAGTCAAAATGGACTCTGCAGTGGGACCTTTTAGGTTTTTTTTTTTTAATTCCAATATCCAGCACTACAGATATTAACTCAAACAAAGGAAAGAGAAGATAACATCTACAAGCATTTATGTAGCATTTATGTAGCTTGCATAGTCCTAGAAGTTAAAAGATTCAGATAATCCAAATGTCCATTAGTTTTTAAGCAAGTATTAAAATATAGTTTTTTATTCAGACATGTGCATACTATGAAATGATATAAAGAAATCAGGGTATATTAAATAGATTAGCTGAATCACAGTATATTCAGTGGAAAAAAAACAGACATAAAAAGTATAGCATGACTTCATGTCCAAGAAGTAATAGAATCCACAAAATAAAGGAATGGTAACGTAAATGGGATGAGTAGTTATATATTTGGAAGGATGAGCTGAGGGAGAAGCTAAAAACTCCTGTAGAACTGGAAAATTCTATTATCTTCATAGAGTCATAGGAGGCTTGAGTATATACATTCATCCAAATCTATGAAATAACACTCTTTATAGTTGTGCATTCCTTGGTACATAAGTCAATAACTCAGTTGAAAATTCTTAAGCATAAATACGCGCTCACACACACGCTACAGACTGTATACATAGACACACACATGGGAGAGTGTCATACCTGATGCATAGTAGGCATTCAATAAATATGAGCCGGATTTTATTCCCAGGGAGACTCCCAGATTTATATATATATATATATATATATATATATATATATATATATATATATATATATATATATATTTGTTTTTCATGCAAAGGATTACAGCCAATGCTGAGGAAACAGCTCATAGAGAATGCCAGTTGCATCTACTTTGTTCATAATGGATGTCAAAATTATTTTTGCAACACTGATTTATGCTCCAAGTGAAACTAACATAGGCCTATTTATTCAATGAGCAGTGAGAACCTGGTAGAGTGCAAGTGGCTCATTGAGAGAGTAGAAACAGAAGTGAGCATAGAGCTCTCAGTCTGACCTCTACCTGTATCAAACCCAAGCCAAATGAAACACTTGCATTTCAAAAAGTCCATTTGATGGACAGGAATTCATTCAGTAGCAGTCATACATAACAGTGCACTATTATGTATTGAATTTTGATCCTGAAAGACACATGTTGTTAGTCCTTACCTCTATGCCTGTGGTTAACGTCCCACTTGGGAATGGGTGTTTGTTAGTGAGGGATGTTGAGTGTACTCTGTATCTTGCATCCATTTCTTTTGAGATGTAAAGGAATTAAACAACAAGGTTGCAGAAGAGATGGGGGAAGAGCTACGCCCAGCCACCCGAAGATGGCTCCGGGACAGACACTCAGAAGAGACAGGGACCTTCTGAACAGAGAAGGACAAACCTTGGCCAGATTCAGCACCCTACATTGAGAATTCTCGCCTCCTAAACTGGAGAAAATAAATTTTTGTTTGTTAAAACTGTCCACTTGTGGTATTTCTGTTATAGCAGCACTAGATAATGAAGACATATACTAATTTCTCTAAGAACAACCTCACATGCACTACCTCCTGGAAGTGGTTTTCAAGCTTTGCAGCCTGAAATGATTTCTACATCTTTTAGATCTTACAGCAATTTCCAAGCGCCTCTATTATAAAACCCATCACCTTCGGCTTTATATTACAGTAATTTGGATACCTGTTTTATCCCCTCTTGGATTGCAAACTGCTTGAGAGGAGAGAGCTTGTTATTCATTTTAT
This sequence comes from Tenrec ecaudatus, assembly GCF_050624435.1. Taxonomy (NCBI): domain Eukaryota; kingdom Metazoa; phylum Chordata; class Mammalia; order Afrosoricida; family Tenrecidae; genus Tenrec; species Tenrec ecaudatus. The sequence goes on along the minus strand of NC_134544.1, from coordinate 34,395,145 downwards.
ACTTCCACAGAACATACCACACTGTAGTTTTCTTCCCCATTTTGCCAAGTAAGCGCCCAACAAATGGAAGAACAGCGGAGTGTGTCCATCAATGATGAGAGAGTGAAGACTCACAACTCCATAGAGGGAATGTGATTTTGCATAGCAGTTTTTCAGAAATTAGTTCTTATTTTCAAAGGTGTTTATAGATCAGCGAGCATTGTTCTGCTTACCATCAGCTAACCGATCAAACCCGCCCCCAGTTCTACGGGAGGAAGATGAGGCTGCCGTTAGATGTACCGTCTAAGAAACCCAACATACGGGTGCTCTGAGTCGGAGTCCACTTGGCAGTGAGTTTGATTCTGGTCCTTTGTCAAGCATTGTTCTAGTTGGGGTGCTTTTGTTAATTGTCATAGAATCAACCCCCAACTCATGATCACTCCTAACAGATGCTCTTGGGCACAACTACTCCAGAGTCCTCGTGATTGTCACTTTGAGGGAAGCTCTGTCTTCTGCAGAGCTGCTGTGAGGATGGAGACCTTCCGCCATTCCCGGCGCATGGAACCCAGGCTGCTCGCACCACACATGCTCCTCTAGATTGGTGGTGGTTGTTTGTTGCTGTTGTTGTTGTGAGTGCCTTGGGGTTGGTAGCACGGAACAAAATGCTGCTATGCCCTAGACCATCCTCATAATTTTGGGTGGGCTTGAGTGCATCGTGGCAGCCACTGTGCTGCTCCATCTCCTCTTCTTTGCGCATCCTCCACTTTATTTTACAAGCACGCGGCCCTTGACCAGAATCCGCCTGAAGCAGGTCTGAAATATGTGAGGGACCATCTCTCAACCCTCACATCTAAAAAGCATTCCGACTGCACTTTCTCCCATATAGAAGTGTTCACTCTTCTGACTGTCAACACTATACTTTCAATACTTTTGTTTTACCAACACCATGATTCAAATATACCCATTCATCTGCAGTCTTAATTATGCATGGTCTAGCTTTCACATGAGTATGAGGCAATTGAAAATACCATGGTTGGGTCAGATATACCTTATTCCTCATACTAGTTCTCACAGACAATGTAGTCCTGGGTGCCTCATGGTATCCAAAATAAGGCTAATCTTTGTCTCCAGAGTCCTTCCTCTTGGATCTAAATACTGTAGAGTTCCCGACAGTTAAGGTTCTGCTTTTTGTGGCTTAAAAAAGGGGATCAAAATTATTTTAGACTGTTTTTAATGAATTAATATGCATTCCATTTTCTTCCTGGTGCAACACATCACTTGGGATTTTACTGACCTTAAGGTTCTCTGGCATCATGATAGGAAGAGATGGGTAACAATGGGCTAAGTAGCCCATGCTTTGACTTGATTATTCAGAGTCAAGATCAGAGTCAAGGCAAGTCTAAAAGAGTTAATATGCTCACATCAACTGTTTTATCTTTGTGGGGAAAAAAGGGATTCCAGAAAAATAAAAACCTGTAGCAATGAACTACTATTTACTGATACGATTTATGTATTACTAAAGGAGCCCTTGTGGCCGAGTGGTGAAGCAATGGCCGCTTATGGAAAGATGACTATCTTCAAACACCTCTGAGGCAGTTCAGTTCTGTCCTATCAGGTCATTGTGATTCATAATGGACTTGAACACAAAGGGTTTGGTTCAGTATCTGTGGACTAAGTTATTTACTTCTCACAGGCAATGTTTCTGCCCCTAATTTTACAAATGTGAAATCTAGCAGGGTGATTGAATCATTTTCTTAGCACTCCATTGCTGGGCTATGGCACCCATTACCCAAGCCCACACCTCTGTGCCTTCACTTGAAAAGACAAGCCAACAGACCCAGGCTCTGTTCCTGGGACTCAAAGCAGAGGGTGGCATTCTAGGTTCTCTGGTGTGGGTCGCACATTCTCCAAAACTCAAATCAGCGGGTCCAATCAATGCCCTTCCTTTTCACCATTTCTTTCAAAGACAGATGGCAATGTATACCATAAATTTCAACTTTCATAGAGAAATTGAGGTTTTCATTGTGCAAGCTCAGTTACTAAATGCTGCATAAATTTTCATAAGTGGTAAAATTAATTTTTTGCTAATCACAGCATTCCTGCTACTGATCGCTTTTAAAAAGCTATCCTGTTAATTTTCGAAATCTATTTTTTCCCTTCCCTGGGAGTCATATTCTTCTTTTCCGGGTTATAACTACAATTAATAGCAAGCCATATGAAGAGGAACTTTTAAAAATCACTAAAAGTTAACGAGTCTTGAAAACAAAGGCACCCCTAACAGAAAGTGGAATCAATCCGAGTCATGGACTGGTAGGTGAAGTTGCACAACTAATATATCCATCCAGTCTGGTTTTGGCCTCATTTATTCTTTGTAACACTTATCTGATCCCCTAAAGGCAGAACCAAGTTTTGAATGAGCTAAATGTGTGTGCAAATGCTTTGACTAAAAACAAAACATCTTACACACTTCTGTGCTTCACCTTGACAGATAATTTAGGATAATCTAAAAGTTCCTTGTATTTTGAAAGTGGAAAAAAAATCAAGAAACTGGGTGGAAAACATAGAAGCTCTATCTTCCCCAAAGCTGATAGTTACCTGAAAAGCTGGGAAAGAGTCAAGTGGGCTCTGGAGGACCCCAGAAGTGCAGAAGGCAGGAGTGACTGCTGCAGCCAAAAGCCAATGTGCAAGTATCCACGCACTTCCGCCAGTGCGAGAAGCGGTGAGTCCGTGATGGAGTTCTGCCCTGCCATGGGACAGGCCCTTGTGTGACTCCTACTCCATATGTCACCATCTGTTTCAGAAAGGTTTGTCTGCGTAGCTGTGATGCGGAACAGTTTTCAGCAAAGCTTCTATCTGGACTAAGATGACTTTGAAAACTACGCGCATCACAACAGTACGCTCTCATAAGTGATCGTGGGGTGGGGAAAAACCGGCTCGCGAGTCATCTCTTTCTGGGTAGTTTACTCTGAGTCAACCACAGAACTGCGTGGCAGTGAAGAACCACACAAGGAGTTTGACCAGTTTTCTCTGGGATTTTAAACTTCAAAATGCCAAGGTATTACCTATTAGCCACTGTTGCACTTTCATAACCTAGATGATAGTTTCCAAAATCCTCTGTAACTTTCTTCTCCAAAATCCTCTGTAACTTTCTTCTTTCACTGTTGCTTTTAGAGAGGCAAAGTTATCCTGTGAGAGGTGCAGGCAGAGGTCAGAGACAAGAATCTCGTCTGACTTGCTAATACACAGCTCCAGACTGAAGGACTCCCAAGTCCCTTTGAGATTTTGTTGTATGCAAATGTCCCCACCTCCTGGAGAGGCCTACTTATGACTTTATTAGAATGGCCATATATTCCCAGATTTTACTTAGGGAAAGCACTTGTTCATTCAGGGAAAGAGAAAAACGATTTCCCTGGGGCACGCTGACATTGATGAGAAATAAAGCTAGAGCCCACAATGGTGGCAGACCAGAGAAGCGGCAGCAAAGTAGAATGAAAGTCAGAAGATGTTTCAATTACACACAAAGGGCAGACCCATCTGGGAAAGTAGAAGCATCCACTGGAAAGTCCTCTGTAAGTATATGTTCTGGGGGTAGCAGAGGTAAGGAGAAGTTATCGATGCCAAGAAACTCACAGGATCATTAGTGTCCAACTTTTGGTCCAGTCGTGTGGGGTGAAGAGAGTTTTCGTTTGTCTGAAGCAGCCTCGGGCTGGCTGGAAAACTCGATGACCTTCACTGAGATCGTCAATCATTCTTCTGCTTGAGTGGCTGAATGAAGAGTATGTCATTCTGTCATAGCAAAAAATCTGGAGAAGGGGGAAAAATTAAATCGATCGTTTCCATCTCAGAAAGGCTTCGTTTCATTGGCATCTAACTGACACAAATACTCTTTGCTAGGTTTCTGTTTGCTGATCGTAATTAAATATGCCTGCCTTTGATTTCACAGTCAAATTCCCTAGCTGGTGAGGAGGACAATCCTCTCCACACCAAAAAGGCAGGATAGACATCATTCTCATTTCAAATGCCTCTGATCAGAAACACGTGGGTGCCTGAGTTTCCTTTCTTTCTCCTTATAAAATCTATTCTGTTTAACAAATGCAAGAAGCCAGTAAAATAAATAAATAAAAACAATAAAATCTACAATGTGCAATGCATTCACATTGTAGCCCTGTCTTGGTTGTTAATTAGAACTTGTCCATATAAAAAGCTGGGTTGCAGATGACTAATTTAGGCAATTTATGAACTTGTAATACTTTAGCTATTTATTACAAGAGTAGTAGCTGAATAAAAAGTGAACAAAAGAAACAGAAAACAGTCAGGCGAGCAAGATGTCTCAGTGAGATGGCCTATTATCATTTTGACACATTTTGCAGCCATGAGACCTTGACTGCATTAAGGTTTTCTTTTGTTTATCTCTATATTTACTTGTTTCTGCTTGTACCCAATTGCTTCCTGGAGTCAGACGGGGGTGCAATGGTCTTGTGATTGACCACAATTTTCTTCCAAGACAAAGGAAAGAAAAGAGTAAATGGCAATTGTCTGGTCTGGCTTTCAAGAACTAGCGAGATTAACCCCAGAGAAGCCTCTAGTAGCCAGGACATTGATTGTTCTTTCTCATCTGGGTCAGAGTCTATTCGAGGAGCTTCAGCCTGGTCTTTCAAAGGGAAGAGAAGGAAGTGGAGGTCAGGACTTCTGTAGTCTCACTTTCGTCTTTAGAATTCCTGTGCTCAGGACAGGCTTCTACACACTCTCTAGTAGGGAATTGGGGCCATCACCCAGAGACTTTAGACCCTAAAAATACTTTATTTAGAGAGGCAGATACTTCAGAATTTTTGCTCTTTATTTCTTACTTCAACTTACCTGAAAATTACTTTAGGACTCTATTCTGCTGTGCTACAATTCATCAGACCACAATCTCCCTACTTCATTCACAAAATAAGGTTTTAAAAAAACAGCCGGAAATAAAGGGCAATGTGACAAGGAATGGATACTAGACAATGAAACTGACACGATCAAAGCCTTCCAATGAACCTTCCCCTGTGCTTCCTTTCTTCCCCCTTTACTGATGTATCTAAGTTTAGGGTCGTTTCTAATTTCCCAGAAAACACGAGAATTCATTTGTTGGAAGCAAGTATGTCTCTTTTGGATCTTCTTTCTTGTCAATTGGCAAGTAAGAAACTTTTATGATGACTCTAAAAAGAAATTTTGAGCAACTTGTTGAACTTTTGAACTTAGAGAATTGTAGATAATCATTAAAATAGGCACCATTCAATCAACAGGGTTCAGAAGATTTGGGATTTGAGCTTAGCAGGTGTGAATTCTGTGGTAGGGGAAAGACAATAAAACCAGGAATGGAAGGACTATGTATGAAAAGCATCTTCATTAGTGAAGGTACCTGCACCTGAATTATTTGGATAGGACCCGATTTCCTATCTGCTGTCCTCATAAATCAACTGGTATTCATCAGGTTAAGTTTTGTCCAAATTCTATGCATATTATGTTCTATCTGATCACATCCATCACAGTTCTCAAAATTGAACAGTCATCAATTTAGGATTCAGCATTTTCAACATATCTAATAACTGTTCGAGCTTGCTGCAACCCAAACCAAACAAAACACTCGTTTCGAACTCACAGTGACTCTAGGGGACACAGTAGAATTGCCTTTTGGGCTTTCCAAGACCGTGAATCTTTATGGAAGCAGAGAGCCTCATCTTTCTCCTGGAAAGTAGTTGGTAGTTTCAAACTGCTGACCTTTCATATTCCACTCCCCCACCAGGGCTCCCCTAAAGGCTGCACTGCTTGCAATATACCATGCCTCCTCGTGATCAATAGTAAGATCAATAGTAAGACAGTAGAAGCAAACATGCTAAGGACTCGAGAGTAGCTACAAATATTTTAAGAGTAGATAAGATAAATTTGAATGGACTGATTAGAATCAGTTATGGGAATTCTTCAAACATAAAGGTGAAGAATGAACTTTATTCTGGACACTGTCGAGTAACACTCAAAAAGAAAGAATAACATTCATGTAGGAGTGTGGTGTTCACACCACTAAAACCACAAAGACTATAAATAATTTTATTATAACATCTTTTATACCAGCACATAAAATCAAGAATGTAATAGATATTGCTAAAATGCTATAAATGTAAATTAAATTCTGCTATGCATACATTCACTGGGTTAATTTAAAAATTAAATAAAGAGCCACAACTAGTTCTATTCATGAACTATCATTCATTAATCAATATTTATTTGAGTTGGAACTTGAACCCAGCCCCCTCATTTCTAGATAACTGCTCAGCAATTATGTATAAAGTGCCAATCATTTGAAATATATACAAACACAAATATATATATATGTATATATGTATATATATATATATATATATATATATATATATATATATTCAGTACTTTCTCTTCACAGCAAATATATAGTTGACATTTTGTGTTAGGCTTGGTTTTCTAGAAAAGCAAAACCAAGATACTTCTCTATGTATTAAAGAAATGAAATACATATATCAAGAAAGAAATATATATCCAGAAAGCAGCACACATTGCTGTACAGCAGGCAAAGTTGGTCTAAAAGCCCCACCTAACTCCAGTCCATTGGTTAGATACTAGCTGGAAACCCTTCCTGACTCACACAGCTTTCTTCTCTGTTTATGCCTGCATTTTTTTCAAGGGCCCTCACTTTTTACCTTACCTGGAAGGTTTCCTCCTGAAATGTGTATATTTTAGATAGGCAAAAGTGAACTGTGAGCAGCGCTGATTTTTGTCTTTCATTTCCTCTTCAGGAGCAGGGTAAACATGTGGTATGAAACCATATTCCCTCAGATCTCAGGTATAACTGGCACATTCGGCAGCTCATCCTCCATCCAGGCTGCATGGACATGCCTATTGGCATGTTGGAACCATTACATTACCAAGAAAGCATGTCACCAAAGTGGACCACTCTTGATTACCTCTTTCATGTGGAAAAGCACAACCTACCCAAGCCATAACAACTCCAAAATCTAGAACTAAATTTTGATGAACACATGCACCCATATTCCTAAATAATCTGTTAATATGGTCTTCCCTAGAATCAGAAATCCTGGCATTATTCATCCCTTGCATAAGAAACATCTAGTCCTGGTGACTCAATGGATTGAGCACTGCAAGGTCAGTGATTCGAACCCGTCAGCCATGATGAGGCTGTCTGCTCCTGCATAGATTTCTAGTCTCTGAAACCCGCTGCAGCAGTTCTCCCCTGTCTTACAGTGCCACTGTCAGTTGGAACAGATTCAGAGGCAGTGGGTTTGGGAATAAGGCACATATTTAAATGCCAATGTTTTCTTTGCCAAACATGTCCCTATGTTTCAGTCACTTCAATTTTGGGTTGACATTGTAGCCTCTTGTTAATTATATCCTCCAAATTAGATACTTTTCAACAGTGTTAAAGTACCAGGAAAGATATAAGCAAGGACATTGCAGGGGGAATGGATCTTATTTCAAAGTTCCTCAGTGTGAATCATGAAGGGTTTGTGAGGATTCAACGGGTGACTGGGAAGGAGGATGTTTATTTTCAAAAGAACAATTTAGTATAGTAGTGGCTTAACTTCTTTTATTCCATAACTTTACCAAGGATCCCCAAAGTCATAGAGTCAAATCCTATGCCTAGTGAGCCTGGGATTTGGGGTATCAGAGGCAGTACATCTTTACAGAAGCAGATAGTCTTATGACTTTTGAGGAGCATCAGGTGGACTTGAACTGCCAACCTTGTAGCTCTCTGCCCGGGCATTATCCCACAGCACAGTCAGGGCTCCATTTGCCAATGATGAGCCAATACCTGAGGTTTTATAGCAATTTCTGAGGTCTGATAGCATTAGAGATATCAGAGTAACTGAACCCTACTCATTTTTTCTGCCCTTCTGAGAGTAAGAATATTCAATTATTTCTAGATTTTAGACATCCTTCCACATTTATACCATTAACAAGACACATCAGGGCCCTTCAATGCAGATGGAATGAGATGGAGACTGCTGACCCTCCTGTGGATAAATGTTGGTTAAAGGATTCCAGCCTAAATCTGCCTCTTTATTTTAATTCATTATGTAAATCCTGATACACTTCTTCAGATATATTCAAGCTCTTCTTTATGTTGTAATCTATATGATAATTCCATGGAAATCCCATCAAACATTTTATCCTACTTCATTCTTTGATGATTTACAGACTGATGGCACCTAGCCTGCCAGAGGACGCTGCTTTCCGCTCCGCAGACAGACGGCACTCTTTCAGCTAGACTATCACTGAGGCATCTGCAAGGGAGTTGGGTTCTGTGCGTATGTCGGGAAATAGTAAGTTTGACTTTGTAGACATGAATGATAGAAGCAAACACAAATAGGTTAGTTTTATGATTCAACATACTAATAATTCACTGCACTAATATGTCCATGGCACTGGCCCAAAGGATGCACTTAATTGTTAATGGAAGGAAAGAGGCTTGATAATAATTACTCTTTAGTTAATTGCAAAGCCCTGTACAAAAATTCTCCAACATATGAATCTCAGCAACCATATGCAAAAGAAAATGGTCTCAGCTTTTAAGGATGGGGGACTGAGGCTTTGAGCCATTTAAAGTCACAAGAACCTGCTGTGCAAGTTGGAATTCTAATCCAGGTCTGTGACTGGGAAGTCAACAGGTGGCACTGCGCCACAGGGGCCCTCCTATTAGCCCTCTATATTTGGCATACATGGGTGGTTTAAGATCCTTCTCAGAACAGACTTAGCGCTCTCTCTGATAAGAGGAAGCATGAGGATGCCGAAGTGATTAGTGGTCTACTCAAGTTCATTCTTCTATTCCATGTTTTTCACACCAGCTACCTTGGCCAGGGCAGGCGTTAGTGATTTAGTTCGCAGTAGAATCCTTACCTACCATGTGGGAGATGTTGGGTCATTTCCCATCCTCTGGACTTTCTCCCTCATCACCGCCTCTCTCTCTGTGGAGGCTTGCTGTAATTCAGAACAGGTTTCAGCAGCACTTCCAGGCTCTGATGAACTAGGAAGAAAGCTGTGACAATCTAGTTCCAAAACTCAAAAAGCAACGAAAATCCAATAGACCCAGCAAATCTCATGGAGAAGACACAGAGCCAGTGTTTTATTCTATTGTGCACGAGGTCACTATTCATACATGGCTACTTAAAGTAGCTCTGGTTGCATAGTGGTTAAACATCAAGTTGCCAACTGCAAGGTCATTAGTTTGAAACCACCAACCACTCTGCAAAAGAAACACTTGTCATCCTATACCCTTAAAGTCAGTGGTGAGATATGAATAATTTAACAACTGGTTCACTACCCTCCTGGCCATTTGAAGTATAAAAACAACACATGGAAAAGTAGTTTATTATTTCATAAGTTAGTACTTAAATAAAAACAATAAAAGGTACACAATACAAATTTCTATAAAAATATTTTTAAAATATGAATGAAAATATTAAAGGAGTAATATCTGACAACAAATAAAATTAAACAGTTATTTAAGATATTTCCATATTGCTTCTTAATTGGCATCCTCACTTGCAATACACTTTCCTCTGAGCATCATCAGCTGTGTGATTTATCCTTTCTCATCTTTTCACTGGAGGAGTAGGACCCCGTTCCTTTAGCTGTAAAGCAATTAGACAATAGTCAGAGTGCTTGATATATTAGAAACTGGTGACTTGCACTCTCTGAACATATTGTGACTTGTATGTTCATCTTTGAAAAACCCCTTTCCTCTTGTGCTGAACGTACAGGAATTGTTCTGCCACCATTTTGAGCTCTTTGAGCACTTTCAGGAATTGAATTATCCACTCCTAATATCTCTTGGGAATTTTGAAACTACCACCAAGCTGAAGCGAATGACAGTGTGTCACCTTCTGGTTGTTTGACACTGTTTCTCTTTATGTTGTTCATACATTTCTTTACTGAAGTAAACACAAGGGGATAAAATATAGCATTTCATAAAAAATATAATGAGTTTTGTGAAGTGAATAAATAAATAGTACATGCACGGCTCTGTCTAATATGTTTATGTCTACAGATGGCATGAACACTACTATGGGTACTTAGAATATGCTGTTGACTAGATGAACGTTAAAACGAAACAGAGAGTAAGCAATATACATTTGTGATTTCCACATTGGGTGGCTGGGCAGCTCCCCACTTTCAAGAGACCCTGATAATAAGTATCATTTTAACATCTGGTTTGCCAAACAGCTTCAAATCTGCTGAACCACACCACTGCATAAAGACTTAGGGTTTTGGAAACGCATAGATGTCAGTCCCACCCTGTCTTCCTAGGTCACTGTGAGTTGACAGTAACTCAATGACAGTGAGTGCAGCTTTGGTAGGGTCAGTAAAAATCAAACTGGTCATCAGGTTAATTCACAAGCCAAGGCTTAAGAATGTTTCCTACCAGTAGGCATGACATCATGGTTGCTCTTTAGACAATGGTAGCTGTAGCATTCCTCTTGTGGTGCACCCTGCCTCGAGCACCACGCACAGGGTGAACATTATCTATGGGAGCCTACCCTTCCAGGTTACGCCTCGTCCATGGGTATTACGGCCAGGCCATGTACCTTAATCTGCACATCTGGCTTGGATATCCTGCTTAATTCTCACTCCATATAGAGAAGTGTTTCTTCAACCATATGTCAGAAATAACAGAAATCACTGCTCCCCTCCCCATTATCCTTTTTTAAAATTTTTTAAACCATTCTGATTAGTAGGTATAGGTTTGGTTCCTGTTTTCATATGGCATATTAAAGTCTGGGAATCAGGTGCTAAGAGATTCTAGTCTTCACACCTCTCACTATTGATTGTAATCATGCTGTGCCTGGAAGAACGCTTGTAACCCTGACACTTTTATGTCTGATAATATTCTTACTCACCAAGTTAAAAATTTTCACTTCACAGAGCCATACGTTTTCTGCAGATAGAGACTAAGCTTGGCTTGTTTATTATATAACTTGAGAATGTCTTATAGGCCATGGCACATTGCAAGTTCTCAACAAATATTTGTTTAAGTTGTTTCAATGACTGGAAAACTGAATGGGTAGATGAGTGACTTGAATGTTGGCTACACTACCCTCTGCCTCCTTATTCCTCTCCCACCCCCATCTTGCCCTATGCTAATAATAACCTTGACATTCTCCTGACCCTTGAATTTGAAGCCTTGATGCATGATGTCAGAGTTTCTAGGTGGTGCAAAAAATGAACAAACTCAGCTCTCAATCACAGGTGGGAGGTAGGAGTCCACAGAGAAATTCTTAGAAGAAAGATCTGGTGATTGTCAACCCAAATGTCAGCCAGTGAGAACTTTGGGGAGCACAGGTCACTATTGGTAGACAGGGAGCTGCCACGGATCTGAATGGGCGCTATGACAGCTTCCATCACATCAGTTCAGTCTCTTTTCCAGGACATTTGGCAGAATATCTATGGATGTTGCTCTGGACTATGAAGGTTTCAGGTGAAGTGGATTATGCAGTCTCACTATAGCTCTGTGTCAATGATTAGAAAAATGAGTTTGTTGGATTATGTGACATAGACTTTTTCAAGGTGACAAATATTGACATCGCATTTTTTATTCCAACTTTATTTCTTTCTATGTATATTAACCCAGTTTTCCCCTTTAGTCTATAAAGCTTGACACGATTTTAGTCAGAAGTGACACCGTCATAGGTTGGAGTGTACAACCACAATAAATAGTATTGGTAAGAACATCACTGAGGTTTTTATGCTCAGATTTTGAATCAGTTTTGAATTAGATTTTCAGTGACTTAAAAGTTTTCTTAAATGGTGTACCATTTGCCTAATTTTTTGACATTTATAAAGGTTATTCTACACCTAAGTTCTTAGGTTATCAGACTACTGGAGGATGTGATGCAGAGAACACGTAGGACGAGGAACCTGCTCTTTAACAGCATCCTTTAGCATGCATGGTAGCCCTCAAAGAGACGGAAGCCAAGATTTCCAGATGCATTAGGCCCTCAGAGTTATTACTCGATAATATTTGACATGAGGGGAGGCGATAAGTGAAGCTTACACTATCGTTGCTAAACCTGGGTTTAATGATGTTTTTTAGGACAGACATATTAAAATATGGTAGTTAAAATATACTACCATCCTGGCAGCATACAAATGCATAGAATATACTCACACAATGCATACTGATAATGACTCAATACAATAAACAGTGAAATGAAACCAGAATTGCTCACACTGTGTTTAAAATAACCTTTAGGCATGTGGGGCACTCTATTGCTAACAATTTGATACACTGAGTAACAAACTACTTAGTGTAAAAGAACAGTTTACAAGCTAATGGGAAAAATCTGGCATTCATAATGTGGTAGATTACAGCTCAAACAATAGTGTGGTTACTGCAGAAAGCTATGCATGTAGATAATTAAACCTAAAACCATTTTGGTCGACAGTAGTGCAAGATAAGCCTGCTGGGAACATGGGCGACCCATATTCAAAGCTGCCTCGGAGAGCCAGGCCTTGGCTTGTTGGTTACACAGACTGAAGCAGAGAGTAGAGCAAGCCGAGGAGAGTACACAGATCACTTACAATAATACTTACATCCATTAATCATCCTCACCAGCTCTTTTTTTCCCATTTAACACTAAAGGTTACTACTATCATTTTAATCCTGAAGTGTGCAGGTAAACACTATACTTTCCTCTTGCTAATCTGTTTAGAAATCATGAATACACAGTTTGAATATGTGAAAGACCTATCAAGAAGCGCTGTATATTAGAGTCATTCGTCCTTCAACATGAGAGTTCTGCGGCAGATACTTCTCTCAGACACTCTAGAATGAATAGTCCACAGTATTGTTGTGTCTCAGTTGTCCAGTGAGTCTGACAGTGATGTAAATGCCAGTTAGGTTTCTTGCGATTCAGGATAATTAATGAATCTGTGATTGTTAGGTCTTATCATATCAAATTGATTTTGTTGGCATCCTCAGACATGTGCTTCTTGGGAGTCCATGATGTCTGAGATTGCTTCTGAAATGATTGCACCCTCGGTGGCCTTTTCTGACACGAAATCAGTGGATGGAGATGGGAGTTGGTCCAGCCTGTTGAAGATGGAAGTCTCAGATTTCCAGTGCACACTTGATAATGTGGTTGTGGGTGGGGTCACAGTTGTTCTTGTAGTATCAACTGGAGTAGAGTACTTGCATTCCTAGTTGGCATATTCTTTGCTCTTTTGGTTAGAGAGAGCAAAGTTTGGTGGGGGTAGCGGTGGGAGGTTTTAATTTATTTGTGTGTGTGTGTGTGTGTGCGCGCGCAGCTTCTTCAGTCCCCAGTCTGGGATATACTTATTTGGCAAAAAGAATCCCTGGAAACCCACTGTCATTCTTTAGAACCTGAGATTCCTAGATGGTTTGACTTCTGTCTAGCTGTTGGACTTCTAACAATAAGGCCCATAGTTCAAATCCACCAGCAGCTCTACCAGAAAGAAAAGAGGCTGTCTATTCTCATAAGATTTTCAGTCTCGGAAACCCTTGTAGACCTTATAAACCCTTGGTCACTATGAATTTTATTTTTATTTATTGGGGGGGGCACCCCCTCATCATGTGGCCCTTTATTATTATTTTTATGATAATATTATTTGATTGGGGGGCTCTTAGAGCTCTGATAGGGAGCTTAGACTTTGGATCATTAAACACCACATAAGGAGCCCTAGAGAGCCCCTGGTGGCCCAGTGGCGACATGCTGGGTGTCTATCTGCAGGGCCAGCAGGTTGAAGCCACTGGGTGCTCCAGAGGATAGAGACGGGACTTTCTACTCCTGTAAAGAGTTACCATCTCAGTACCTAAAGGGTTGCTTTGAGTTGGCATTGACCCAATGGTTTTTGATTTGGGCTTTGTGGGGAAGGAGCACTAAACAGGTACTCCCCCCTCTCTCACCAGTAGGAAAAGCCCAGCTCTGGACATCAATTGCAGCCCAGCACTTGGACTTTCATCTGGCATGAACAAGGTGTTTCCACTTTCCCTTTCCTGCCAGAGTGGTATTATAGGAAGTCCCCCCAATAGAGGCTTAAATAAGACCCAAAATCCATAACATAAAATCTGGCAGAGGTTCTGTAACTTCACTAATTATCAAGAAATGGAAATCCATCAATAATGAGATGGCAGCTTTAGCTTTTCCTTTTCTAATTGGAAAAATATGTATATAGGAGACAATACTGAGTATTGTTAAATATGTAAGAAAGGGGGAATCCTATAGCTAGTTGCAGTTTAAACTGGTGAAACTTTTTCATGAAGTCTTTTCTGAAAGATATTTTGGCTATTGCCATCAAAAATGTAAATTACACATCCCCTAACCATGAAATGCTACCTATAAAAATTTAACCCATAAAAATACTCATATGTTCCTAAATAAATATATTAAGAGTTAAAACAAATTAAATGATTGCAAAAACAGAGAAAACATGATAGGTTTTCATGAATGGCTGATCCATCACATGAGTGGATTTGGCTTAAGCTTATGCACAGAATATGGTTACTGACATTTGGAAATTAATAAAGAAGATAGACTTAAAGGCCACAGCATTGCCAATATGCAGAAATAAGGACTATGGGTTCATATATTTAATTCTACCTATTCCTCTGCTTAACTAAAAGCAAAACAAAGAAAATGCCTCAAATGCACAGTCGTTGAGTAGTGGTGGTCCCATCATACCCCTATTCCTCTGTAATACTGTAATTTCACTGCTTTCATCAAAATTCTATGTGAGAAGCATGGAAATCTGGAACCATTATTTCATGAGAAAAAGACAAGCATATTACAAGCCAAACTAAGCTAAACATACTTTCCCCCTGCAAATGAGTTTGGGGCTTCCACTGTCATCCATAGCCTTCTGCCAGTCAGATGTTCACAATCCAATCTCTGATGCCATTCCCTCCCTTAGATTTGGATGATTTCATTTACAATCCATGGATCACACAAGCTGGTGTGGTTCTTCCATATGGACTTTAGTTGATGCCTCACTTAGATGGCTACTTGTTTGAAAATAAGCCTCTGGAACCTCAGATACTATTCTCTATGGATTAAACCCCTGGTGGATTCTCTCTGATCATGGAATAGGGATGTGAAAAGTCTTACTAAACATGCAGAATGCACTGGAAAGTGGCTTGTTGCAAATGCAGTTAGGATAAAATTTAACACCCTAGCATTTGTTCTCCCTTATAAGCCTTTAAGATTAGTTCTTGTTTTTGTTTTGAATCGTTTCTGCTTTCTTTTCTATGGAGGTTTTTATCTTCTTTACTTTGTTATTCTTTTTAGTTTTTGTTTGCTTGCTTGCTTGCTTATTTGTTAATGATTTTCTCTATATGTAATCTAGGATAGGTAAAGCTGTGAGGATATTGACTGGATTTATGGTTCTTTCAGGGTTTGGAAGGGGAGGTTGGGTGCAAATGGGTAGCTAATAATGATGAGTGCAAAATTGAAGAAAATGTTCTGAAATGGATTGTGGGGTTGATTGTATAACTCTTCTTGATGTGATTGAAATGTTGAATTGAATGACATAGGAATTATGTGCCAATAAATCTTTTAGGAAAAATAATCACGAGTTTGTGTTTTGCCAAAGACTCAAGCATTTTTTTCTTTTCTTTTAAAAAAATATTTATTTATTTATATTTAATCATTTTATTAGGGACTCATACAACTCTTATTATGATCCATATATACATCAATTGTGTGTAAGACACATTTGTACATTCGTTACCCTCATCATTCTCAAAATGTTCGCTCTCCACTTAAGCCCCTGGCATCAGTTCCTCATTTCCCCCTCCCTCGCTGGTCCCCACTCCCTCATGAACCCTTGATAATTTGTAAATTATTATTTTTTCATACCTTGAACTGTCTGATATGTCCCTTCACCCACTTTTCTGTTGTCCATTCCCCAGGGAGGAGGTCACATGTAGATCCTGGTAACCGGTTCCCCCTTTTCAACCCACCCTCCCTGCAGGGATGATGCACTTAGGAACTAGAGGAAAGTTGTATGTTTCATCGTTGCTACACTGCACCCTAACTGTCTCGTCTCCTCCCAGTAACCCTTCCATAATGAGTTGTCCAGTTGCCTAAAGATGGGTCTCCACTCTGAACTCCCCCTCATTCACAATGATATGATTTTTTTTTGTTCTGATGATGCCTGAGACTCAATCACTTTTTACACCTAAAAGTCACAAGGGCATTTTCAATATCTATTTTAAATGTGTGTTATTTCACTTAACAGTTGCTTACATTGCTAGAGGATAAAGATCATGTGCCCTGGTGGGCTGTCAAAAACAAAAACAGAAGCAACCAAATATGCTTGGGAAACGTGTTCATGTAGAAAGCAGACATCTTAGACATTGAGGCCTGCTTTTTGAGATTAAAAACATAATTAAAAACATTATCAAATAAAAGGGTGTTTGAATTTGAGTACTTAGTCTGTGTTAGAATTTCACAAAATGTCTCACTGCTGTTTCCCACAAGTGTATGTGAACACAGGTGCATTTGAAGGATCTGAACCACGCTCCCCACCTCTCACGCACGAGCCAACCTGACCATCCCAGGGAGAAAGCAGGAGAGGTTTTATGTTTCAATGTAACAAATGACCCTGAATTCTGATTGTGTAGTGCTAACTTCGATACCTTTATAGGAAGAGTCAGCAGCTGGAGAAAAGTGTTTTTGCCCCCTGGGTGCTATTCTCAAACAAGCCAAAGTTTATTGTACATTCTGGACGTCATCCTCAGGGGACCAATAAATGCCAACCGAAAAAAAGGGAAAGTCAAAGCCCAGCCCTCTCTGCACACAGGGTTTTCAGAGGCAGAGAGCAACAGGATGCTTTCAGGATTGCCCTTCAGAGGGAGGGCCAGGACTTTGAATACAAAGCCCACTAAGAGAGCTATGCGGAGGCCCAACACCACAACAAGAGGACACTTCAAAAAGTTCGTGAGAAAGCGGAGTTGAAAGATCATGGGATATTCCCCTAAACTATTTGAAGGTCAGCCTGCACCATCCTCTTGTCTCCTTTACTTCTGCCCTCTGCCTTTGCATTTTAGAGCAAGGAGCATCAGACAGAGTGGAGGTGGGGGCGAATGCTAGATGGGAGAAGAAGAGGAGTAAGGAAGGGGGAAAAAACAACAAAAACCCTGTAACCTGACTGCAGCTTAGCTTTGTGAATTCAAGAAGTGTGTGCTTGAAAAATGAAGGTGTGTAAGTTAGCGTAGCTCCAGGGCGCCGGCTTCCCTGGTGTTAGCATAGCTGACACACTGACAGTTTATATGGAATTTATGTGCCTATTTCCTCTGCTTTTTATGGGAAAACATGTTGTTACCTTACAGCTGCCCACGTCGCATGCCGCCAACCCGCCTCGGAGCCGGGGAGCAGCTTCCTCAAGGAAACATACATACATCAAGGGCTTATGTATTTTTTACAATGTTGTAAGGGAAAATAATAAAATATGGGTTATTGTGCACATCATTCCACGGTTTAATTTTTTTTTATTTCACGGGTTTAATTGACTCTGACCATTTTTATTGCCCTTTTCCCCACCCCATCTCGCCATTTTAATTGTTTATGTGTTTGTGTACAATTGGATCGCATCTGGAAAAGGACAGGCGCTGTAACCACAACTTAAAAGCCAATTGCGAGGCTTTAAAAAGTAAATAAAGCATTTAAGCTGCCACATCAGTAAGAAGATATATGCAGATGTAAACAGAAGGAAATGTACATTTTAAAGTATAATGCTGAAAAATCAGCTCCTCTCTTCAATCACCTGCAGGAACCTTGCACCCTGTGTGCTCCTTGATGAAGAAGGCAGCTCAGGGCAAGTGTGGGCGGGGCTCATTCTGCCTCTTCCAGGGACTTCTGAAGGGCTTTTACCCTTCGTCTTTCACATGTGGTCACATTTGTCCCAAGGCTCGGGATCCTCTCCCATCTCAACCGTTCTCTGGCCCACAAGGCAGTTTGAGACCCCCTCCATGGCATTGCAGCCCATCTTCCAGGAAGCGTTCAAACTCCTCTTTGGGTCTCCAGTCCAGCGTTTCCATGAGAAGGTAGCAGAAGACAAATCCAGGCCCATATGCATCTCCCAGAATGATATGTTCTGGCAAATAGTGCCTCCTTGTTAACCATCAGTTTTTATTTTGCAAGGGAACAAGGTGATGCAATGCAAGAAAGAAAACATAAAACGAGGAGCAGATTCAAAGAATCCATAGCATTGATGGAACCTTTGCCGTTTAATCCACAGGATTGACTCTGGATCTTTCAGTAGACGGACAACGGAGGCAGGATTCAGTTTCCAATCCACTCCATGCTAGTTGAATGTGGATGCCCATGTTGGCTTAGGTACATGAAAAATAAAACCAAGCCAGTTACCCTTGTGTCAATTCCTAATTCTGTTGGTCCTAGAGGTGCTAAAATAGAACTGTGTTCCAGACGGCTTCCTATGAGAGCTTTGTCAGAAATGCAGATGACCAGGCTTTTCTTTGGAGGTGCCTCTCCGTTAACTGGAGCGGCTAACCTCGCGGTTACCAGTCAACTGCATTAACCATTCATACCGCACAGAGACATCACTACTAGGCAGCAAATAATCTAAAAATTAAAAAAATATATTTTATTTAAAGGAGAATGATAATTTATTTAAGTGAAATTTAAGGCTGAGTTTAAGTGAACTTAGCCTTCTGATGGTCCCTTTGGATCTAAATTATATTAAGAACTCTCATTTCTCCAACGAATGTGTTTGTGAGTGAGAGCGCACATACATTGAATAACTCTAGTTGACAGTGTCCTCAGAGTTCTTTCACAGACGTTTTGCTGGTTAATTCATTGGGTGGGTGGAGATTTCAGCATCATATTTTGTATCCATCCACCAGATTATCTTTAAAAGTTTTTTCCCTCAATGCATAAGATTACCCTGTAGTGGGGTGAGGCATAAAATCCATACCTCTTACATTTTTCCCACTGATGCCCTTTTCTCTAGGGTTGTCTAGTAGATTATACATAAAATAAAATATTTTTGTATCTTCTTGTTCTTTGCTCTGGAACTGTTTGTTTAAACTTTTATAAGGGATCAGAAGAAGAACAAGAAGAAGAACAAGACAAAAATAGAATACAGACCCTTCTGTGGATTAAGTAATCCATTTTCTAAGATGTGACTGGCTCATCTCTGTGTCCTGTCCATTCAGGGTGAACCTCCTCTCCAACCCCTAACTAGCCTGCCAATTACAAAAGTCCTTCTTAATTTAGCATACTGGCATTCCTCAAGTGCCAGTCAAGGAAATGTGTGGGCTGAGAGAAAGATGAAATTACTTTTCTCACTTAACTCTGATGAAATTCTCTCTTCATTGCATATTGTTGTTACTAACACTACACACATCTTCTGGAAGCGATCGCACAGGCCCTCAGTTTCTACGTGAATTGGGGAGGGTGAGATAAGAGTGGAGTCCTGGCGCTATCGTCGCTAAGCATCGGACCACTAACCCTACCTTGGTGGTAGGTTTCAGAGGTCCGGCGTGGAAAAGATGAGACTCCCTAATTCCATAAAATTTTACAGCCTCATCAAAGAACAAAAACTCATATAATTGTGTGCTCCCCTCTATGATACGATTGCTGAAGACAAATGGGTGGATAAGCAAATGTGGCAAAGAAATCTGATGGTGCCCGGCTATCAAAAGATATAGCATCTGGGGTCTTAAAGGCTTGAAGGTAAACAAGCAGCCATCTAGCTCAGAAGCAATAAAGCCCACATGGAAGAAGCTCACCAGCCTGTGCGGTCACGAAGTGTTGAAGGGATCAGGTATCAGGCATCATCAGAACAAAAAATCTTACCCTAGTGAATGAGGGGAGTAACGCAGAGTGGAGACTCAAAGCCCATTTGTAGGCCACTGGACACCTCCTTACAGAAGGATTTCGGGAGGAGATGAGCCAGTCAGGGTACGAGGTAGCAATGATAAAAAATACAACTTTCCTCTAGTTCCTAAATGTTTCCTCCGCCCCTCTTCCCCCCACTATCATGTTCCCAATTCTACCTTGCAAGTCGTGCTAGACCAGAGGATGTACACTGGTACAGATAGGAACTGGAAACATAGGGAATCCAAGGAGGATAATCTCTTCAGGACCAGTGGTGTGAGTAGGGATACTGGGAGAATAGAAGGAGGGTGGGTTGGAAAGGGGGAACCGATTACCAGGATCTACATGTGACCTCCTCCCTGGGGAATGGACAACAGAAAAGTGGGTGAAGGGAGGCGTCAGACAGGGCAAGACATGAAAAAATAATAATTTATAAATTATAAAGGGTTCATTAGGGAGCAGGGAGTGGGGAGGGAGGGGGAAAACAAGGGTCTAATGTCAGGGGCTTAAGTGGGGAGCAAATGTTTTGAGAATGATGAGGGCAATGAATGTACAAACGTGCTTTACACAATTGATGTATGTATGGACTGTGAACCCCTAATTAATTTTTTTTAATTACACCGTCAGCAACCCTATATAAAGTCTCAACCTTATATGAGTTGGAAGGGACCCAAGGCATCACATAGAAGAGAAATTTGACTTGCTCTTTGTAGTTCTAGTGTGTGGATTATTATTGAAAGTGATATGTAGATATAGTCCAGTCTAGAATGAGAAATAATTTGTTAAAGAGTAATTTTAGGTTAAATGGAATAGGATACTTTAGAATACAAGAAGTGGAGTTTGGATGAGCAAGAATGTTGACCAATCACATGTTAGGACTGCTGCAGTTTATAAAGTTGTCTTTTATCTCAAAGTCAATAACTCTATTATGATTTGACCTTAATGTTAAGATTCTTAAACACCCAGCTCAAAAGGAAACGTCATCACAGTGTTGGAATTCATGCTGCTGAACATAGACATCAGTCCTGTCCAATTTAAGCCCAAATCAACGTGTAAGAGGGTGATAAATGCGGAAGGACATAAGTCTTTGTGATATCAGAGGCAGCAGGGGTCATATTTGTTCCCCATTGCTGTTATTTAAATAAAGTTTGGGATAAGTTCTCAGTTTGGCTTTATCTGTTTTTGGTTTTAGATCTCATGCTATGCCCGTTCTCTTCAAAAAGGGCCTGGCTATGCCTGGCCTGCAGCCCTCTTAGCCTCATTCTTGAGGGATAGAAATATATTCTGCACTTTTCTTATACTACAGTTGTCCCTTCAGGCCAAGAATCTACACAAAGAGAAATCTAACAAATGCAACCTGCGCCTGCATTTATTTAAAGTGAAAATATCAGAAAATCTGTGTTCCAAAATTTGTACAATTGTGGCCACAGTGACAGTGACATGAAAGGAAAGGCACCAAATTCAACTTTCTGTAAGAAGCCACATGCTAAGCAATCCACAGCATGTGTGTGAGTGTGCATGTATGTGTGTGTATGTGCCTGCATGATTGTGTGTTTATAATTTTGGTAAAGAAATGGTTTCTTTAAGTACCCCATTGCTATATTTTTATATAGCTTCCAAATTTGATTTAAAGAAGAAAACTAATTTTTTTAAACCTAGAGATCAACTTGAAAGGAATCCTAGAGAGTCTTCATTTCACTTTTCCTCCCATTTTACAGAGGCCCAGGAAAGGGAAATGTCTTGTTCACAGTTGCACAGCTTGTTAAAGGCAGAACTTGGCAGCTATCCATTGTTTTCCTCCCATAACACCCCTTAGACAAATAACGGATGGCACTTTCAATGGCACGACTAGGTCATGTTTTAAGCAAGGATTGCTATTGAAGTTAATTTTATACATCTACCGTAGTGAATTAATATGGTATAGAACACTGAGGGTCACTCATAGGTTGTTTTGCATAGACAGCCTAATGAGCTCTGGGAAGATCATTCTGGAGTTGAGGAAAAATCATGTTGATGGAGAGGGAAGGTTGCAAAATCAATGTGGAAAGAGAAAAAAATAACTCAGCAGGAAATTCGGTGGAATTGACCTAGAGACCGTATCCCATTGCCCTTGAGCCAACCTCCATAACCGAGAAGGACTGCCACATGCAACCTCTAAGGCCAGACTCGCTTTAGAAGCAGGCGACCACAGCGTTCTCTAGTGGCGTGGAGAGTAGTTTCAAACCACTGGCTTTTTGGTTAGCAGCCAAGCACTTAATCACAAAGACTTCCTGTAGGGTGTCCCAAATGAAGAGAGGATAAAAAAGGATTTGGAAGAATTAAGTTTGAGTCAACTTGACTCAATCTCAGTCATTTCACAGTTAAGGGCCTGTAATCATCCCTGGTGTTACCTAGCACAGTACAGTCCACTCCATTATGAGATGTGCTACAAGCAGACATTTAGTCGTAAGAAGATTAGGGTGGGATTTATGTCACAGCCCTATGGATGTTGCTTTGGCAAGGCAGCCTGCTTTCTGTATAAGTAGATGCTGTGGGTGATTTTTGACTTCTCACTGCAACTGGCTCCTGCATCTAGCTCAGCCACCTCCAACTTTTTTGACCTGAGCCCATCACTCTCCATATTGCCTGGGAAACTTCAGAAATATCAAGAGCCTATGATTAGTCCTGCCAACCTCAGATTCATTCACATAAGCATTCACCAAGTGGTGGCTTTCCTGCTTCATCAGCCCCTGCAGCTTTGTAAGTTAGGAGAATCGTCCAGCTTAACATCTGACCCATAGACTTGAATCAGATGTGCGAGTCACTTTCTTGATATAAATTTCTTGCTGATTTTGCCTCTACAGAGGATCCAGCCAAACACAGATATGAACTTTGACTTTTCTGTCTTTGATGAAGAGCAATGTTGCTTAATCAATGAGGCTTCCCTTAAATGATTTTATGTAGACGAACCCCCACATCATGACTTTGCTTTCTTTATCCACTTACCATCATTTGCACTTGACATCTTATTTACTCATGTGGCTATTTATGGCTTATCTGTCCCCAACATTAAGTAAGATTCATGCAATATGGAATCTAGTTTACTCATAGATGCATGACCAGCATCCAGTAGGAGCTCAATTCCAATCTGTCATACAATCAAGAAGTGAATTATTTATTGGTTAAAATCCACTGTTTTGCATGACATGAATTGAAGGGAGTATAGAATGCCCTCTATCTTTTAGTTAAGATGATTTCAAGTAAAAATGAAAAATAAAGCCACATATTACAATTAAACTAGCTTTACTTCAAGTTAGTATTATATGCAAATCAAAGGGCCCAGTTCAAGGGGATCAAACTCAAGTATCATCCGTTCCCTGGGTCTACCTGCACATGCACAGCATATTCCTGAAAGAGTGCCCATGGCATCACGAATGTGCATCAGCAGTGTCAAGGCTGTCAGAAATACTACAGATCAGCTCAGGTTACAGCAGATTGATTGCAAAGTCAGGAAAGAGAACCTTAGCAAAAAAGAAGATAGAGATGCACAAAAGAGTGAAGAAACCATAAAATTTGGGAGTGGTGGCCATGAGAGTTAGAGAAAGAATGGTTTCTTTTGGAGGGAGAAAGGGCTGGGTTGACATGAGGCCCATGGAAGAAGTCTTGAGAGGGTGGCTGTGTTCCATTTCTTGACCTGAATGGCATCCAAAGCACTTCCCAGATGGTGAGTAATGTGAGTGTGTGCATGCTCATGGGCATGCCTTTCTGTACCTGAGGTTTTTTATCATGGAGAGATCAAACCAAATACTTGGCCTCAAAGTGGAGAATCCATAGTTTAAAATATCAGTGTAGATGGTCTCATCATTTTGTTCCTGACTGTCAGTCTGGTTCCTGTGTTTCTTCATTGCTGATGTTTCAGTATCTCTCATGAATGTACAAGGTGAGTTGGTGAATCCTGCAACTGATTCCTACCTTCTCATGACCATCACCATCCTCCTCTCTCCCACCCTTTCTATTCAGTCATTGAATTCACAAATCCGCCTATGTGGAGTGAAACTAAAAGTGGCCAAAATTATGGGAATTTGAACAGCAAAATAATTAACCTTGTATTGCAGGGGTCCTCAAACTTTTTAAACAGGGGGCCAGTTCACTGTCCCTCAGGCCCGTTGGAGGGCCGGGCTATAGTTTTTAAAAAAAACAAAAACAACTATGAACAAATTCCTATGCACACTGCACATGTCTTATTTTGAAGTAAAAAAACAAAAGGGGCAAAATCACCCGTGGGCCAGATAAATGTCCTTGGCGGGCCACATGTGGCCTGTTTGAGGATGCCTGCTATTGAATGATACCTCAAAATATGAAAAAATAGATACGAGTGTTTCACGATAGAAGTGAATTAATAAAATAGAAGGGACTAATCTGCCAGACAGCACTCTTCTAGCTCTTTTATATTGATACTGTCACTCCCAGGGGTGGACGTATCACTCTCTACCCCATGCAAGTGATCTGAGCATAAGGACTTATTTCCAAAGTATGGTAAGGGCAGGGGCAGAAGTGACCTTAGTTCAGAGGAACCTGACAGACAGTCCCTTAAGTTAGCAAGTAAGGTTAGGTGAGTGTCATGGTAAGTCATCTGCTTTCATATGAAAAAAATCTGAGTATCTGTTTCATTTATTTAGGTTCCACAGCATCATTGTCATCCCTTGTTATAGAACAGCTCAAATTAGAATGATCTTTTCACAGAACTATCTTTCAAATTTGATTGGTATTTCCAAGATCAAGGACTACTTTTTGAAATTTATTTTTGCATCTCCCAAAGTAAACAGCTCAATGCCTGCATACTGTAGTTGTTTGCTAAAAGGCATTGAAATGGAGATTTGGAGGGGAGGGGGGTTTGAAGGAGAAATTGCCTGTGTGCTCAATGTTCTGTAGTGTTGTTCTTTAGGGAATCTTTAAAAATATCCTCTTCTCAGTGTGTTATTAGAAGAAGAAAAGAGAGAAGGAAGGAAGAAGGGCAGAGTGCAAGAGAGAAGGAGGAGGGAAAACCAAGGCCAGGACACAAGGAAGAAGCAAAATCTGGGGAGGGGGGGGCCCCCTTTCTGTGCTGTGTATGTGAAGGCAGGTCTGCCTTTTGGTGAGGAGGTGAGCAAATGAAGTCTTAATGAAGACACAGTTTATCCATTTCTTTCCCCAAAGCAGGAAACATTGGTCTAAAACAACTTTGAGGATAATTAAACTGGCAGTGAAATGTATTGATCGGTTCCAAATTTCCTCACCGGAGTGATTAATTGCAGTTTGGACTTTGAGAAATTTCCAGGGAGATTGCAAGAGAAGCACCTCTTGGTCGTGGACTCTGTGGGCCACCCCCCTCACTTCTAGTTGTTATTAAAACCGCAGCTCTTGATGGACAAAGACAAGAAGAAGGTATCCAGTGCTCACACTGATTTGAAGAACGACCCCACCCCCAAGTCACTGCGCACCAGTAGACATTGTACACTGTGCCGGACACCTGTCGTCCATAATTTAGGAGAAAGTGATCAATACTTGGGCACTGCATAACCCTAGCCAGCGTAAGTCCTTTAGGAAATGTTGGCAGTTTCTATAACGGTGAAAAATACATAATTGAGCTTTTTTTTTTTTTTTTGCTACCTCTTGGTATTACATGGCAGAGTTGAATTTAGCCTGTATTGCATGTTCCAAAGTAAAGGGTGTTCACTTGTGGCGAGTAGAAGGTACGGAGAATGCAGAAAGACTGCATTCTTCCTTCAGTGGAATGGAGGCCCTGTAGCTCCTTTAGCTACTTTCACTGATTTGAGGTGAGCTGGTTGGGGTTACATGCCCACAACAGACATGAGGGATGAGGCTTGTGGGGCCCTTTCTACATCATTAGAAAAAGGGCAAATGCTACCCAGGTATTCTAATAATGTCCAGTACAGAGCTAAAGCTTCAGGTTTCATCCTTCGAACAAATCTATGCGGATGATCCCTCTCGCCCTACCATTCACAAACAAGGACTCTTAAGAAGACTGTTTCAGCTGCTCTGTCAGAAACAGAAGAGCTGGGACTCCCAACCCGGAAAGTCAGTTCCGAATCCATGTGTTTATCCGCCAACTTTTCCACCATGTGTGGTCTTTCCACAAGTGATTATTATTCCTCAGGTCATTGACCACCATAATATTAACATTTAAGATGCCTTGTTAAGACTGACGTGAGCACAATGAATGTGATGAGCTTCCTTAGATTAGGAGCACATGGACATTACTGGCTCCGGGATCACAGGAAACCTTTTTTCCCGCTAGGCCTCAATTTTTCCTCACCTCTAAAATGGAAGCTTACATCACACCTTTGAAATAGAAAAGTGGCGTAGCACAGGTAAATAAATACTCATGATCTACCCTAATGGGTCATAGGAATATGAGTTACTGATTATGAGGAGAAAACAAAGGTTCAAAAACATTAGGGAGCCACACAGCAAGTTAAGCCAGGTAAGGCTTCAATTCAAAGTAAATCCAAAAATATTTGATACATCTTTTATGTCTTTTCTCTTAAAAGTATACCATTATACAATTAAATTAATAACTACAGATATTGGGGCTTTTACAAGAAAAAAGTGAATCGTCATTATGCAATAAATGTTTGCTAATTAGAATAACAATACCTATTTTCTGGATGTTGTGAGGATATTAGATAAGCTATAAAGATGTATTACTATACATAGTACACTAAAAATGTCAGACAATATTATTTCTATTTCTGCCCAACTTAATCCCTCGACTTATTACCTGTAGTGTATTCTATACTGCTTGGCCAAGATGCTGCCAGAAAGAGAAAAACTGCTGCTTTCTATGAAAGGAGGTAGTTTCCGGTCCAAACTAAAGTATCCAAAGTATGCCTCCAAAACCCCATCCAAGGCCCGTAAATGATACCTTTCTTGGTCCTCACTAGCCAGAGCAGGTGCAAACCTTGCAGGATCCTTGCAAGTTTTCTTTGTAGTCAACACCATACTTGTGTCTTTCTTTGACTTGGCCATTCTCAGCACGTTACGCTACAAGTTTGATACCGGGAAGCTTTTTATTTTGACCCAAACTAATCACTCCATCCTCGAATGATGGCATGTGCTAGCAACCATCTCCAGAAGCAAACCAGAGCAGATTTCTGCCATCCATTCGCTCACACACCATCTATCCAGCAGGCAACAGCCTTGTTTGTACTGGTGAAAGTGGGTCAAATAGGCGACATGGGTAGGCTGTGGTGGGTGGTAGAAGGCAAGCCAGAAAACTAAGATGTATCAGTACTATTCGGGTCACAGGCTTTTAAAGATTTTGCTAGGCCTTGTGCAGGTGTGGCAGATGGTAGTTCTTGTTTCCCAAGGGTCCCGAAGCTGCCCTGAGTCTTATTGGTTGTACTTCCAAGCAAGAACCCTCAAATTGCTGACCGTGGTTGAGTTGTGGATACTGATACCCTGAGGTCTGATCACTACCCTCTCGGAGTCACCTCCGTCCTGCAGGTGGCCTCTGAATAGCCACTCTGAATCCCAAACGATTCGCCTGATTCCTCTGGCATAGGAGATGTGCTCCCTCTGTGTAGCCTGCACAACACAAAAGCCGATATCCACTCCACTCCATGGAGACTGCCACGCAGAGCTGAGGGGAGCCAATGACAGTCACTCCCCAGAGCTGGGGGTTTTTCCCCCGCTTGTTTTCTTTTTTTAATTTGTAGACCTAAGCTGTCTCTCTGCCTTTTGAAAAGGACATGAGAAGTCTGAGCCCAGGGAGCTTCCCACCAGTAGTGCCTGCCAGGAACTGAAAGGTCCAATTAGCAGGGTTCCCTAACCGGGATCTCGCCTCCTCCAGCTGACTTACTGGGGACTCATAAATTACCCATGCTGAGGCAGACGCCAAGACCCTGGGCACCTGCTCACAGCTCTTCAGACACCGCAAACTGAACACGAGCTTCCCTCTGAGAGGGCCTGCGGGACTCTCACTAAACTTGCCTCAGTGGGAAACCAGTGGTTAACTAGGTCAGAGGCAGCTGATGAAAACCCGAAAGGGAGTAAGTCTGCTAGGGAACTAGCTTTCTGTAGGAAAGGGGAAAAATGTTTGTTCTTTAAACAAGAAAAGGCTAGAGAAGGGGCTAGAAGCTTTTACAGAAAGAAAGAATGGGTAGAGGGAAGGAAAGAAGGAAGGAAGGGAGGGAGGGAGGGAGGGAGGGAGGGAGAAAAGAAGGAAGGAAGGAAGGAAAGAAGGAAGGAAGGAAGGAGGAAGAATGTACATCTATCCTTTGACTGCTGTCTACTTCCCAAGAGCTGTTTTGGAGATTTGACTTATTAGAGTCTGGTTTTTTATTAAGATTTGATTGGGCAAGATTCTAGACAGTAAATTTAAGTGAAGTTTTCTTATGTGGTGTCTCCTCTGATTCTCATGGATATGCACTTGAACTTACGTGCTCTGACTGAATAGATTTTTTTTTTCCAAACCACCCAATTGATGTATTGGTCTGTTTCCTTACCTTGCACCTTCTGTAAGATATTGAATAATATTTCTTTCCAATATCCTTTGTAGTTTTACTGAATAAAACATCAGATTTTTTGGAGAGGTATCTCAAACTTAATATGAGTCGAAACAAATTCTTTAATCTCTTGTCCGTTTCTATTCCTCTGCTGTGCTTCCGCTCCTGGGAGGAAACTCACCTACTGTCCGAAGTTTAGTCCTTGACACAGGGCAACTGTGACTTCTCACTGTCACCCAAACTTGCCACGAGCCACATTTTACCAAGTCCATATCCTGGCAGCTCTCAAGATTCTTGCCTCCATTTGCTCTCAGAAAGTTGGTGTCTACATCCTGGTTTCCACTGGCTGGGGTTGCAGACTCTCAATGATAAGATCATCAGCTTTGGGGTTGTGTCTCATTCTGTCCATCCTGACAAAGGTCTAAATATAAAACATCCTTTAGGAACCAACAAAGCTTAAGGATTTCTCAGCTTTCCACTCAAGGCACACTTCAATCAATCCCAACTTTTCTACGTCAACTATACCTCTCCACTGACCCCACACTATCCTCTCTAACCACAGCAGACATGCCCTGCATGCCTGTATCTCTTGGCTTCATGCCATGCCCATTCTCTGATATGACTTTCCTATTATCTTTTATGCCACATCTCACCCTAGGTTCTCTAGAGAAGCAAAACAAGTGAAATGTTTGTATATACCTTCATATCAACTAAGAATTTATATCAAGAGAATGACTCACATATTAGCTGTGGACAAGTCTAAGTATGGACAGATTAAAAGTTTGTGAGTCTAATATAAGACTGCAGCATTCTGCTGACTTACATAGCTTTGCTGCTGGGGAAGCCAAGATTGGCAGGATGGCCATAGGCTGTGGCTGCAGAAACTAATGAGTCCAGGTCAGCAGTTCTAGTCCAGCTTCTGAAAACTCCAATATTGGCAGGAAATATGGCAAGTCATCAGCCCATGTCCAAGGAACCAGAGGTTTGTGAGCCAGATTCAGGATCCAGATGCAGAGACAAACAAGTGAGCTTCTTTTAAGTCCATTAAATTTACAAGCAGGTCACATCCTCAAGGAAACTTCTTTTTTAATTGATTGCCTCAGGGATATGATCTGCATGAGGGTGATGCACAGACCCCTAAACACCTGACCACTGATTGATGGCTTCTGGCAGATTCCATTGTGAAAACCAGTGCATTGTGTTAGGTCACGAGATGGGCGACTCTGAAATTTCTGAGAATTCTGGCCCAGCCATTTTGAGAAAAAAACCTTACTAACACCGCCTAACAGGTTCTGTGAAAACACCATACCTTCCACGCTAATTTTCTGGAGTTCACAAGTTGAAAATAAGCTTTCCATCCTTTCCTTTTATTAGGTCTTAGTAGCACCCTTTTATGCAAACCCCACCGGAGGATTGTATCGGACCTCCTCGAGCTTCCCTATTGCCAAGAGCCAGGGATCAGACATGCTGCCATGCTCTGCCCTCCTTTCCCTGTTCTGACACCCACTCTTCCTCCCACGCCACTCTATGTTTTACTGGGTTTGGAATCCTGTTGTAATGGCCACACAGGACTCACGGATAATACTCATCATTAAGAGTTTATTAGTGAAGTTAATAGGCTACCAAGTCAGGATTAGCAAACCCCAAGGATGCAATCATTGATCTACTCAGCAAGCAGCCAAGTCTCTTTCTGGTGTTCAGTCTATCAGATACATGGGCCAGGAAGGCAGCCTGTCTGTCTGTCCCATAGGCTGGTGCTAGATCAGAATAAAGCACCCCAGAGTCTTTTGCTGCTTCTCTGAGTCTCCGTGCCACAAGCTCTGATACACCTGGTCTAGACCATGGGCAGTCTCCACCACTTCACACAGAGCGATTTTGAACGTGCTCTTCCAAGGAGCCCCAGGTTTCTCTCACTGCTGCTTCTAAAAAGCCTCATGCTGATAACCAGCAGGGTGGTTGCAGAAAACTGACCAATCTCCTCTCTTAGTGTTATACACACCCTGCTTGCAGAGCCCTATGCAATCATTTGGTGGGAGTTACAGAGAATTGAGTGGAAGAGGCATATTAAGAAATTTCTCTCCACCACACCCTTGTAATAGCCCTGCTTTGTCCTCCAATATGGTAGTCAAAAGTCATGTGTCACTATTAAGCACTTAAAATGTAATTATTCCAATTAAGAGATGGGTACAGTAAGCATAAAATACACATTGAATTTCTAAGTGTATTAAAATGTAAAAATATTTTATTCATCATTTAATACATACTAAAGCAATATTTTGGGTATGGTTTTGAATATATTGTGTCATATAAAGTCTTTCATTATAATTTAAATTTACTTATTTCCCTTTACTTTTAAATGTCATTTAAAATGTTTAAAATATTTTAATTGGAAATCCCCTCACAGAAGGGTCACAAGGAAGGAACCAGTCAGCCAGTGTGCAGTATAGCACTGAGGAAGTATA
This sequence comes from Tenrec ecaudatus, assembly GCF_050624435.1. Lineage (NCBI taxonomy): Eukaryota > Metazoa > Chordata > Mammalia > Afrosoricida > Tenrecidae > Tenrec > Tenrec ecaudatus. The sequence goes on along the minus strand of NC_134544.1, from coordinate 34,364,341 downwards.
CAACATTCCTCTAGTTCATTAATGCTTCCTCCCGCCCACATCCCCCCACAATTATGACCCCAGTTCTACCTTACAGATGGGTCTAGAATGGAGCATGCACACTGGTACAGATAAGAGCTCTCAACTCAGGGAATGCAGGACAGATAACCCCCAGGAACAGTAATAGTAGTAGCAATACCATGAGGGTAGGGCTAAGGTGGGAGGACAAAGGGGAGAAAAGGGGAAACAATGACAATGATAAATGTGTTAACCACCCCATTCCATCCCCCAGGGATCGAACAACAGAAATGTGGGTGAAGGGTGACAATGAATGGTGTAGGAGATGAAAAGAATCATGATTTATAATTTTTTAAGGATTCATGGGAGTGGGAGGGTGGGGAAGGGAGAGAAAGAAGTTGCTGATACCAAGGCTCACGTTGAAAGAAAATGTTTTGAAAATGATGGCAACATATGTACAAATGTGCTTTATACAATTGATGTATGGATTGTTCTAGGAGCTGTAAGAGACCCCAATAAAATGATTTGCATTAAAATATTTTAAATTACATCTGCATCTCACATTATATTCCTATGGGATAGTGCTACTGTCAAACATTTGACATTTAATAATATCCTATCTTACTATGAACGTGTCACACTTTTCCGTAGATCGTAATCTCAAGGGAAAAGGAAGCAGTACATCATCTCATTTCATTGACAACAGTTGTATAGGACAGAAACGCACAGTCTTTATTTCATTAAAATTAGAAAGAAGTACAGAGTTTACATTTCCTAAACGGTTTTGGTCTTTAGGTAAATTTGATTGCTCTTTGTGGTTTCTTTTGGATGGTTTCTTCCTAATGATTGTGTGTGTGTGTGTGTGTGTGTGTGTGCGCTTTATTTGCCAATCCCCAATGTAGAAAAGAGTTCTTTCCCTAGTAGGAACATCGATCCCTATGAACACGTCTGTTGCGGGCATTTCCTACCTACTTGTGGATTCCCTTTACACTCTCATTTGAAATTAGTCTTGTTAGGAACAAGTTCTTTAATTTTAATGCAATTGAATATACTTACCTTGTCTCTTCTAGTTTGTGATTGTTTTGAGTTCTCTTTTTAAAAATGTATTTTCTATCTTAAAGCTGTAAAATATTCTCCTTCATTTTCTTCTAAAATGTTTAAAGTTTTGACTTTCAGGTTTAACTTTTGATCCATCCTGAACTGTTTTTAGAGATGCTGTGAAATAGAGATCTTTTTTTTTAGTACTGCAATATTGCCTTTACAATATATTAAATTTGATGTTATATTTCTAATAAAAAAAGATCTTACCCACTTCTGGACTACTGTGAGGGCAAGATAGAGCTGCTTAGGTGGCTCTTTCAGAGAAAGAAAGTTATTAGAACTCACCTTCTATTCTGGGGAGAAGAGGATTTAATAACTGGAAGGTCATCCAAATGGATTTTAGATTTCTACAAAGCAAGTGTCACCAGTAAGGCCTTTTGTGTTTCTACCTCTTCCATCCATGTTACAGACAGATTTAAACCTTTCTCACATCATTTCAAGCTTCTGTGTAGGCTCTCTATGGACCACTCACATGATTTCTTAACTGTGCTTCTCAAAGCTTCAAAAAGCTCCTTAAAATAATTTTGGATAGAGGTAAGGAGCTCAGAGAGTGAAAAATAAAGACCTTTTCTATATGTGAGGAAAGGTACCTATGTATCAGTCTGAAAAATGGGTGTGTCTGGGGGGAGGACACAGGAACGTAGAGTTAAATTCTTACAGATCAACAAATTTAACAAAACTAAAAGAATTTTTAATGGTTTATTGTGAATTGGGTGAATGTTTACAAAACAGATCATCAGTTTTACATTCAACACTGTACGTGCATGCACACACACACACACACACAGACACACACACACGCGCGCGTGCCATCACTGAGGCCACTTACTCCTTAAGTTCCCCGTAACCATTGGGCCTTCTTTCCTAACCAGGGTCAATGTTGTCTTTTTTATCTTAAACGGTTGATAATTCCAAGGTGTGCTCACAAGTGTTAGCATTCTCCCTATAAACCTGTCTATTATTTGACGTAAATAAATAAAATTTAAGAAACAAAAAACAGAGCAAGAATTGAGTTCAGTTTCCAGACCCAGAGAATGGGGCAGGGCTACCGTCATGGGACACCCACATGTTCCAACTCCAATAAGGAATGTTGGCCTTTTTCAGAGACTTTTGCTCCTCAAAAACTTTTTTAAAATGGAAAAATTAAGGTTCAATTCTTTTAAATGTGGAAAATGCATAATAAAAAGTAAACACATGTAAGGGATTATTTTCTAAAACTAAAAATGTACTCTTTATTTTGATAATGTATTTATACATTATTAATATACTATGGGCATTTTTCCTTTCCATTTCATAAAATATTATTTGCAAATAAATTATTAAAGATTGTTCCATGCAATGAATGCACCAGCTCCTTTTGGTTAGATTTTAGTTTTGTTTGTTTTCCTCAACATGTTTGTTGTAAATAATATTATAAGTATATGCATTTTTAAACAATTTTGATTGTATCTTCCAGTTCCTCAGAATAACTTCTATAAATAGAATTAGATTAAAGAGTATGCCGTGGGAGTCTTTGGTGCATTCAAGTTAGGTTAGATATAAAGACTTGTTTCAATGAAAAAATACATATTTTCTTTCTATTTTATTGCTGTTTCAGAAATATGGACATAGCATATTTCCTTTCAAACGTCAGGCATTGAAGATGGTCTTCCATGCTTTCCTGTGAATTACTAATGAGTTGAGGTTTCAGTTCCGAGGTACAGTGAATTCTATGGTGAAAACATAAGAAAGGGGTGTGAAGAGAGGTTCAAAGAAGCAACTCTGGTGAAGAGAACAAAAAGGGGGTAAGGAAGAAGGGTCCTGGAACAGAATGGTTAGAGAACAGTGACAAACGAATAAGAGAGAATGGATGCTAATCACTGTAGCACCTGGTGTGGGAGAGGGCCCAGCTGAACTAAGCGGATGCTGGGGCATTTCTGGTAGACAGTTCAGGTTGTTTGTACCTTTATTCTTTCCAACGTCGTCCAACAGTTTCCCCAGCAGATGTAATCAAGTAAACAGCTTATGGTGCCATAAGATCTTTTCAGTCCCTTATAAAGAGCTGGACCACAGAGAGATTCTCTATGAATAACACCAGTAGAAACACAAGTAAACTAGCAAACAAACAAAATAAATAAAGTCATGAGATATAAATAATACAGCACTAGGTAAGTAATGAAGTTATGCACTTTAGGCAGTGCAATCTGGGAGGGATTACCAAAGATAATCTTTTGCCAGAAATTTTATAAATGAATTCTATGGAAAGCAGTAAAGGGGAAGTCCCCAAAGTCCTCTGAAAGACAGGAGTATATCAGCAATTAACCAAGGGCAGATGAGTGCAAATATGCAGGCAGAATGGCCAAGGCTTTGAACCTGGAGATGCAAATTGATGCGTGATTTGTAACAAGAGTTGTAAGAGCCCTCAATGAAATGATTAAAAAAGAAACAAATGATGATGGCAATATATGTGTGTACAAATGTGTTTGATACAATTGATGTGTGGATTATTATAAGAACTGTAAGGATCCCCAATAAAATGATTTATTAATTTGAAAAAAAATAATTGTACTGGCAGTGCATAAGAACAGACTGGTGATGTTTAAATGGAAGCATTGCATGGTCTATTATTTGTCTTGAAATGATGCTTGAGAGGAGGATGACAGGAGAGCCAGGACTGAAGTGGGGAGTTTTAGAAGAGAGATTCTGTTGACATGAAATATAATGATACTCTCATACCCATATCATGTTTTAATATTGCTATCATTAAATGACATTATTGCTTCATAGTCTATGTTCTCACATTTTTATCTCAAACATATCATGAGGGTTTGTGGCTATACTATTTTTTTCAAGAGGAATGTTATAATCATATTGTTACAGAAGAATTATATTAATATTTAAATTAATTCATAAATATTCTCCATTTATAAGTATGTTGGATTGAACATTCCTAATGAGCAGGATTCAATGAGTGTTTTGCTAAAGGCCTTTTATTTATTTTTACCTGTCCTTCAGCAATAGTTGGTAGTTTTGCATATAGATCTTAAACATAATTTTTGCAATTATTGCCAGTTGCATATAAAGCCATTGTTGCAAATAATAATTTCTCCATATGTTTTCAATAATACAATGCAGTGTAAGGGAATAATCCATATGTTTGTTTTGAAATAGGCTTCCAATCGATATTCTTGAGTTTTCATAATGGACAAGCTTGTTACCTATTGATGTTGATCATTTTCTCTCTGATTTTCTATGATTTATCCTATATTTCATTTTTTGACTTCTTTGTACTCTTATTTTAAATAATGTGTTTTAAATATTGTGCTGAGAGACTATCATTATGTATATTAATGGCTCTTGAATTTAAACTAATATTTAGAAACTTTCTAATATTGATTTTACTAAGCATATTCAATATTAAATTTAGGTTATTTTTAACTTGCATTTATAAATGTGTTTAAACTATAGTGTGCTTTTCATATTTTGAATTTATGTGGCTGTAAGTGTTGTTTTACCATTTTAAAATTAATTAAGAGACTTTATTTAATGTCAGGATAATTATCTTTTAGTTGAAAGACAGAAATCATTCATTCATTGAAATATTTAAGACAAGTAACATTAAAAGATATATATTATTTCACAGCCTTCTCAATAAAAAATATCTTTTTTATATTTTAATAAATCATTTTATTGGTGGGGCTCTTAAAGGTATTATAACAATCCATACACCCATTATATCAAGCAGACATGTACAAATATTGCCATCAACAATTTCAAAACTTTATCTTTCTTCTTGAGTCTTTTTTTTTTTCGTTTCATTATGACTCTTCGGAACCTGTTTTTCTTTTTTTTTTAATTTAATTTTTTTAAATTTTAATTTAATTTTATTTTTTAAAAAATTTATTGGGGCTCATACAATTCTTATCACAGTTCATACATATACATACATCAGTTGTATAAAGCACATCTGTACAGTCTTTGCCCTAATCATTTTTTTCTCCTCTTTTCTTTTTTTACATTTTATTAGGGACTCATACAACTCTTATTACAATCCATACATATACATACATCAATTGTATAAAGCACATCCATACATTCCCTGCCCCAATCATTCTCAAAGCATTTGCTCTCCACTTAAGCCCTTTGCATCAGGTCCTCTTTTTTTCCCCCTCCCTCCCCCCTCCCCCCTCCCTCATGTGCCCTTGGTAATTTATACATTGTTATTTTGTCATATCTTGCCCTATCCAGAGTCTCCCTTCCCCCCCTTCCCTGCCGTCCCTCTCCCAGGAAGGAGGTCACATGTGGGTCCTTGTAATCAGTTCCCCCTTTCCAACCCACTTGCCCTCCACTCTCCCAGCATCGCCCCTCACACCCTTGGCCCTGAAGATATCATCCACCCTGGATTCCCTGTACCTCCAGCCCTCATATGTACCAGTGTACAGCCTCTGCCCTATCCAGCACTGCAAGGTAGAATTCGGATCATGGTAGTTGCGGGGAGGAAGCATCCAGGATCTGGGGGAAAGCTGTGTTCTTCATTGGTACTACCTCGAACCCTAATTAACCCATCTCCTCTCCTAAGCCCCTCTATGAGGGGATCTCCAGTGGCCGACATATGGGCCTTGGGTCTCCACTCTCCTCTTGAGTCCTTTTTATTCCCTCCCTCGTCCACCCTGCCACCATTATGAGCCCTTAATATATTATATTTTGTTATTATTATTTCTACATCTCTTACATAGCCCATCCTCTCCCTATACCTACTTTCCTGGTACTCATCCCTTCAAGGGGGTGGGGATTATTCCACCATCATTGCTATCCATTCCCCCTCCCCCTTCCCTTCCTCTACCTCCTGAAATCATTACTCCCAGTCCTGTTTCTGAGAGGTTTCTCTATCCTGAATTCCATATATTGAAAGTCATTGTCTGTGCTGATGGATGTACACCAGGCTAGCAGGATTTACAAGGTAGGACTGTGATCATGGATATATCTTCTCTTCCCTGTGGACCCTCTGTGTAGGAATGTACAATTGGCACGGATGGGCTCTGGCTCTGTGCTCTGAGCCCTCTCCTTCACTGCAATGAGGTTGTTTATTTTTTATTTTCATTCAGAAAAACAAAATTGATCCTAAAAAAGATTTAAAATAATTTTTAATCTGTTTATTCCTTATTGTTGTTAGGGCCATGAATTGTGTTCTACCTCATGGTGATATTTATGCACAACAGGACAAAATATGCTCAGTCCTACACCACCCTCCCAACCTTTTAAGGTTGAGCCCAGGGTTGCAGTCACTCTATCAATCCCTATCCTAGATGGTCTTCCTGTGTACCATACATGAGGTTTTTTTCCTTATTCCACTCACTCATATCTTTATGGATGGATTTCTTATGTTTATTCCAATATTATAGCACTTAGATGTTTTATAGCATTGTTTTTATTTCTTTTATCTGTAAAGACATCCTGTTTCTTATGATTAATTTTAGGAATCACAGTCAGTTAAGTGCTTAGCTGTTAACTGGATGTTTGACATTTCAAATCCACCAACCACTTGTGGGAGAATAGATGACAGACAGTTTGCTTCCTTAAAGATTTACATCCTTGAAAAACCTTGCTCTCTCTTTCTTTCTTCCTGTTTCTTTCTTCTCCGACTTTGTTACTTATTATATTTTTCTTTTATTAAAACACTCTCCTTGTTTAGATATATATCCTGCCAACTTTTTGTTTGTCCAATTTCTTGCTTGTTCTTACACTACATGAAAGTGATAGTCTAATAAAGTAGGTAAAATTTCTTTTTAACTGCACGTGTAAAATGGACATCATAAAAAATATTTTTGTCATTAACTAGGTAAAAGTTTATAGTGCAGAACATCAGTATTGCATTTAACAATTTATGCACATTTTGTTTCCATTGATACATTGCAATCCCTTCCATACAGTATCAGTATCACTTACCCTGCTTTTGCTCTGTTTCCCATTCCTCCTTCCTACTCCTCCTGCCTTTGTCACCCTCTGAACTTTGTGGGTAATTTCTATCCTTTTGCTCTTGAATGGTTGATTGATTATTCTAAAATGAGAGCCGGTCAGAAGCCTGTCAGTAGCAGCTGCTACTCAGCCACGTAGAATATAAAACCTTATTCCTGTGAACTGTGCTATGTCACTTAACCTAAATGTTCCTCAAGACTGTGGTGCTTGAGTCCCCAAGCTGAATGACTCATCCCCTCTACATGTTTGGATGTGGCTAAGGAGTGTTCAGAACTTGGCCCCTTGTATACTCTATGACCCTTGGATATATGGGAAGCATTTACCACTTTTCTATCACTCGTTTCAGTGAAAATATTGTTGGGACCTTCTCTCCTGATAGATTTCCCCCTTATACAGGTTCAAGCATTCAAAGATTTTACTATACGGATTTTAACCTAAGTTTTTATTTAGAATCATTTTTTCTTCTTGGCATTGATTTTTAAACCTTATTTAGAAATGCATGCATATGAGATTTGCCCCAAATACTTTAAACTAAATACATTATGGAGAAAGTCTCTCCCCATCATATACCAAATGATATTAAGAAGTCTAATAACTTGAAAAATGAAATACTACTGCACAATGCATATCTGATCAGTGGGAAAGGGGAGGAAATTAAGAAAGAGCCTCAGGAATTCAAGAAAATTCAATAGAGGAAAAAGCACTTTGAATAGGAAGAGAAATGATGAATTATCCAATAAACAATATTGAGGAAGATAATATATATTTAGAAAAAGTAAAATTAAGTATTGGCCCTATTCCAGCAGCATATATTCTAACTGGGAAAGGCAAACAAATTGACAAATAAGATAAGTCCTTGCACTTCTAATAAAAATGAAGGAAGTTAAGGGAGTAGAGAGTGGTGATGGGGCTAATAAACCCAATAAAGCAAAATAAATAAATAATCCCATAGTGATCAAGTCAATTTTGACTCGACGCAACCCAAAAGGATAGAATAGAGCTGTCCCTTTGGATTTCGGATGCTGTGTAATTTTACGGGAACAGAAAATCTCATCTTCCTTCTGTAGAATGACTGGTGGGGGTCACGCTGTGGACCAGGAAGCCTGTCACCCAACATATAGCCCCCCATACCCCCTGTGCTCTTTATCCAAGAGGATGATGGCCGAAATTAAACAGTACACCTACATCTCACTTTTTGATTCAGTTTGGTAAATTGTATTCAATGATGCAATAAATGGCATGAGAACCATAGCTCATCTGATCTCCCTCTGCTACCCTATTTCCATGAGGCAGTGGTAATGCATGACTCTCTCTTCCATACCTCTTGCCCTTCTCAGACATCAATCAAACCTCCCACAGCACTCTATCTCTATGCTGAGTTCAAGAAGTCATTCAGAGGCCACACAGAACTCAAAGACAATACTCACACTCAAGGGTTTTTATTAAAAAGTTAATTTATTCCCACAAATTAGGATCAGTAGCCCTCAGGATGCAATCAGTGGTCACAGCTACACCTCTCCTGAGCCAGCAACCAAGTCTTTCTCCAGCCTTTAGCCTCACAGACACATGATCCATTGGCTTCTACCTTGTGGGTCAGGAAGCCAGCCCATCTCTCACTCCGTCTCATGGCCCCATAGTCTCCTCTGAGCATGCTTGGCCCAATCTCATCAGCATCTGGTCTCAGGAGCCTCTGACAGAGTGAGTGCGCGCGCATACCCTTCCAAATGGCTCTATCCCAAGGAATGTCCTGGATGCAAGTGTGGTTTCTCCTTTAGATGACCAAATCCCCAAGGAAAATGAAGGAGAGCGTCTTTACTCATGCCCTATAGTAAATGTAAGCATGCCCCTAGGGAATTGTTGGGTGTGACTTTGAACATATGCACTACTAAGGTCAGGGCCACCTACCTTAATCCTGTAATGGTGAACGTCTTCCAAAGCAGGATCATAGCCATAGGCACAGGAGTCCAGAATTACTAGCCATCCCAAAGGAATAACGGCTAGGCAGGTCATATGACTTGACTGTATCTCAATTAGCGAATACCTGCTTTGCGAGGTGTGAGGGCAAGCTGGTGCCGTGATAAACTCTTTGTGGGATTGTCAATCGGTAAATTCTCAGTTTGCAGCCATCAAATTATGAAAATGTACAACTTGTTTCACAGTAGCCCTTCTTTTGAACATTTATTTGACAGGAAAACATATACAAATAAGCAAAAGGATATATTTCAACATTTGTCACAGTAACAATATTATGGCAACAATAGCATGATACAAACCATACAACAATATATAAACTACCAGATAAATCTACAAATATGACCTTGGAATTATCTCAAAAGGCATATGTTAATTTGTTATTTTTTGTTTTGCTTAAAAAACAAAATTCACATTATATTTTGAAATTGGAAAAGTCACAGAACAGCTAATATATTGTGTCATATAAAGCAAAATTTGCTTTGATATTATATAACTATATGGGCACAGTGGCATATTTAGGCATGGATGATGGGGTCTGGGTATCTACATTTCAACGTGCACAGCAATACATGAATTTATAAGTTTATCGTATCTCCTGAGTGTTATTCCGTTGTCTTCTCTGTTACACAGATGCTCTGTGGTCCTTAAGTCCTTAAATTAGGTGTGACATTTGCCAGGATTTGGAAGGAGTTTCATCTTCCTGGAGTCCCTGGCTGGTGAAAATGGGTATTGTCTAGTGGGTATTGGCCAAGTCCAACCAGGCGCATCTTGGGGGAAAGGGTCTAGGAATCTACTTGCAAATAATCAGCTGTTGAACATGCTTTGGAGTACAGTACAGGTGTGATATACATGGGATTGCAATGAGGGAGGGTCCACATGGTGGTAACTGGTACTATCTGCTTTTGTCCATGGTTATGGGCCGACTGCTACCAAAATTCTCCACTTGGATTCACTGGTGTTTGTCAGTTCATCTCATGATGAGCTTGGGTGTGTGGAAAAGGGAACAGTCATGTGTGGGAAAATCTTCATTAGGCTAGCTCTTTTCCCAGAAAACGGGTTTGTTTGTTTTTCTGTAAAAACTGAGGGTTTTAAAAACTGTAGTCATCAAATTGCATTATTATTTATAAGTAATATGATTGTAAGGAGAACACAAAGCTGTCCATATCTTACAGTTTCATGATGAACACTTTCTGTTTCTTCCCTAGCACCCACTCTTCCTATGCCCCTCTGTAGAGACTAAAGTACCTTTTTGACAATCTAGAAAAGTAATTTTCTCTAAATCTTTGTCTGAGATGGCTGCTCCTTTTTGAAGACTAGAAGCAGAACATTATTTTGTACAATTTCGATTAACTTTTGGAACCTACAAGAAGAATTCATTTACTGCCTAATGACTACGTACATTAAAAACATTCTTAAGTGGCGGGTCTAGTGGTAGACAGCCCACGGTGTTCAGAACATAGCCAATCACAGCTCAGCATACACAGACCCACTAGACCCCTGGGTCAGTTCACTCGATATCGACACCAATGAAGATCCATAAATATGACCTCTATCTGTCTCATGCTGTACTATTTACTTCTTGGTTTTCTTTACATCTGGTTTTATGAACAATCTACAGAAAACAAAGCTAGCATATATCTTCCTTTTGTTCCAGCCTTTATTGTAACCCCACTAGAGAAGTGGCCCGCCCCCACACCCAGCATTTCACTGTCCTCCCAATTACCATAGCAAAGCAAGACGTTTTGTACAATGAACTCCTGTATGTATAGGCCCCCAACTTTCCAGTACAACCTATTGACTTCAGTTCTTTTAAAGTTGTCTTCTAACATTTTTGCAAGTATTCCCGTTACACATAGCATTCCTAAGTTTGGTCAGACACTTTTTTAACCAATAACACAACCTTCATTTTTGCCTTCTCCACTTAAATAAATCATTGCTCTCTTTCAAAGACCCGCTCATTTCTTATCTCCATAGAAGCACTGCTCACATCTTTAAGCTCCTTAATTCCAGCAGCACACTTTCAGCTGCACCACGATCTTCCAGATCCTAATTACATGGTGTCATATTATGCTAGTCAGCTTGCTTTGCTTTCACAGACTGTGAGCTCGACAAATGCACAGATAAAACACTTATATTTTTCCCAAAAGGAACATACATGGTAGGCATTTCTGAATAGATAGGAAGGGGGTGGACTAGTTATCTAATTGATTAGAGTTAATCGTAGCACCTCAAGTGATTTTCTGATATGGATAGTGTAGCAGCATCACCAGCAGACTTTGGAGAGCACAACTCCCGTATCTGTTCATGCCTCCTTCATGCCTCCGTCGTGTCTGAGTTTCAACAGAAAGAGACAGTCATGTCTGTAAGAAGTATGACCGCAGTGATCAAAAGGAACCTATGGAAATTTACTATGATCTTATAAGTCCTTACTATTGTCTTGTATGTACTTGAGCTGAACAAAGTTGTTTTCACAAGCTAGAACAGAGAGCAACGTGAGCAGAGGAAGAAGTGTGCTTCATTGATGTTCAGGGTGCTTTCAACAACGAAGGAGACCAGTGTACCCATGGTTGCCTTCCAGAAAGAGGTCACGATAGTGCCGGGTTGGGTTCACCGAGAGGGAACCATTCAGTAGTTCCTGGGGAAGATAACGTGGGAAATTCTGTTCGGTAACCTGTGATTGCTGTGAGTTGAAAATGACCCAAAGTCACCAAACAGTGATACCTTAGAGACAAGGACAGGCCTCACCACAGAGCATTCCAGACATTGAGCGAGCAATCTAACCATATTTTCTGGAAATGTGTCCTCATGCTTTGGAACATGGCATTTTTAATTGAGGCACCTATCTTGGGTTTTTTTCTATATTAATGTTTGAGTCACCTCATTAAAAATGTTTCTCTTATATGGAGTCTCTCAGTCAAATTTTGCTATCGCTATTAATTTATTTTTTAATAAATCTTGATTCTTCATCCTTTTTGTTTTTGTTTTTATTGTTGTTCAACCTATAGCGACTACAGGATGTTTGTTTGTTTATTTGTTTTACGGGATACTCATCTATATGAATGTCTTTTTCTTTCCTCATGCATAAACAATTCAGTCACGTGCTCTGCCCTCTCTCTCCAAGTGTCCACGTTTGGCAATCTCATTCATCTTACTCACTGCTGTCGAATCAGTTCTGACTCAAATGGCCCTAGGGTCAAACTTCAATTTTGGGTTTCCAAGACTGTAACTATTTATGGGTTTAGAAAACGTCATTTTTCTCCTAGAGTGGCTGGTGTTTTTGAACTGTTGACTTTGAGGCTATCAGCTCTGAGTAACTCACTCACTATGCAACCAGATTTCCAATCTAAATCATACCATTGCCTATTTCCCCGATATTTGAAAACGGTAGGTTTTCTACCATAAAAATCTACTCCTTTATCTATATCTGCACAAAGTCTCAATTTTAAACAGCAGAGCACGATGTAAGCCAAACAATTTTATAATTAGGAATTTAACTACCGTATAAATGAAAGGAGACTTTTTTGGTATTGTTGTCACTTGGTAAAAAATCCGTATCTACTTGATTTGATCAAGTCTCCATGGGCTTAACTATACTTTCTCCTTTTATTCTTCTCTCACAATTTATAGCCAAATGAATTCATTCTGCGTTTAGGGTCTTCTCTTCTAAAACTAATTATTATTGTTTCAAGAAGCCTCCCTTGCCCTAATTACCTTATTAATCCCGAGGTGGGTTTTCTGTAACTCAATTCAGATAAGCCTACTTACAGACATCCCCTTCTTTATTGCATTGCCAGACAATCTGACCAACAGCCTTATGTTACCTATTTCGTTGGGGCTCAGGTGAAAACATTTCAGCATTGTAGCTAATTTCAGTATCACCTCACCACCATGACCTGAAAGCAATTGTGCTTTTGGTTTAGTTATCTCAAAGATGTCTGTTCAGCAGTTCTTTATTTTTCATAGAGTCTCCTAAAGCTTACACCCATTTTTGGAGGGGGAAAATTTACCCAATTTTCTCTTATCATAATCAATGCTCTCATTTTATTCAACATTATTAACTATTATTTAAAATATCATAGCAGAAACAAAACTGATCATAAAGTAAACTTACTACATAAACAAAATTTATCTGTAGCTATATTATTGATCCATAGTGCTAATTTTGAAATTTCATTAACTTAATGTGCTTCCAAGGAGTGACTATTAGGAAAATTTATATTAGTAGTAAAAAAGAAAAAGGTAATAGCTCATTTAAATAAATACAAAGTTTTGTTGTGAAGGGAAAATGCATTATCATCAACTATCATTACATAATGTGAGAGAGGGCAGGCACCATAACAGAGGAAAGGGGAAGAGTGCAGTTTTAAAAATTCAGTGCTAACAAATTAAAAAATAATAACAGTTAAATATTCATCCACTTGTTAGTTATAAGATACATAGAATCTCCCTCCAACAGCCTGAAAACACAGAAGAGTAGAGAAAATAACATGAATGAGATGCTTGCCCTTAGTAATTACTAATAGATCCCAAAGGGATCTGCTAAAGAGCCATAGCACAGAGAAGGCTCCATTGAAGAGTTCCATGCGTGGGTGCCATTTTGGAAGGTAGATGGTTGGTTAGATGTGGAAGAAGGCAGAAACTTCATCTTAGGTGTAGAGAGACCCACAGCAGTGTGGGTTCTGGAGTCAGCATGACTAGAAGGGAGCAGAAAACCACCGAATTAATGAGGGACTAAATTCCCATTAGAGCAGCGGAAGCTTGGATTTAGTCAATGATGCTAAAGTTTAGAGTTTAAACCAAGTTGAAGACCAGATTCTGGATCCGAGCGGTGGAGGCTGCATCATGGAAGAGGAAAGGCAGCCTTGTGATAGCATGCAGAATGTTGTGGAATGAGAGGCACGGTAGTAAAAGGAAGTTGAGGAGGCTTGCCTGTAGGGAAAGGTAGTTGGAAGAGGGCACATCAAATGACCAGAGTGTGTCATTGGGGCAAAAGGAATTTTATTTAAAAGCTTAAAAAGTAATTTGTCTCACTCTTTGATTTGTTTTAAATTATAGCATTTGCTCTGAAATTTCAAAAACATCAAAGAAGAAAATGTGTTCATTATATTTTGCAGTGGGGAGTCTTAAAGAGGCTAAACTCTATTGTGACAATAATTCATTAATACTTAGGTATTAAGGCTTATGCTAACTAGTTTGCTTTTCAATTTACAAGTATTAAAAATTACAAGAGATATCCTTGTAATTTTAATACACATATGTAGAATTCATTCAAAGAAAAAATACATAATAGTATCATGCGTGGATAACATACTCCAACTTGACTTCGTTCCAGCTCATCGGCTCAGGTCCTCTGTTCAACATTGTATTCAGGGGGACCAAAAATCCATGGAGCAGGTACTTTTAGTCTTCTTCCCATGTTACAGATGAAGAAATCAAGACATAGCAAGGACACATTTGCAGAAGGCCCCAGAGTTAAGAAGTAAGAGTTTGGGGGTGAAAACCAAGTATCTACTTTAGGACCAATATTGACCATAACCAGACCAGGTGGCCCTCAGCATTAATAAAGGAAATCTATGACCCAGCTTCAAGATATGGTTACTTTGTTAATCAACACAAAATTAGCAACTGGCATATTATAGAGCTTTAGTGTTTTATAAACTTTCACTACCCTATACGAGGGTTTGCCCACAAAAACAGAAAACAGCTCCTGTGGAGGGAGCTTTTGTAGGACGCATTTTTCCTTCTAGTGGAACATCTAGAAACTTGCTCTGAATTAGTGCACTCACTGGTGTCAGCTGGGAAATTCTCTCTGGTCATGGTGAATTCTTAAAAAATGAAGTTCCACTTTTACCTCACTTTTTTGAGATGGAAAATTTAAGAGAACAGCAGGCAGCTGTGCAATTTTGTTTCCTGCTTGGGAAAAAAATGTTGCAGAAACTGTTGTGATTTTGAGCAGAGCTTATAAGCAGAGCTGTATGGGAAAACTCAAGTGGTATGACAAGTTTTCTCCATTCAAAAAAGGTGAAGTATCGAACGATGACAAACCTTGTCCTGAATATCTGTCCACTTTCTGAGTGAATGAAAATGTCGACAAAATCTATGCACTTGTGCTCAAAGTCCGACAGTGGACCATTGAAGAGACAGCGAGGTTATCTGGACTATCTTGGTGCTCGGTTCAGCAAATTTTAACGGAAGACATGGGAATGAGAAGGGTCACTGAAAAATGTGTGCCTCGGTTTCTGACTGACCAGGAAAAAGAGCATCCAGAAGAGACATGCTGTGCTTTGAAGAATAGTTCTGAAGCAACTCAGACTTTTTATTCCAAGGTCATTATTGGCGACAAGACATGGTGCTTTCCTTACAACCCTGAAACTAACTATCAATCCAGCCAGTGGAAGACACCATCATCACCTTGCCCAATAAAAGCTCATCAAGTGAAATCAAAGATCAAGATGATGCTGACTTGCTTGTTTGTTTTTGATGTGAAGGGGATAGTGCATTTGGAATTCATTCCACTGGGTCAGACTATTAATCAAGTTTTCTACTTTGAGATTCTGAAAAGATTGTTTAAAAGTGTGCTACAAATAAGGCCTTATTTATGGCTGACAAGGGACTGCTTTTGCCACCATGCCTATGCACTGGCTTCACAGCCATGTCAGTGCACCAGTGTTTGGCCCCAAACCGCAAACCTCTCTTGCCCCACGCACATTAGTCACCTGACCTCATTCCACGAGACTCCTTTTTGTTTCCGTGATTTAAGAAGGACATGAAAGGACAACAATTAGATGACAGAAGAATTGAAGAAAGTAACCAGGAAGGCGCTGTCAGCCATTCAAACAGATGAGTGTGAAAAATAATTACAAGAAAGGAATCAGAGATTTGACAAATATATTAAGTGTAAGGGAGAGCACTTTGAAGGTTATAAGGTTGTTTTGGAAAAATTTGAATACATAGCTTGGAAAAAAATATTTTTGGGTGTGTGTGTTGTATTTTCACCACCACATCATTACATATGATTTTCACTAACAGGGAATCTGAAGCACAGAGAGATTCACAAAGAATGTGCTAGAAGCTCTGGGTTGGGCTTGATTTCTTTTATTCAGGGCTTCAATATATTCTATTTTACTTAGCATATACATAATTACTATCACGATTTAGAAAATAGCAGGGGGGAAAAGTAAAGTGTCCCTAAAGAAAAAAAATCCACTAGCAATCAAAAGTGAGAGAAATGTCAAAGTTAACAAATAATATCTGCAGAAGATGAAAATTGGGTACTTACAATGCTTTATTATTTTAAATTATGACACCACTAGCTGAGCTGGGGAGGCCTTTTCTTTCCTGGTTATTGTATCTTTAAAAATATGAATTCCATCTTGACTGCCTCTTTAAATAAGATTAATTCATAGCATTTCCCATTTAATTGCTTTATCTGTTTTGGTCCATTAGATTCTATTCGAGAATATAGCTTTTATGATAAATTAAATTCTAGGGTTTTATTTTGACATCTAAGTTAATTTTTAATTCTGTAAAAAGTTCTTCCCAATGCAATTTAGTTCTTTCAGAAGCCCTAAAAGAAAAGAAAAAGAAAAAAAGAGAAAGATTTGGAGCATTAGAAGTGACCCATGAAACAGATATTTCACAGTCAAACAGACGGAGGCTTTATCTGGGTTTTCTTAGACCTGATGAAAGGCTTCATAGAGAGGAGTTGTATATTAGGTTTCCCCAAAATTTCCAAAAGAGAAGCCTGATCAGAAGACTTTGTTATGTAGATTCCAGCTGCTTATTAGGATGGAACTGAATCCTCACACTGCCTTCACTTAATTAACTGAAAAGGTATTTTCCTATCTGGTTCATTCTATGGGTCAGCTATGAAATCAGAGCTTCTTTCAGAATCATAGGGATAAAAAGTGTGTGAGAAATAAGGTTTACACATAGAGTGTGAAAAGCTTGGATAGAGAAGGTCAAGATGACTCTGCAGAGTCACAAGGTTGAGGCAACAGTCACTGGCATCTGTGGGAAGCATCCAGCTCAGTGACTGGCAGGGAATCTGTATCAATTCTCACATCGACGGAACGCTCACTCACACCACTCTCCTGCCCATGGTCTCTGAGCAGGAGCCCTTGGATGAGTCAGGGGAGTTGCTTTATCTGGCTTCCTTTACTTATGACATAGGTTGGCTGCTAATGGCATGGTTCTCAGTTCAAAAACTCAGGCGATTACACAGGAGAAAGAGGAGGCTTTCTACTCCCCGCAACAGTGACAGCTCAGAAACCCACAGAGGCTGTTAACACTACCCAGTCTTATCGGAGCTGGACCAGACCCGATGGTGGTGAGTTTGGTTTCTGGTTACTTCTGAGGAATAATATCCTCTCCTTCCTTCAGCCTGAATATTCAAACACCTTTTTATAACTCAGTTTTAGTGCTTCTTCTACTCACTACTAACAAGTGCATTCTGACTCATAGCAACCCGATAGGACAGTATGAAATTGTCCCCATGGGTGTTTGATACCAAATCTTGATGGACGTAGAAAGCCTCATGTTTCTCCCGTGACTTGGGTTAGGTGCACTTTAGATCTCAAGGTAACCGCTTTTTAACATGATAGCTATTGAATCCTGTACTAAATTTGAGTTCTTTAAAGTTATTGCATTCCATTATTATTCACATGTACAATGATTTCACTTGGTGTACTGGTGTGTATGATGAAACTTTTCTTCTCACGTGTGCTTTGGTTATCAGGAGAGCTCAGTCCTGGAAAAGGGTATCATGCCTGGTAAAATAGAGGGTTGGGAAAAGCAGAAATAAGACCTTCAGTGAGATCTATTAGCAGAGTAGCCGCAACCACGGAGTCACAAACAACTATGTGGCTGACGCAGCGCTGGTAAGCACTGGGTTCTATTGCACACAGGGCCACGAGGAGTGTGAGTGAACTCAATGGCACCCAACAACAATGAGCGAAGGGAAATGATTCTTGATGTATTAAATTCAATTGACTCTTCAAATAAAAGTTTATTTACTGGATAGTACTCATCACTAATGTAATGGTTAGCACTCATTCCGAGCTGTAAAAATGAGGTACAGTAAAGACCCAATGACATGTGTGGAGAATAAGAGAGTGGCCTTGCCACATTCCTCATTGGCCATGTAGTAAACCCAAGGATGCCTTTGAAATATGTGTGGTCACATGCTTTTGGATGATCACAGCCTGAGGCACATGGTTGGCACTGAATATTCAGCATCTGGTGGTGAAGGGGCCCTGGTGGGTTTGACAATGGTTAATCACTAGACTGCTAACTGAGAGGTAAGCAGCTCAACCCCACCCAGCAGTTCCTTCAGAGAAAGATCTGCTGACTTGCTTCTGTAAAGACTATAGCCAACAAAATCGTCTGAGGCTATTCTGCTCTGTCACACAGGCACCCCCAAACAACAGTATCGCGGGATGCTCAATGTTCCACAAAATGTACAACAGTCACATACAAGCAAGAATGATGTTGCTCAAAATAAAAGTAGCACTCTTGGTAAACACGGGCTGGGGCTCTGTGAGAATTGGATGCAGTAAGAAGAAGTGACACTTCATTCTAAAGCACTTGGACACTACTTTTCAGACAGTATGACTATAAAATGTGTGTAAGTACGGGAGAGCCGTATCTAGTGTGGGACTTTAGAAAGAAAACCTTGGAACTATTGTTGGTAGGAGGAGGAAATGAGGAACTCATATATAAGGCCATTGTGCTGTTGCCATAGTGAATGTAATGAGTTCTATATTGTTTCTCATCCCTGATGTAGCTGTGTCCAGGACATTGTGAGCAGTAAAACCATCAAAAGTAGGAGGAGTTTGGATTATTTGATCTTTACACTGTGCACGTAAAATGTCCAGACAAAAAGTCCCCTTCCAAACATTTCTCAGAAAACAATAACTAGTGGCCCTTCAACATATTTCCCTGATAAAAGAAAATATTCATCCTCTCTTCTCTTAAAAATAGATAAAAATGCTTTTAGTGTGATTGTTGTATTTCAAGTTACAGAAGAACTACCTCAAGCCAAAGAGAAAATTTAGTTCTGAATGTAATTGAATAGCCCCTATGCCATATCTTGCTTCTATTTTCTTTAAACTGGATCCAATGTTAAACCAGAGCCAATCATGATATTAAAGGTTTTTGAAGCATTCTCAAACTAACAACTTCTCAGGAGAAAAGAAAGAGTCTTAGCAGAAGTGGCATTCCCCTTGCTAAACTGATTAGCCTGCCTAGGGGGTGGGATAAGCTAGGTGACACATTCCAGTAAGACACACACTTAACTAGGTGTGGTCATCTTAAACAGACCACCTGACTGATAGCGAATGTATGTTCTACAAGTAATAATGGAAATAAATGCATTAAAACGACAGAAAGACCCAGTGCTAACTTGGAATCAGCAGAACTACCAGAAAGCAGCAATGCAATGAGGAGAGTGAGAGTTTGCTTTGGGCGCTAAGTTGCTCCAGCACTTAGGCATGCTGTATGGACACACCAGAAAGAAATTTGCCTGCTCATGTCCCATCCTCCCAACTCGCTGAGGATCTTCCTTTTTCATTGACCCTTTTGTGTAGTGAATATGGTGCCCTTAGGGACTGGTCCTTTCTTGTAGCAAGTGCAAAGTACATGAAACAAAGTCTCCTCAGCCTGTCTTGAAGGAACGTTCTAAGGTTATGTTGGGACCATCCATCGTATATTCGTTATTCTTCACCAGCATCGTGATTCAAAAGCATCAGTTCTTCTTTGGTTCTCTTTATTCATTGTCCAGTTTCACGTGGTGATTCAAAACACCATAGCTTGGGTCAGGCGGATATTAATTTTCACGGTATTTTCATTGTTTTTGTTTGTTTTTTGTTTTACACCTTAAAGAAGTAGTTTGCCACAGATTTTCCCAATGCTTGATTTCTTGACTGTTCCTTCCCTGAACTTTCATTATGAATCCCAGTAAAATGATTTCCATGACAATTTCCAACATTTCGTCTTTTATCCTGGTGGTAGTTATTGGTCTCGTGGTGAGGATTTTTGTTTTCTTTATGTTGATTTAATAATCTTTACTGGAGGCTGTAGTCTTTGATCTTTGCTAGTAAGTGCTTCAAGTGGTCTTCATTTTCAGCAGGGAGTCTTACTGAGCCTTCAGTTCCTGTGCTGCGTTCTTCTCAGATGGTCTGGTCAGCACACAGATTGAATAAATATGGCAAAAGAATAGTCTTGGAGGCACACCTTTTCTGATCTTCAACACACATTATACTAATGTTCTATTCAAATCACTGCCTCTGACTCTATGTACAGGACCACAAGAACACACTTAAGAATTTAGGGATTCTTAGTGTTAGCCATAATTTGTTATGATCCACACAGACTAATGACTTTGTGTAGTCAATAAGACACAGGTAAATATTCTGAGTCTGCAGCTAAAATCCTTCTGACATCAACAATGGTTCTCCTCATTCCATATCCTCTTCTTAATCTGGCTTGAATTTCTGGGGGTTCCCTGTCAATATATTGCTGCATATAATTATCCTCATCAAAATTTCACTTGTACAAATGTTTAATGATATTTTTCAATTTTTCTTTTTCATTTCTTCAAACATGCTTCTCTGAAATGAGCACATCCTGGGATCTCTACCCGTCACTTATTCAGGAGGTTGTCCTCCAGATGGCTTGGTGTACATGAACGAGCAATTCTAGCATAGCATCCATTTGTGGAAACATCTAAATCGGCATTCAATTCCTTTCTAGAGCTTCATTTTTGCCCCAAACTGCAACTCCCAATTCTTTCTTAAGTGCCATGTGTTCCCTCCTGAAATGATGGACTGCAAACCACTTCTTCCTGCTACAGCAGTGGTATATTCCTTGCCTCCTCTTCTAAGTTAGCCACATTGTCAATATTTCATCAACAGAATTCCTCAATAGTCCAGGTTTAGGCTCTACATTCTGCTCAGTTATTTTAGATTGAAAAGTGAACCGATCTTGGAGATCTATGTGTGACCTCCTCTCTGGGAGATGGGAAATGGGAGGGTGGGTGAGGGGAGACGCCGGGCAGTGGAAGATAAGATATAATAATTATTTATAAACTATTAAGGGACCAGGGGGAAGAGGGGAGAGGGGAGGTAGGGGGAGGGGAAAAAAGGGAAACCGAGCTGATTCCAGGAACCCAAGTGGAAGGTGAATTTTGAGAATGACGAGTGCAATGAATGTATAAGGGTGCTTTGCTCAATTGATGTATGTATGGATTGTGATAAGAGTGTATGAGCCCCAATAAAAAGATTTATTAATTAAAAAAAATAAAGGAAGAAAAGTGTGTTCTTCACTGTGAGCTTTCCAAATTTGGCTCTTTTCATATTTCATTATGTTTTCTTCTTGCACAACCCTTTGAAATCTTCTGTTCAACTACTTTATGTCATCATTAGTGTTGTTTGCTTTAGTTACTGTATGTTCACATGCAGGTTTCCAGCTCCTTTGGACAGTTGCCTTCTACTGAATGCATGTCTTCCAACATGCCGTTTAGTCTTTTGTCCACGCCTTTTTAATTAGCCTTTGCTTTCTTCATATATAACCTTGGTTTGATCTGATCTTCAGTCACTGGTGTTCCATGCATCAAATCTATTATCAAGATGGTCTCTATATTAAAATATTACAGTCATACTTTGTGTCTGACTTGTTTTAATTTCCTTCAACTTTAACCTAAACTTACATGCGACCAGTTAATGATCTGATATACAATCTAATGATTCAGATTATATTAAACCGCATCGTGGTCTCTTTCCAATTTAAAAAGCCCATTTGAAGTCTGTGTATTCTGTTTTGTGATTTTCATTCTAGAGGGACTGCTTTTAGAGATGAAGCGTCTTGGAGACTGGCATGATCTGGACTGCATGAATGGAGGAGTGGAGCCCGGCAGAACAGAGACGTTGAATTCATGTGTAAAACATTGGTACAAAAGTAATGTGAAAAAATAAACAAGAGGGTACCAAAAAAGATTAAACAGATCTAGTTCCAGTTTAGAGTTCTTTGTTTGCAATTGATTTTTCTTGTATTCATATTTCTGGCAGGAAATACAAGACTGTAAAAATGATGTGGGGTGGCATGTAACCTTCTCTAACTTCATATAAAGGGGCAGAGATAATGGGAATGCTAAACATCCTCCCAAACCTGATTCCTGTAAGGCATACACCTCTCACTTTGCTTTTTTTATTTTTAAACCAATTCTGACACCCAGGATCTCTTCCACTGCACTCTCTATTTCTCCATTGGGTTTGATAATTTGTTGCAGTCATCACAGAGAACACACAGAACATACTGACAGTCATGTAGTTTATTAGGGAAGTAACAGGTTACTTGTCAGGATCAGGGATGCTCAGATTATAGGTTTTCAATCAGAACAGTCTTTGCTTAGCACTGCTTTCAGGTCTGCCCAACTCCAGGACCCCTTTGGCTTTCCCTTGATTGAAGAATGCCACAATTTTTTTAGTTCCACTGATAAGTAGCCAGAGGCTTCCCATTCTGCTAGTAAACCTTGGTGCAGAGGTACTCAGTGCTAACTCAGTGGGTAAGTTAACCCACCATCTATCTGTCACTTTTAGTTGTGTTGGCGCCTGTGTTTCCATGATGCCGGAAGCTATACCACCATATTTCCAAGGCCATCAAGGCCACTTGTGCTGGACAGGTTTAGAGGAGCTTCCAGAGAGAGCAGACTAGGAAAAGGGACCTGGTGATGTAGTTTTTGACAATTGGCCAGTGAAGAGGCCACAGAAGGGAGGAGAACATAGTTTTTGACTCTTAACATAGATTATCAGGAGGACTCAGTTACTGGAGAAGGACACCGTGTTTAGTGAAATAGAGGGATGGTGAAGGCATGGGAGAATCTCAGTGACGCATATTGGCATAGTCCTAGTAGCTGCAATGATGGACTTGAACAATCTAGTGACCGAGAATAACACAGAAATAGGAAACACATCATTTAGTTATCGATAAGGTCACCAGCAGCCAGAGCTGCCTTTAGAAGAATATTTTATACCATTTTTAGCAGTAAGTAAACTGTATTTGAGCTCCAGAAATAAAAGGTATGACTTTTTATTTTTCCCTCTGTCATGTACTACTCCACATTTGTTATGTAACATATTTTTCTTTCTCTTTCATTGGTATCTTAATCTCCAGCCATCAATCTCTATGCATTTTGTTCTGCCTCTTTTCATATTTTTTGCTTAATTTTCTACATCAGTTCCATCCATCTCTGATCGACCCTAGTCATTATAGGAAGGAGGGTAGCAGTCTTGGGATTGGACCAGATTCTGGAGGCTGGCACTGCTTTTCAGTCAGAGCAGGTGCATGTCAAGCCAGAGGGATGTTTTTTTTGTGGGCAAAATCACCAGCTCTCTCAGCACCGAGGTAGCTGCCACTACCTTACCCAGGCCTCATTGCTTTAAATGGAAGTTGGCTTCAAACAGTCATTCCGATTGATTTATTCAAAAGTGTTTAAGGTTGAGCAGAGTTTATTGCTACAGATGTGGCTGGTATCCTTACAATTTAGCATAATGCTTCATTAGTTGCCATGCAAAATGCACCCGGGTGACATGTGGTTTCTGTAGACAGGGCTATGGGGAGGAGGTGATGCTTTATGGTAAAGTACAGTTTGAGGAGACAGTTTACTGAAGAAGTTGTTTCCATAATACTCTGAGGGGGTTAAAGTTTATGAAGATTTTAAATCTTTCTCTTGGCTTGAATTATCTCTTTTCTTTCTATTTTTTTTATTCATCCCTGTCTCCAAAGAAAGCAATAAGCCTGTCAAAGGAGGAATTAATTAAGCAAATCAATCAGTCAGTTTTATTAAGGAATTACAAAGCCCAAGCGGAGCATTAATTATTCAGATAATGGGACATCTCTGAGCCTTTCTTTTCAATTATTGATAAGCTGCTATCTATCATTCAGACTGCTTGAGTACTGATTTAGTTGTGAATGAAGCCAGGTCATTCAACCAGAGCACTGCTAGTAGGTTGGGGTAGAGGAGAAGTCTCCGCCTCTGTGCCCTCCCCCTCTGAGTGAAAGGCAAGGGAGCGCCCCAGAAGACACTGCAGATTCCCAAGAGAAAAGTTTCTTCTGCTGGTAACTGCCTGTAATCAATGATGAGATCTTAAGTTTCTTTGCCTTGACCACCCCTGTGTTTCTGGTTGGCCTTCTAAACACTGCCAACCCACACCGTAGCATTTATAATAAAGCCAAATTCCCTGGTACAACAGGGGAAAGAAAAAACAAACAACTTTCATGTAAATGAAGAAAAAGTATACATTCTCTTGTCAACATGAAGGGGGAAAAATTCCTTCCACATCAGAATCTTCCACAGTATCTTTTGTACTCCGTGTTTATATGTTAAATGATATGAATAGACATAGATAGGTCTAGGATGATAATCAATAAATAGATAAATTTCCTGTTTATCTATTTAGTTATTTATTTTCAACACAGAAGATATTCAATCACCGATTTCTTCTTTATCAAACATTTATTGAGTTTGTCCTCTGTGTTGACAACTGGCAGTGCAGATACTGTGACAGAACCGATGGCTCAGTGGGTGGCTCTGGGAAAAGCCAAGGAGGGACGTCCAAGGTTTCAGAGGATAGGGACATTGCTGCTTCTTTCCATCACCAATCTTTTGGTTTGGGGGCTCACTCATCACAGATAAATGTGTTTCTTAAACTTGATGTGGTAATGCCACGTCTTGAAGCATCATCCACATATCTTAATACTTAGAAAACTCAAGAGTCAGCAGCAGCTTATTGGAAAACTGTTAAGCAACATTGTGAAACAGTGTACTTCTAATTGACAGCTTCCTTCCCTGGAAATGTTAGAGCACTTTCTATTGCTTATATACTACTTAGCATGCCATCATTATTCAGGCACAGGCTTAAATCAAGGTAACTAAATACTAGCCCATTGCCAGAGACTCAAGTCCCATGCACAGTGACTCCATGGGACAGTGCAGAACTTCCCACCTAGGTTTTGCCAGATTGTGTATCTTTATAGAAGATGCCTGGTGGGTTTTAATTACCAACCTTTCAATTAGCAATCGAGAACTAACTCATTGGTCTGTATAGCATGGCACCATGGTAAAAGTTCCTTGAAGCAACACCAAAAGCCTGAGTCATAACAGAAAATGACATGTCCATATTGCCTGCCTTGTAAAAGACACCATTAAGAACATGAGAGAAAACAAAGCCACAGCCGGGAGAAAATATTTGAAAAGTTCTGATCTAACAAAGTGGTTATATGAGAAATATATGAAGAGTTCTCAAAACTCAACATAAATACTTTTTAAAAGAAGTAAAATTGGATAAAAGCTTTGAAGAGATCCTTCATTAAAGAAGACATGCAAATTAGTACATGAAAAGATGCTCACCATCACTAATCATTATTAAATTACAAATCACACATCTACTCGAATGAACAGCATTTTAAGTCAGACAATATCCAATAAATATGCAGGAAAAAAATGGAACACACATGCATTGCTAGTGTACACGCAAAAACTTTGTAAATTGGTTTATCAGTTTCTTACAAATCAGAACTGTACCTCTCATATGTCCCAGGGAGTCTATTCAAGAGAAATAAACTTTTATATTCACCAACAAAATCCCATACACAAATATTCCCAGCAGCTTTATTTACAAATGAAGCTCAAAATGTCTTCAATAAATAAATAGAGAAATTGGTGTACATCCTCTCAATGGCATATTATTTATCAATAAAAATTGAGCTGCTGATATATGCAACATTGTAACTGAATCTCAAATCCAATAGATAAGTAGAAAATTGTAGCTATGAAGGCTAAAACCTGTAAGACTCATTACTCTGACATTCTGGAGAAGGCACAATGAGAAGGACAGAAAACATTGATGATTCCGAGTCCACAGGTAGAGGGGTGGATGGTCTACTAAAAAACAAGGGAATTGGGGGTTGATTATGTGGGGAGGTAATAGAAGTGGTATGTATCTTGATGGTGGTATAGTTGTCAAAACTTGCGCATACAAACAAAAAGAGAATTGTACTGTATGCATATGGGGCAAGGGAGCATGGAGGGGGTAGTGGGCTGTGCATTGGGCTTCTAACCTCAAGATCAGCAGTTGGAAACCACCCAGCTGTAAGGGAGAGTGAAGAAAAATCCTGCAAAGATTTACTCCTTGAAAACCGAGCCGCAGGAGTTCTATTCTGCTGTACAGGGTCACTGCAAGTTGGCATCCGCTCGATGGCAGTGAGCTTGCAGTGTATAATGAAAAATAATATTCGGGGAGAGAGAAGCTTCTTAAGAAGGAAGACAGTGAAATGTTTCTCTTTACAGACTCCAAAGGACCATTATCAAATAGACATTTGCTGAGTAAAAGATACCGCAACTCAAACTTAAAATTTGCACATAAATGATAGGTGACTGTTGAAACAAACTGGTTTAAAACACTATCTAGAACACAGTAGTTTTAAAAGGAGCTTTATTTAAGTCCTGGCAATTGGTTCTTTCTGAAACCCACCTACTTCCTAGTGACACAGACACCATGATATAGGAAGCAGCTTGCCTTTATAGTGTTATTGGAGCTGGCACTAACTCAAAGCAATGCATAACTTGACTAACAAACAGGTAAACATAATAAACAAATTGTGCAACATCTGGGATATGTCAGTAATTTTATGAAATTCTACTAATATTTTCTCATTTATTCTCCCAGCAATACCTCTGGGCAGATATTGTTTTTATTTTATACATGAGGACGAGTAAGTTTTTTGCCTGTTACGTAATGATTTAGGAGCTCTGATGATGCAGTGCTAATATATTCTGCTGCTAGTCAAGAGTTAGATCAAACCCACCAGCTGAGAGAGAAAGAGAGAGAGAGAGACCCTGTGAGCAGAGGTCAGTCATGCCTCCATCGTGCACCCTCTACCTTTCTATTCTGACACCAACCATTCCTCCCACAGCACCATTCCTGACCTACAGCACTCAGCTTTATTCCTTCTGTGGACTGGGAAACCTGCTATGCTGTCTGACGGTCATGTCCTCTGGTGCCTCAGCTGTCTCTGCTAATCCACTCGGGATCTTTGCAGCTGTACACTGCGTATATGTGCAAGGCACTCAATGAATTGCATTGACATAGTAGCTGTAACAATGAGCTTCGGTGGGTGGGAGGTGGGGAGCTTGTGAGGCTGAAGCAAGACTAGCCAGGGTTCCTCTCTGTTGTAGGCAAGGTCTCTGAGTCAGAATAGACTTATGTAAAGGAGATGGAGGAAGGCTACTGAAAATCCAGGCAACTTTAGAAGTAATGGCTCTGGAAGTAAACGAGTGATCACACTGTTAGCTGGTTTATCTTTCCATAAATTCTTTAGACTAAGGAAACCAAATCCTGTTTATACAACCAAAGCCCCAGCAGTAATGTGACATCTCAGACCACATTATAAAATATGTGTACAACGTTCTAGGAAGAAGATCCTGACAATCTTCACCCTCCCTAGCAGCCATTGGGAGAGAAAGCCTTTAAAGGAAAACAGTAATTGAGCAAAATGTGAACAAAGAAGAAGAGACTTTCCATAGAAGACGCCATTTCCACCTTTACACAGGTGACTTTACACCCTCAAAAGCAAACAAAAATCATGAATTCGGCTTCAACTCAAAGACCGTATGGTTTTCAAACGACTCATCAAATTCAAAGCAAACCGCCACCTCTCAAGGCATCCAAGTACTCTGGCTTTCTCTAGTGCGGAGTCAGTACTTTGTTTAGAGTTCTCTAGTACTCCAAAGTCCACTGGACAGAAACCTCTAACACATGTCTTCGTGTTCCCTTACCTTTGCCTCAATTGTATTGACATAACATCATATTCTTACTGTTTCCATTAGTTTGAACAGTTGATGGCTCTTCCTCATTTGCACTACAATCAGTGACTCGATTTAACAGCAAAAGTCAAATTCTTACTTTAAAAAATCATGGTATAAGACTGTGCAGATTTGAACTTATGCATGCACCAATGCTAACGTTAACAGTTTTTTATAGCTCTGACTATGTATAGATAGTTCCTTAGTAGATGAGCTTACTTTAGATCATTCTTTCATATCCTCAGCGATGAAATATCTTCAAATGAATCCACATTTCAGTGGTTGAGGTAGTTGGTTTATTGTCCCAAGCTGGCTGATAAACACATGTGGGGTTAATTGAAAGTTGGAGGGATAAATGACTCGATGAGCCTCGCCTTTCTAGTTCTTGGGTCTCTTGCTTTGTGATGGTCGGACCAGGATGCAGCTGCATTAACCAGTTTCCGGCTTCAGCTGGAAAGGCTCACTTCCTGTGAGACATCCCCAAGGAGAAGCCACAAGGATCTGTTCCAATGCAGCCCTGGGTACTGGAGCAGCCGTGTGGAGACCCCTGTCAGTGCTGAGATGTTTACATGTTCACTGATTTGGCTTTCCTCCTGCAGTTAGTGACATAGTGTGTGTTTTGTGAGACGGAGGAGGACTTTGTGGATTGGTGTCAGACATATGGGTTAATATTGGACTTGTGGGCTCGGGCAGCTCTGGGTTGGGATGTTTTCTTGATGTGCACTGTACCTTTATATAAAACTCTCTCTTACAAATGAGTTTCTATGGATGTTTTCATTAAAGTTCCCAGATGAACACAATGGTGAAAATACATTATAACTTCTAAAAGAACCCTTCTTCTTTGTGAATTCCTGGTGCAAACTTCTAAGGAATGCTGAGGTGGTTGTTGTTCGGTGTATAGTATCATTTCCAGCTCACAGCAACCATGTGTACAACAAAAGGAGACACTAGCTGGTCCTGTACTCTCCTCACAATTGTTTTCAGTTTGAACCCAATATTGCAGCCCCTGTGTGAGTCCATCTTGCTGAGTGTCTTTCTCTTTTTACTGCCTCTTCGCTTTACCAAGCATAATGTCCTCCTCCAGGGCCCGATCTCTCCTGATAGCGTGGCCAAAGTATGTGAGATGAAGTCTCTCACCATCCTTGCCTTCTAAGGAGATTTCTGGCTATACTTATTTTAAGAGAGATCTGTTTGTTGTTTTGTCAGTCCATGGTACTGTCAAGAGTCTTTGCCCATTCCTAGTTCAAGTGCCTTGATTATTCCTCAGTCTTCTTTCTTCCATGTCCAGTTTTCACATTGAAAATGCTTGTGTCAGGCATACTCTGGTCCTCAAAGCAGCATCCTTACTTTTCAATACTTTCACAGAGGTTTTTAGAGCAGATTTACCTAATGGAATGACTAAATGCTAATATTTGTATTTAGTATAATCCTTGCTATAACTATCTTGCTGTAT
Source organism: Tenrec ecaudatus (assembly GCF_050624435.1). Classification (NCBI taxonomy): domain Eukaryota; kingdom Metazoa; phylum Chordata; class Mammalia; order Afrosoricida; family Tenrecidae; genus Tenrec; species Tenrec ecaudatus. The sequence continues at coordinate 34,335,002 of NC_134544.1, read as the reverse complement.
AGACTTCTTCTATAAATGTATATGTAAATGTATAACTCCAGATGACACACAAATAATTGCTTTTGTGTCAACTCTGACTCACAATTACTCTATGGTACAGAGTAGAAATGCCCCACAGAGTTTCCAAGGCTGTAATCTTTCATGGCAGCAGACGGCAGCATCTTTAGTGACTGGAGTAGTTGGTGAGTTTTGACCAACAACTTTCTAGTTAGCATCCTATTACTTTAACTACTGCACCTCTACAGATGCAGTTTAGATGAACATATTTATATTTTTCTAAGGATCTGGGATAATAACTAAAAAATTCAAAGTATCTTATTTTGTTTTGTTGTTACATGTATGGTTTGGGGATCTGAATAATTTCTTTTGGGAATAAAACTTAACTATATGGCATCTGATATGATTTTAGATATAATTTAAATAGGTATATGATTATAGGGGCATGCTGGAAGAATAAATGATGCACATATAAAATTTTACAAATGTATAAAGCAAAATTAATCATTTCTTCTATATAGTTCTACATTATTCCTTTCCCAACCATATATGTTTTTCTCACACCTCCTGATTTGTCATTCCAAAATGTTGGCATCCTCTGGTGTGACTGTCAGGAGCTCTGATTTCACAGTTAGGATTGTATTATGAACAACTCACCTCAGTTTGGCAGTTGAAACCCACCAGTGCTCCGCAGGAGAATGTCCAGGTGGTCTGCTCTGCAGAAGTCCAACATACAGTTGCTATATGTTGAGCAGATTCATGGTGGTGAGTTGGTTTGGGTAGGGAAGTTAGGAGTCCTGGTGACACAGTGATTAAATATTCAGCTGCTAACCAATTGGTAAGTGACTGGAATCCACCAGTCACTCCATAAGAGGCCAAGCGCTTCTGTAAAGATAATCTCTCTGGAAACCCCATGAGACCACTGCCCTCTGTCCTAGTAGGTTGCTTTGTTGCAGGATTGAAACAGTGGCCATTGACTAGGTTTGGTTTGGGCTTGGTCATGAGTCTAGTGTTCTTCTGTGGTGATGCATTTTAAGTATCTACTCAATGAATCTGGTCTATGGATCCCTCCTCTCATCCTGCAATCCATTGCCTGCACAGACCACGTACTTTGAATGCTCTGTCTGGTTTTTAGAAAATACTGCCAGGTCCTGGATACCATGCTCAGTTGATTAAAATAATTCAACAAATCCAATAAATATGAAAATAATTGATCGATTTCAAATATATCTCTCTCCAAAGTTCAATTGTAGAACATCAGGTAAATTATGTGATTTTACCTAACACACAGCACTTGAGCAGTATGAGACAGATAGACAGAAAATGTACACAGCTGTCCTCCTTGTGGGAAAACTCCACCCAGAGCAGTTCTTACATTTCTAGAGTAGCTTCTGTTTCCTACTTGTGTGTCTGATGACAAGTCAACAGGAATGCCTTTTGACAGGAAATTTGACTTTCAAAAAGCAACTTTGGATAGAATTTTAAAAGAGAAGATAGAAAAGTATTTTGCATTCTTTGTCTTTTTCTTACAAAATGACCTCTGAGTTTCTTCTATGAGTTCCACCAACACAGCATTTTACGTGTTAAGTGAGCAATGTGTTAACCCTGTCATGCTCCCTTTATTTCCAGCTCTGTCCGGGACAACTCTTTGACCATTTCCTCTCACACTTTGCTCCCCAATCCAGGAGTATAATCACTCTCTTACAGCCATGATTTTCAACTTTGGCGCCCCAAAGTGGATGTTAACTAGGGATGGATGGTAAGAGTACACAGCATTTGACCATTTTTGTGAACTTGCATGTTCATGGCAGAGGACTATGTCTTGGAAATCTCTGCTGGTTTATTGTATAGTACTTGGATCCTCGCTTTGCTCTGCTAAAGAGTTGGAGGCAAGATGATTTTGTTATTTGAACTTAAATTTAAGTTTGAGACTAAATTGGCTACTGAAACATTCCCAATACACTCTTTTGAGGAAACACCTAAATTTAGTAGAACACATTCTTGCAAAGCTTACCAGTGTCTTGGAAGGGGATCATAGGGAAATGAATGTCTGGAAACTGAACAATTCTACTTCATGTGACTAAACTATACAATGATACAATATAGGTATTAAATCCAAATTATATATATATATTAATGTTTCTTGTTGGAAGTTTCATTCAGGGCAGGCCTTTCAATGTGGCACCTTGATTGGAATTGGTAAGGTTCATACTCCAAAAGTCTACAATTGGTGGAAATATCAAGGTGAGTATTTCATGGAGGGATTCAAATAATTTTTTATCATCTCTGGTATGTAGATGCTTTCCATTGAAGAGGTGAGTTTTTGATGAATATTTTGAAATGAAAAATCATATAATTTACCGAGGAAGACATTTTTTTGAAAAATAAATCAATACTTCCATTGTGATAGAAGAACATCACCCTGTTGTGTTTGTGGAGACAGTAAGTTGTGGTTTATTTTTTTGTCCTGGTAGAGCGTGGGGTAGATGTTTAGGTCCTCATTTTCCCCTGATGGTGTCTGTCACTATTCAGATAGTTTTGAAAAGTTATGATTATTGTGCAGGATTTTTGGTGTCAATTTATTAATTAACAGTAGAGCTTTGAAAACCTTATTCCACTTATCGCCATTGCCGATTTGGGTGCTTTATAGGCCTGAGAGTGCATCCAAGCTGTGCCACTTCCCAGCTCGGTGACTTTACACTCTATGAGCCTCACTGTCCTTAGCTGAAAATTTGAGATAATCTTACTTTCAAAGAATAGTAGCCCAAATTAAGAGAAAGGGTGTATTGATTTCCTAGAACTGCTTTGACAAAATTCCTCAAAATGAGTAACAACAGAAATGTTACTGTTTCACAATTGTGGAAACCAGAAGTTCTACATCATGATTTTGAAAGGCTTTACTCTTTATGCAGGTTCTACGGGAATATCCTTCCTTGTTTCTTTCTAATTTCTGGTGAGTCTGATGATCCTAATCAGTTTTCCATTTGAGACAGCAGCATTCTCACTGCTGCCTCTGTCACCACATGGTTGTCCTTTTGTGTGTGGCTTTCCATCTCTGTGCGTGTCTCCTCTCCTTCGGGTGTACACCAGGTGTATTGGTCATATTATATACCTTTGCCAGATGGCAACCTGACGGATTAGATCTTCAAATATTCCAATCAACAAAAACAGACAGGCAAAAAATATTCATTCCCTTGGGATGCCTTGATACAAGTGCCAGGGGCGAAGACTCCAACCTATTGTGTGGGAGTGTGCAAATCAATCCCTAGCAGGATTTCACAGTGTTTGGATCCCTTTGTTGCCAAAGTATGAGCATTCGCTCTGTATTTGCATTCTTGGTGTGTTTTCTGTGCTAACTCTTTAGGCTTTCCTTTAAGTCTTTGTTTCTCAACACTCATGTGCCTGGAAACATGGCCAGCTTCCCACTTTGCCCTCCCATTTTCTGCAGTGTTTCCAAGGCGCCGACAATTTAGTATGAACATCTGATGTATTATTTGGTTAAATCCTCTGATATTTATTTCCCCTCAAGCCTGGTGAATTGGAAAGAACACAGGAGTTGAAGCCCAAAGCTCTTGACTTAATCCTGGATTCAGCAATCAGTTCTCCCTGTGACCTTGGGCCAGACTAGCCGTGCTGAGGAGCTTGGCTGAGTTAGGCCCTTAGTTGGAAATCAAACCCTGCTGTGTATCTGGACTTTGAGCACTTCTCCTGGTAGAATTTGGCCCATTTAATGGAGTTTCCTGATATATTTCCTTAAACCGTGTGTTTTTTTGTTGTTGTTGTTGTTTTTACCTTTTTGTGTATCGTTTGAAAACCATTGTCCTGAAATCGTGGTGTTATCTTTAGGAACTCTTTTCGTTTTTGTTCTGTTCATTCATTCTATTCATTCTATCATTTATTTTCAATAACTAAGAGCCACGCTTGATAGGAAGTCAATGAAAGTGATCCTAAGGATAAAAGATAATTGTTTCATTGCCTTGACAGAATTGTGACCTCTGTATCCTCCAAGTGAAAGGAAAGCTTCTCCCCCATTCCAAACACCCTCTAACACACATGTCCCACCCCCCACCCGACTCCCATACACACATCAGTGCATGTTTAAACTATCATAGTGGCCCAGCTTCGCGGGCCCCTCTAGTACTGCCCTGATTGCCCTGGTACTGTCCCTCTAGAGCGCCCTTCCCGCTGCGCTGAAGCCAGGCTTGGGCTGCACACTCCTGCATTGGTCTCATCCACGTTATTCCCCTCTCAGCCAGTGGCCAGCACCACACTGGCCTCTGCTTTTCCTCCTCTGTTCCTCTATCTCATTTATTTTTTAGTATTTCCTCAACAGTTCCTCCAGACGCTCTCATTAAGCACTAGGCTAATTAACCTGTTTCTGAGCAACGAAGCTATGGGGAGCATCCCGGTTATACAGGAGGGTGCCCCTCTCTATAGGAGGAAATGGGCCCAGCTCTAGTCTCCTCACACACCTGCACTACTAGCTACTGGACTTGGCAACTACTTAGCAGTTTTTTGTTTTGGTCTAAACTGCTGCTCTTTTTTTCCTGACAAGGATACACCATGGCCCCAGTCCACTCCACTCACTGACAATACTGGTGATTGAAATCTCTCAGCCCCCAGGACCCGAAGCTCTCTATTAACTTTGCGGACACGTTTTCCATGTTACAGACTCAGTAGGCACTTAACAGCTCCTCTCCAAGATGCGTTGGTTCATGACTAAGAGGAGCTGATGCAGCCAAGGCCACAGAGAGCCGTGCGTAGAATCAAGAACAAGGGATCACTGGGTTGGCCTGAAATCTTAAGTATCTAAAATGGGACCTTCATCACAACCAGACCTTTCCTCTCCATTTTCATATCCAAGTTAAAGTGTATTTGAATCTCTCCCCCTAAATCCTAGCAAAACAAATTTCTAGGGGCCAAAGTGATTGGAAAAAACAAAACAAAGTAAGATCTGACCCTCAGATTTATATGAAGGAGAATAGTAAAATAAAACCCTCTCTCAGATCTATAGCTTACGTAACCAAGACATGAATGTAATATTTTGTCTAACCATTGATAGGTCTCTCTAAATGGAGATAATCAGTAAGTGACTCTCATTGATCTAAGTATGTACATCCTGGGGACCATATTTTTACAAGAACAACATTCTAAGAAATGCTATGTTTTCTAAGCCTTCTTCTTACTCTAACTAGTATCAGTATATTGTTGGATAGTTAGTCAAAACAATTTCAAATCGTTTCACTTATCCATTCCTTGTTATAATTCTCTAAAATTTAGAAAGTTTTGCCCACTGTCTCCCTAATAGCAATGGGAAACTTGAATTAGAAAGATTTAGACTTTTCAAATCTCGGGTTCTTTTTTTTTTTCCTTTGGAAGAAAATAATTTTTATGCTGATAAACAGTACTTTCCAATGTATTAAATGTGTAGTATTGTTCCATTCTGTCCATGTATCTTTCACATTGCATGTGTTCAAGCAAATGGTCGGCATCTTTCTGGATTTCTCTTTGAGAACACCACAGACACTGCAAAAATTTTAACACATAAGACAGGAAACGCCAATGACGAGGCCAGTGACTTGAGAATTCTCCTCACCAATGGAAACCAGGTTGTGATAGTTCTCCAACATCACATCCTGATATAGGGTCTTGTGAGCAGGGTTCAGGAGCTGCCATTCCTCCCAGGTGAACTTTACAGCCACATCGTTGAATGTCAGTGATTCCTGGGCCTTGGTCAATTTCTTCGGTCCTTAGAACACTGCCAGCAACTGGGATACTCTATGTTTGTCTTATCTGGATCAGCTCTAAAGATGTTCACAAATTTCAATCTCTTATGAGGACATCCCAGAAATAATAACACCAAAACCAGGAACTTCTTCCTCCTTCCTGTAAGCCGCTGCTGGTGATACACAATGTGCAAGCCTGTTTGGAGTCAGGTGAATGGATCTGGTTCACAACCCAGTCAGAAGTTGAAATCTTTCTTTTGAGGCTTCAATGTGCAAGACAGTAGTAACAGACTTCTAACTCCATAGACTGGACTGCATTTCTCAGTGTCAAATCCGTGTGGGGCACTCGGGCTGCACCTTCTCAGTCAGAGGAAGTGGGTTCTGCAGGAAATTGCATCAGCTGGGTAGGCGTGGGGTCATTCCCAAATCTCAGGTTCTTATGCTGATACCAAGCTTCCTTCTTTCTTCCTCCATAAAACAGATATTTTAAATGGCTGTGTCTGTTTTCTGAACAGCTTTAAAGATGCATTCACAAGCAAGTCCAGCCTTTCATGAGGACTTAATATATCTGAAAGGCAGTGAGCTCAGTTCTGTTGGCAACTTCTATGTGGGCAACCTCAGTAAGTGGATCTAACTTAAATTTTCAGTATTGTGCTTTAACTAATGTGGAAATAAGAATAACAACCAAAAATGTCATGATTGCCATGGTATGAATTTTAAATACAAGTAACTCTCCTGCCACCACTGAACTCATGAATGGGCCCCTCACTTTTCTGGCATGCATGATTGTTTGCTCTCCCTCTTCTTTCTGTGGTAGCAAGGTGATATAAAAGTCTGTAGGATTAATACATCTTTGCTATGTCTCTTCTTTTTCTGGCTTTTACAAATGGCCAAATGTCTTTTCTATTCTAGTCCACATTGAGTATACCTCTGATCATGATCATTGAACCAGTGGACTTACTCTAAGTGTGCTTCAATGGAGGTTTCAGAATTCTATAGACTATGTGTCAGGTTCAAAGTTTCACCATCAGAGGAGGGATAGCATGACGCCTCTTCTTCACTTGCTGTTTTCTTTCGCTTATGTCCTCAATGTCAGCTCTCCACATGGATCGCTGGTTTCTACACCTCCAGCTTTTTTCTTCCTTATCACAAGACTGCTTAATAGTCAAGAAGATGGAAAATCTCCTTCCTTGAGAGATTTGTAAACATTTTCAAAAGTCCTTTATCCAAATACTTCCTTGTTTTTACATATATATCTCTCTACACATATAGATAGATAGATAGATAGATAGATAGATAGATAGATTGAAAAAATCATGACATGATGTTGGTTGTGGTATTATATGCTATTGAGTTAATTGCTTGCTATTTAATTGTTAAGCTCTGTGGAGCCTCATAAAATATTGTGAAACAATTTAATGTAGCATTCATAAGAACTTCAGTTGGAATAAGGGTATGGGAATGTCCAGTCGAAGCTCCATAGAAGGCCCTCAAAATCATCCTACCAGCTACTATCAAAGGCATCACCAAGAAAAGGCATTCCATCCATCACATTAGGGATGATTAAAGTCAATGCTTTACTAAATGAAACAGGGTAATTTTAAACTGATCATTTTGTGTGGCCCAAGAATGATATATTGTAATATCCAAACAGCCCTTGTCAGGAAAAAGGTTGCCCACTCCTGAGTTAGAAGGAGGGAGTCCTCTTTAGGTTAAGGACTAGAGTAATGGAGAATATAGATAATGAGGAATCATCGCAGTTAATTATCAATTGATCACAGACTTCAACAAACCATATGTGAAAGAAAAGACAGAAATCTGATCTCATGAAGATTGTGGCCTCAAATAAACCTGTGGAGCAGTTATGTAGGACCAACGTAGGTCAAAATCAGTGTGATGATGACCAAAATAGATCAAAATCAGTGAGGAGCTGATACCAGGGCCTCAAGTAGAAAGAAAATATTTTGAAAAATATGATGACAACATATGCAAAGATGTGTTTGACCAAATGGATGTGTGTCTGGATTATAAGATAAGAGCTATAAGAGGCCCCAATAAAATAAAATTTAAATTAAAAAAAATCAGTCTGGTGATGCCAAAGTACATCAAAAATGCTAATCAAATTCATCTCATCTTTTAAGACAAAACAAAAATAGTCCAAGAGGAATTGATAGCCAAGGTTGGCATAACTTTCAAAAGCAAATTCTGACTTCCAAAAAAATGATGGCATACACAGCTGTGCTTCTCGTCCTGCTGACAGCAATGGAAACAATGGATGGGAGACAGACGTGGAACCCTGGGTCTCTGAGGCCAGGGTAGCTGAGTGTGCGCAATACACCTCTGGGGAAATCAAGAAGCAGAACCTCAAAAGCAAACATTGTCAATTCTCCTTTTGATGGAACTGGAACTGCTTCACTTATAGCATTGGGCAAACTCATGCCAGATAGCCAGAAGGGACAACTGAGATTTACCTCTGGGCCAACTACCAAAAGAACATTTCTTTCCATGTTGCAGAGCCAACGAAAGAGGTGGGTATGTCAAGTTGACTACTTTGTTGTTGGTTCTTCTCCGTCTTTCTTGCGTTCCTTTCCCATGGCTCTGTTCTTGAGAACCACTCAATTTCCTCTCCCGTGTTTAACTTCTCCTGCTCTTCTTCCTCACCTTCTTGCCCGCACAGTTTCAGCAAAAACTTCACAGATTATTATTGTTGGCTCTCCTTTGTAGGCAACTTTTCTTTTTCCAGGGCTGCTGTCAAGATTCCTCCTCTGTCCCTGCTATTGGGACACGGCCCTCTGCAATATCGCAGTGATTCATTTTGGAGATCTCCCTTGATTTGGGTTGTTTCGGCTTCTTGAATGGGTTTGTTCATCTTTTATGAAAGATGATAAGGATGCGTTCTTCCAGGAGTTTTGGACAATGTTTTCATAATCATTTTTATGGGGCTCGTACAACTCTTATCACAATCCATCCATCCATCCATTGTGTCAAGCATATTAGTACATTTGTTGCCATCATCATTCTGAAAACATTTGTTTTCTACTTGAACCCTTGGTATCGACTTCTCATTTTTTTCTGTGTGTTTTTTTTCTGCCTGTTTCTTCTGATCCTTGAACAGCAATGAGGCTGATTTCATTCTTCTTGAGAGTGTACTATGTAATCCTTAGACTTTATTCATATTTTCCCTCCGTTATTTGATCATGGTTCTTACAGATTGGAATAGAGAGGTTTGTCTTCAAGCTCCTTGGCTTGGCTTTCTATTGCTTCAATTCCATTGTAACTCTTCTACAACATTGTCTAATTATATTAGCTTAGTATTAATCTTCTGAATTTCTTTCTTTTGACATGCTTTCTAGTGTTAGGTAGGGTTTCTAGAGAAACAAAACCAGGACACTTTATATATATATATATATTCCAACTCATTTTACGGGACAGTAAAGGTATGGAAGGTCCTTCAAATCATGCTGGCTACTAGTCCAAAGTCACGGCAGCAGAGAGTAGCATGTGGGGCAGCAACAACAGGAAGGTGAGGAGTTGAGGTGGCACAGAGATCAGTAGCAAAACATGTCCCAAAGGAGACTCTTGCCCTAGGGATGCGTGGCAAGGCTCTGGGGTCTACTGGTTGGCTCGGCCCACTGGTACTGCAAAGGACTAGCTCAGTTAGCAGCATGCTGGTCCCATAACCAGGAATAACCAGGGAGCAAGAGAAAAGGAGGCTGCCTTGGAAAGTCATTTATCATGGTCCCCCTCCAATCAAGCTGAGACCTGATTGACAGGACAAACTCTGCCCACATGTTTCCTACAGAAATCCTATGACATACCTGAGCATCATTTTCAATGCTTTTCATCCCTCAGAAAACTCTTTCATTTGTATACATTTATCATTTGTTTATGTCAGCCTATCTTGCTTCTTTATGTGCACCGAGATCTCCATTGTATCCCAGACATTGCATTGTATCTTACAGCCTAGTGTATAAGAAGGGAGGGGTTCCTCCTGTTCCTAGGTACACTGGGTGTGGTGGTTACATAATTTCATGTCAACTTGATAAATACAGTGCAGGGGTGGAGTCTCGGCTGTCAATCGAATCACAGGCTGATGGCACCTCCTACACACATCCATGCCTATTGCAGTGCTCTGCACTCCACCAGGAAGATGGGAAGAACCAGACTGTTCATGCCCCAAACAACGGATAAATACACAGTGGTACAAATGCTCAGTGGAATGCTACACATCGCTACAGAATATTGGAAAAAACAAAACAAACTGTGTAATAACTCCCGGGATGGATGGATTTGTAGAAGGTCATAGTGAGTAGTCAATCACTAAAGGGTAAATATTGTATGAGACTGCTGTTTAAAAAAAAGAGAAAAAGCCCACCCAAAAGTTTTCTACCAAAAGAAAGAGACTTTAACAGGTCCAAGCGGTGGGAGGCAAAGGGACAGAAAGAGAAGCAATAAACTACAGCAGTGTCTCCACAAATGGCAATGCCATTCCCTAACCCTTGTACAAAGTTTTTAGTTTAAGGAGGGTGCTCAGTGATTTGTTTTCAGAAAATGGAGTAGAAAGTAAATTATTTGAGGAACCTGTAAGCTAAAACATACACAGATGTTAATCTGGGTGAAAAAGAGGATAGTGTTCTACAAGAGGGAAGATAGAGAAAAGTAAGGGCATGGCATGATATTGGGAGATTTGAGAAGTACTTTAAGTTGTTGAGTACAAAAATGATTATCTGAAATGTAAACCCCCACTCAATTCACACTACTTTTTTTTTAAAGCAAGCCAAATTTTATAAAGCGCAGAGGAGCTTAAGACTGAGAGGTAAAGAAATAAAATATTTCAAAGCAATATTGCGAAGGAATGACCAGGGAAGTATAAATGATTACCCATAAAGCTCTTGTGTTGATGGAATCAAATCAATGTTGCCTGGAATCTACATGATGACAGTCTGAATGGGGGAGGTGGTGGTGGTATCATGTTTACATTACAATAGCTGCCACTGTTTCATTTTCAAAAGCATTTGCTATAGTTAAGCTCTTTTTTTTCCAGTCATTATTTCAATTTACCTCCTTGAGTGTCTCTAATTTTTTTTTTTGCTGACTGTCTATCAGAAAGGTGAGGAATGGCCAGTCCACAGGTCTTATAACAAACAAATCAAACTCACTGCCATCTATCACACGACTCATCAAAAGAGCTGTTTCATTCCTCACTTTCTCTGAAAACAATGAAACAAGCTAACAAACAAACAAACACTACCACAGAGTCAATTCCAATGCATGGAGACCCTATAGAATAGGATAGAACCGAACCTGGGAGTTTCTGAGACTGTTGGCCTCATCTTTCTCATTTACAACAGCTATTGGTTTCTAACTGTTGACCTTGTAGTAAGCCACTCAACTTGTAACCACTATGCCATCATCACATTAGGGATTAGTTAATTAAATGCTTGCCCCATGTGGCACGCTAATGATGTCATAATGATCTAAATGGAATCGTCAGTAAGCGATTCCAGGCCTATTCACAATCAAAAACCAAAGATATATCACCTGCATATCACAAGAAAAGTTTTCCTCCAATCCTGGTGCTGCCCTCTTCATATAATCCAACTTCTTGGATTATTTACTCAACATGCCTATTGAAGAATTATGGTGAAAGAACTCTGACATACACCTTTCTGACTTTAAATTTTTCAATTTCCTTTTGCTATGTTTCAAAGTCTATATCTCAATCTGTGTAGAGTCTGCACGAGCAAAATTAGCTATTATGGAATTCTCATTCTTTAAAAATGTCATATAGTTTTAGGTTTAGTATTAAGTAAGGTAGCATATGTGCATTTGACCTCTACTCGAGTACTCCTTAAATGCAAGAACACATTGTTCTATTAACCTGGCATTCCATGATACTCACCTTCCAGACATGATCACTGAAGACCAAGTGGGTGCATAGCAAATGTGGTGAAGAAAGCTGATGGATCCAGGCTATCAAAAGATATAGTGTCTGGTGTCTTATAGGCTTGGAGATAAACAAGCAGCCATCAACAGGGAAGCAACAAAGCCCACATTGAAGAAGTACACCAGCCTGTGTGATCAAGAGGTATCAATAGGATCAGGTACAAGGCACCAAAGACCCAGAACAAAAAAATCATGTCATTCTGAATGAGTGGGAGTGTGGAGAGAGGACCCAAAGTCCATCTAAAGGAAATTGGGCATTGCTTTACAGAGGGGTCATGGAGAAAAGACAAGCCACTTAGGGTTCAGTATAGCACCCCAATGAAGTATATAACTTTCCTCTACTTCTTTAATGCTTCCCTCCCCCCGCCCACTATCATGATCCCAATTCTACCTTACAAATCTGGCGAGACCAGAGCATGCAAATAGTAAAGATAAGAGAATCCAGGACAGAAAAACCCGCCTTAACTGACACTGAGAGTAGCCATACCAGGAAGGTAAGGGGAAGGAGAGGGGAGAAAGGGGGAACTGATCACAATGATCTATATTTAACCCCATCCCAGGGGGGTGGACAACAGAAAAGTGGGTGAAGGGAGACATCGGTCAGTGTAAGACATGAAAAAATAATAATTTATAAATTATCAAGGTTCATGAGGGAGGGAGGGAGGGAAGGGAGGATTAAAGGAGAAGCTGATACCAAGGACTCAATTAGAAAGAAAATGTTTTGAAAATGATGATGACAACAAATGTACAAATGTGCTTGACACAATGGATGAATGGATTGTGATAAGAGTTGTATGAGCCACCAATAAAATGATTTTTTAAATGTCATTCATAATTTTGTATGATCCAATAGCTGAATATCTTTCCATACTGAATAAAACACAGGTAAATATCTTTGTACATTCACTGCTTTAAGTCAGGTCCATCTGACATCAGCAATGGCATCTCTCATTCCACAATCACTTCTGAATCTTGCTTGAATTTCCAACAATCCTCTTTGATGCCATGCCTCAACTCTCCTCAAATGAGAAGAGACCTCCATACCCAAGGTCATACTACATGAAGAAGCAAATTAGAACTGGAGGCAATGGAGGCCAGAGACAAGATACTTTATGTTAGCTGTTTTAGAAATGACCCTGCTACTTAATTAAGGCAAATAGCTAGACAGAATATTTTGAAAATATGTGGAATATGATGATCAGAAAGCACACATTCCAGAGGGGGGAAATGAATAAGTTTTGGGGTTTGAGCAAGGCATTACAGAGAATTTTGAAAAAGTTCATAGAGTTCATAATCTGGATTGAGAGTGATTATGTGCTCATCAATTGGCCTTTGTGTCCTGGCAAGTTTTAACATTTGGAAACGCCTTGAGAGGAATCCCTGGGTGGTACAGATGGTAACACATTAAACTGTATGTTTAAATCCATTCCGAGATACCTCAAAAGTACCTGGTGAACTGCTTCTCAAGTCACACAACTTTGAAAACCCTGTAGAATGCAATTGTAGGCTGTCCCACGGAGTTGTCAGGGGCAGGGCTCTCCTGGATGAACTACGGCAAAAGCCATGTCCTGATGGGAGGGGCCCTGGGGCCACACTTGTGAACTGGAGCTTTTAGAGCCAGCATTCCCAGAATATTCCACAGTCACCAAATGACAGCTCCTCAGGCCTAGATGGGTTTACCTAAGTGTAAAGTGGCACATTCTATTATTCATTGGTTTCCTGAGGAGCCTTCAGATAGAAAAACAGAGTGCAAAGTCGTGACATGTGGCTTAAGAGCTAGCCTTTGAAATAAGAAGAGTTTGAATGAAGTCTCCCCTCACCTGCACCACACACACACACACACACACACACACACACACACACACTTGCCTAGTGATATCACCCTGGCCTTGATTCCTTCCGGCTTTCCTATGTTGCCTCTAAGATGGATGAAAGCAGACATTATTGCTCCAGGCTGGGACTCATCCTCTCTCATGTTCAAACTACCAAATGGGAGCAAGCTGTCCAAGTGTGGTTTTCTTTTGGGTCCTGTTGGTGAGTGATTGGCTTATCAGTCAAAATAATTTATGCAGAGTCACAAATGGCTGAAGGTAGAGCAAGGCATTTCAATGTTTCAATAAGCTACCCTTAACTCAGGTGATCAGAGCTTTAGTCTGGAAGAGTGACGAATGATATGAATTCAAAGTGCTGTGTGGCTCTGTGAAAGATAATTGGGAAATGTAAAATCAGCATGAATGTCCTTTAACCTCTTCTGGCATTGGTGCCGTAGTTTTTATGCATTGGGTTTGAACCACAAGGTCAGTGGTTAGAAACCATGAACCATGCTGAGAAAGATGGAGCTTTCAAGAGGAGCTGATACCAAGGGCTCAAATAGAAAGTAAATGTTTAGAAAATAATGATGGCAACATATGTACAAATATGTCTGATAGAATTGATGTATGGATTGTCGTAAGAGCTGGAGGAACCCCCAATAAAATGATCTTATAATAAACAAAAAATGAGTGGCAGTCTCAGAAACCCAAATGAACAGTTCTACCCTGTCCTATAAGGTAAGTTACAATCGACTGGATGGAAGTGAGAGGGTTTTTTTTTTTAATTTTGGCTACACCAGGGAGCTAGAGAATTCATCCCTCAATAGCCCAAGGTCAATGGTCTTAAGGAAGAGATCAGACACAGCACTCTACTCTTCTAGAATTAGCAATTCATCGTAAAGGCCCACAGAGCTCACAGACAACACACAATCTGAGGGGGCTTCTTAGGGAAGTAACAGGTTACTACAAATCAGGATCAGTAACAGTAAGTGTCAAGTCAGGGGTCTACAGCAGCATATGTTCTTGATTAACAATCAAGTCTCTCTCGTATCAGCCTCTCAGACACATGGTTCCTTGGCTTCTGCCTTTGTGGGCCTGGAAGCCTACCTGCCACTCCACCTCATTGTCTAAAGTTTCAGACCTCAGCACACAACCTTTGCTACGCACCATGGTCTACGTGCTAGGGCTGCTGGTACTTCTGGTCTTGGCCTCTACCACTTTAGGCAGGATCTTGAATGTGCTCCGCTGGTGGTTCTTCAACCTTGATGATCCCAAGGTTCTCTCCTGTTTTCTCTCTTTCTGATTCTCTTATACACAAAGGAATGGCAATACATCTGACCATTTTCCTCTGTTAATGTTTTTAAAGTCCCACCCAATCATTGGAATCACAGAAATGTAAACAGAAGAACCATATTAAGAAATCTCACTTCACTTGTCATTTAAGAAAAGATTTCCAAGTTCACTCATTCAATTATCCAGCTTCGGAGAGCCTGTTGTGTGCGTGATATCACTCAGGCTACTGAGTGCAAGAAATGACTAGACCAGTGCCTCATTCTTCTAACACGTCGGGAGAGGAGATTTTTAACAAAAGATTTCTAAACAAAAACATCGTAGGTATTCCAGTGGACATCTGGAGGTGCAACAGAAGGAGGCTAGATGAAGAAAGTGACTCGTCCTCATTCTCTTATTTCCCCTGAGAATTTGTTCACTTAACGACCATTTCTTTCCTATGTCTTTTATATTTCTTGTACACTGGCTCTTCCTGTTACTCTTATAATTCAAATCTCTTTCACCTAAAACAATGTACAAGAAAACACGGATCTATTATCAACCCTAGGTATACTTCTATTTCTCTTCTAGCCTTCTTTCTGGTGTCTTATCCAAAATGCTCTGAACTTGGCTTGCACATTGCAATCACCTGGAGAACCTTAAAAAACCAAGGTCCCTAGCTATCCTCCACCCAAGAGAATGGGATGTCATGGATTGGGAAAGTGGGATTCATAAAATGTCCCAGATGCCTTCTAATAGACAGTCACACTTGAGAGTAACTGAAAGGATTGTGAAGACAGCAATCCAGCACAGGTACAGTGCAATACATATTAAGCACTCAACAAATGATAGCTATTATCATTATATAATCAATAAGCATTAGGATGCTTTTTGCGCATGAAGGACGCAATCTAGTTCATACAAAATGGGAGACAGATTTGCCTGCTGAAGTTGAAACAACTCCATAAGAGTTGGCTGTTTCAAATGTGTTTCATCTACAATGTGTGGTCAGCTAAAAAAGGCAAAGTCCTTGACACTCAGTTTCTCCATCTATAAAATGGGAAAAGTAGTTTTCTCTGCAGTTGTTGGTTTGGACCAATTTTCTCATCTTTGTAAAATATTCTGCAGAAGTAGGGGATGGAGCAGGTCACAGAGGACTCTGTAAGAACAAAGGATTATGGTCTCCCTGAAGCATCTATAATTTGCAGAAACATTTATAGCCAGTCTGGTCGGTGAAGCCTGCAGTTTGGAGCCTCGCCCTGCTTCTCAGCCTTTGAGCTGAGATTGTTATACTAAGCTGCTGTTGAAATGCCTGTGACCTTGGCTCTCGATGTGCTGGGGTGGCTGTTCAATCCCACATGCACCCAAAATGTCCATTTTTATGGCTCCTCTTGGGAAAGTGACTGGTGGAGGTGAAAACGGACAAAAAGGAATCACCTCCCCAAAATATACTAATTGGGTGGTTTTTCTTGACCTCTAAATTAGACCCTGAACCCATTTCCCTGGCAGACTTGCTGGCGGCTGTTTTCATATGTAGTTTTAGTGATATTCAATGTGTCCTTGTCTTTCCATTGTGCTCAGAGGTCTTCTTAAGGACACTAAAATATAAAAGAATGGCTGTTGGAGTCTGTGTACAGGGACACGAGAGGATGTTACAAATGAAAACAAAGTGCAGGGGTCTGCTTGCTTTCTTTTGGCAAAAAAGCCTGCTATAGAAGCTAACATAGATGAGGGGGCACTGAGCCATATATAAGTGAATAATCATCTACTGTTATAAGCCTTATTATCTCTCCAAATGTTTACGAAAATTCTGTTGGGCAACCATCTGGACCCAGAGATTTACCCCTGGATTGAGAGCGGATTGTTGTTTTAACTTGAGATGGGAAAATGTCTTCCTCTAATTCTTTTCTGTCATCTTCTGTTAAATAATTTAACTGAGTCTCTCTCAGATAGCTCCTGGTGAGTCCTTGGAGTAAGTAGATGCTGTGTGATACTCTCATATAAAATAATCTTTGAAAGTTTTTTGTTTGTTTGTTTTGTTCTGTTTTTGTGTTCCTTTGCCTCCACCAGAGGATCCAAGGACAGTTTGCCATCTGTTGTAAGAATTGCATCCATGCACCTAATTTCTCTTGCTGTCTGCAGGAGTGGTCAGCCTGGATAATTTGTAGCTCTCTCCTCTACTGGCAGGGCTTGCTGCTCAGAAGCCTCACCCCTTCACAGCGAAGTCCCTGCTCTCTCATTATGGCTTCCTCTCAGGTGGCTTTGTTAGCTCAAAACAACAAAGCCCCTGTCCCCAAGCCTGGCTGGGTATCAATAATTTAACAACATGTCATCGACAACAGTGAGCCATGCTGCTAAGGTTGAAATATTCGCAGGGCTCTCTATCTATTATGCCCCGCTTGCTCTGTGTGGACGGAATGGAGCACAGGTGGGCCCGGCAATTTCCCCACTCGGAAACTTACAAGACAAGATAATGGTGCAGGGGAGGGTTATTTGCATTACAAAAGGATTCTGCATTCTACCAGATGATCCACTGTAGATTTTCTTTAAATTAAGAGCTCTTCTTCTGCATTTACAGGTTTAATTAGTTTAGGGCTTTCAGAGAAACACACCCAAAGATGTGTCTTCTTTAAACAAAATCACCCTTTCGACAACTTGACAGGACAAAAGCTTGTGTCTAAGACATTGGCATGGAAACATCTCAAAGTTAGCATTTTTGCTTTCGATTTGCTCCTGGTCCAGATTACACCTCCCGTTCAGTACTTCCTGGTGTATAAATGTAGCTCTGATGGCCCTGTTCTTACTTAGCCACGTGACTCAGCCCCTACTTGCAACGACCAGAAAATTGCCCAAGCAGGCATCAGAAGGCAATGCAGAATGGTCTAGTGATTACAAGTAGGAGACGAAAGAAGATTTTATAGTGTCTACACCACAGGACGCAATCATCGAGCGACCCAAAACAGGCTCATTTCCCCAAAGTCTCTCTCCAAAGGCCACACATCCCTCCCTTGTGCCCTCACAGCGGACTGCTGTTCTCCTAGATTATAACCCCATTGGCTTCGTTTGAGTTATATTTTGTTCAGTTTAGTCCTATGATTGTGCTCAGGTAAGTGTCCTCTGGCTATCGGCGTCTCCTGATCCCATGGTTCTTACTTTTCCTATCTTATAAAAGGGTGGCATCTAGCTATTTAATTGTCTTCCTTCTGTAGGGAAGTGTTCTCACTTCCTTATTCTGAAAGGTGAGACAGGACAGGTCCAAATTTGGCACATGCCACAGGGACACTTGGCAGACATTTTCAGAACACTCTGGACACTGGGTTAATATAACATGGTAGGGAAAATCATAGAATCCGCGCAAAGAACTCACATAGTTAGAAGTTGTTGATGATTCTTGTCTCAGATCAAGTCACAGGCAGATCAGAGCTTGATTTTTTTTTTGGAGGGATGAAACTAGAGTGGACTCTCTGAAATACAGGCCCCAACACATTGTCATTTTAAAATCTATCTATCTATCTATCTATCTATCTATCTATCTATCTATCTATCTATCCATTCTAAGACTATGGCTATGCCTATAGGAACAGACAAAAAATAGAGTATTGTAAGAACTAATTGAGTACTGAGAGGGTTCAAGATCAATGGAAAGTTCTCCTTTCTCTCAGGACCCTGCTTTCTTACTAGGGTTTTTTTGTTTCTCTCTCTTAACTTGTCTATCACTATTATGTTGGCTGGGTTTAGGTTTCTATCGGCAGTAACAGGCTCCTTCATCGCCTTCTTGGCGTTCATTCTCTCTGGGATTTTTCGATGCCATTGACACAGACATCTTACTAAAGCCCAGTATGTCTCCTGTCCTAGCAACTCCACTCCTCTGCATTGTCCTGCATTGGAAGTGCAAGTGGAAACTGGGGCAACAAGCAAGTTAAATATATCGTTGATTGGCCAAACCAGAACATATTTAACGTGATTAAAAGGCACTTTTGACACTGATGTTGATATTACAGGTGTACATATGAACTGTCTCAAGTAAACCAGGGTAGAGGCAGTCCCAGATTATGAATACCCAACTTGTGTACAATTGCAGTGTAAGCTAACCCCTACAAAGGTTATTATATTTAAAACTTGAGGTGCATGCAGTACTTTGTGATAACAAACAGGTGCTGCTTTGAAATGGGGCCAAGGCATTATTAGAATTACTATATTATCTTAAAGATGCTTTCATTTACCTGGGAGTGTTCATTGAATTTATTGTATGCATAGAAAGTATAGCAGATAGTATGCAGAGGTTTCAAAAATGTTGTGGGAAAAATGAATGAAAGGTAATGGAATTTGTCCACAGATATTTTGTCCCTTTGTGTACGAATACAGAACTGTGACTGAGATTATATATGAATCATTCTTTGTTGTTCCAGCTTACACACAAATTTGACTTTCAAGGCTTGGGAACAAAACTCATTCATAACACAGGGCTGATTACATATATGCTTGTTTGTGTTATAAGTATTCTGCAACGTGTTCAAGATGTAGGCATGCAGCTGCTTTCCATGCCACCTATCACTCTACTTTTATTATAAATAATCAGACATTGCTGCTACTAGTAAAAATAAATAACAGCAATGCCAATAGTCAGTTCTGCACCCACACATGGATCCCTTCTGAATAGTAAGCGCTATACTTCACTTATATAAACTTTTTCATTTTCTGAAAAATCCTATAATATACTGGCAATTAATACAGTGTTTTTAGAATGGATACGTTATATCCCAAATCATGGCCACTGACCTGATCCCCACTCTTAGTGAGCAAATGTACCACCCAGAGTAGAACTACTCAGTGGGATCTCCAATGCTAGGAACCTTTATGGAATCAGATTGTCTTCCTCATTCTCAGCTGATGGGTTCCAACCACTGACCTCTTGGTAAACAGCTCTTCACTTAACCCATTCTGCCCCCCGGGGATCCTTATAAACCGATTCAGAGAAATTAAAATGTTTGGTTCAGGTCACTTAGTAAGTAAGTGACAGAATATAAATTTAAACCTAAGACAGTTGAGGTTAGTCTTCCATTTGCTTTAGCTGATGTCATCTCTTCATGTTTTTTAAATACATTGAAGAGCATGGGAAGAATGTCTAGAATTACAGCTGGTAAGATGGTCTCTTGGTTTGAATGTTGTCTCAGCTGTATTGCTTAACAGCATGTGATAAATCCATTATTAACATTAACCCGATCCTTCCCAAACCTGCCTCTTTGCTTATGCTGTTCTCTCTAAATTTATCGCCCTCCTATGTCCTCTATGCTGATCCAGAGTCAATCCATCTGGCACAACCCACTTTAATTTCACACCCTCTGTGAAGTCATGGCTGCCTCCTCGATTGACATTAATCCCTCCCACCTGCCTCTTCCCAAACTAATTATTCTCAGTACTGTGCAAATTGGCACTAGCCTATAATTTGCCTTTTGGTTCTCTGTTTATTATTCTCTTCCCAACCTTATTTAACTTGAAGTTTGTCCAGATTAATATAACTCTTTGTTTTTCTTCCTCTTATTTTAAAATGTGTGTAGCTTAAAAAACTCAGTTACCAAAAGTAATTCGTTCACAATTTCATATCCAAAGAGATTGTTCTGAAATAATTAGGTAAAATCTTATTATTATTTTCTGCTTGAAAACATGGACATTTCTTCATAATATTATTAAGAGGCTGAGGTAGTAACAAGAGTGGCACAACATGACAAAAGGAATAAATGTCATTTTAATTGTAAACATGTGGAAGTTGTCTTGGTAGTGAATGTGTAGTTGGACTTATATTTTTCACTATCTTTTTAAAAAGAATTGGGAAAAGATTTTTATTTTAAAAGAATGTAAACATACTTAAATAATGGTTTAATATAAAAGATTATTGCATGGATGCACACGCACACACACACTTAGCTGATTTCAACTGTCTCATCCTTTACCAAGAAAAATAATTTACATTTTCCACATATCCATAAGAGGACCAGGGCAGCCAGCGAGAAGAGCAGGGGTGTTTATTTCAGTTCAATTTAACTTAGTCTCAACTTCAAATTATGTGGGGAGACTAAAGAGGGAGCTGGCCACAAACACAACACATTGATATTCCTGATGAAGCAGAACAATGTCTACACCACCAGTTTTGTTCTGGCAGCATTTCTTTTGCTAATAAATTCATGTGACTTTCCTGGCAGTGCTGGGGGCATCTGCCAGCCTGTGACTGATGACTCCATCTTGGAAAATAAGTCAACAAGCGCCACTCAGATGGCCAGCAACCTGCTTTGCTTCGATCCTGAGGCCCACGGCAGTATGTGAGCCGTGGCTGCATGGAGGCCACGCCTTTAGGCCTGAAGGAGCTGGCATGAGACACACTGCTTTCCAAAGATCCCTAGCTAGTCAAAAGGAAAAGAAAGGAGAGCCTGGGACAGCAGGCTTTCTACAGCGCCACAGGTGCAGGAGAGTAGGGCCAATAATTTGCAAAAGTTTATATCGGTGGAGATTTGATCTCATTTACTTTTAACATGCTAGCTGTGCACCATGCTTGGTAAAGGAGAATGTTGAGCAAAAAAAAAAAAAAGATGGTTTGACATGTGATCGCGACAATGGCCTTCAGCATACCAGCAATTAAGAGTGACACGGGACCAGGCAGTTTTGTTCTGTCGTATGCAGGGGGGTTGTGAGTCCGAGCAGACTCAGTGGTGGCTAGCAACAACAGCAGCAACAGCAACAACAGTGGGAGAAATCCTGTCACTCATCCCAAGACATGTATTGAGGTACTAGGCAAAGCCAACATTCGCTTAATTTCACAATAAAATAATAATTGTTAGTATTTGCTATTTATCTGATATTTTAACGTGCAAATATATAAAGAGCACGTGAAAATCTATGTTGAGAACAATTGTTTATTATGTACTAGGAACTATATTAAACACTGGCTTTGGACTATGATTTTGATCTTCACAACTATACTTGGAAGTTGATTACAATTTTATCTTGATGTTAGAGAGACCAAGAAACTAGGTTGAAAGTGGCTGAGGAAATAGCCTAGAGATTCAACTGTTGCTAAGAGATGGAACTAGAACATGAAGCCTGAGCTGCTGAAGCCCCATATAGAGGCCATATCTAATTCACTCACACAGGGATGTTCTTTCCATGTCAGGAGCAAACATGAGTTTGGAAACTGGTTCAGCCTGAGATTACAAAAATAAAATCCTCATCCCTCTCCCAATTTATTCTAATTTAAAAACAAGAATAGAAGAATAAGTTCATGGAGACAACTCCACATAAATATTATCTAATGGAATTTCAGACCGTTAAAAATAATACTGAAAGTCCTCCTATCACCCAGAGGCAGGTAATGCATTTTCTCTGTGTGAGACCAGCTTTTTAAAGTCTGTGAATTATTCTAGAACAATTTTAATCTCTATTGATTACAGGATTAGAGGACTATGAGCTCTTTTGAGCAGCCCCAAAGCCCAAGAGAGTGAAATAGATACTTCCTTCTCTGTTGTCAACCCCCACATTCAAACCCCGTGTAGATGAGTTCTGCGATGTGGGCAACTCCTTGCCTCATAAACACAAACATTTAGTTACTAAAGTTGTCCTCTAGTACAAGACTCATGTTTCACTTCATAAACCAAAGCCAAAACTAAGGCCATTGCTTTCAAGTCCATTCCTATTCCAGAACCCTGTGGAGTAATACATCCCTCGTGCAAGGCTTGCGATGGTTAGATTGTGTGTCCACTTGGTATACCTATGGGAAGGTATGGTTGGAGTCCAAGTTCTCAATCAGGAAACAATCTAATAAAGGCTCCTGGGTATGTGTGGCCACTTTATGAGTGCTGTTGTGAAGGACCGGTCTCTCTCTTCTGCTGTTGTCCTTCCTGCTTGCTCTGGTCCTGCATCTGGCTGCTGGGGCCAGCAGCCTGTGTGCTCTGCTGATCTGGAGCGTGATCAGCACCCTTCCATGTTCCTACCAACTTTGGATCCGGGTAACTTTGCACCCACTGGCCTGTGATCTGCCAGCTTCCAAATGTACCTCCTCGAGTCACGAGTCTGCAGCTACGTGAGTTGGGAGGTGCCTTCAGCTGACGTCTGACTCAGAGACTTGAGCTGGCGTGGGCTGGATTTCTTCCTTGGTGTGAATTTCTGTCTTATACATATATGGCCATCCCTAGTTTTATTTCTCTAAAACCAAAAACTCTGCCTAACCTGGGACTCTCAGGGCTGAAATCGTTATGGAAGCAGATGGCCACATCTTTTCGCTGCAGACAGACTGGAGAGTTGAGACCCCGGATCTGATCGCTCAGGTATCAGCTGAGCACTTAACCACTGCACCACCAGGGCTTTCCTTTCTTCATCTCATCCTGGCCTGTTTCAACTGGATCCCACATCCCTTTTAAAATTCACATTTATCAGGCTTTATTTGATTAATTCTATCTAGCTAATCTATTTGCTTTCTTTTCTGTCAAAGTAGAATTCCCTAAGTGAATAAGGAAAGAGATTTGAAAACATATATATTTTACTTATTTCTAGCGCATATTGGATATGAAGGAGACTCTGAAATAAGATAACATGTGAAAACTAACCCTGTATACCAGGCACATTCTTCTTCTCACTGCCATCGAGTTGATGCCAACTCTTCATGACTCTAGGACAGGGTAGAACTGGCCCATTAACTTTCTGCAAGTGTAATTCTGTATGGGAGTAGAAATTGCTGCCTTTCTCCCAAGAAAGAGATAGTGGTTTTGAACTGCTGTTCTTGCTATTAGCAGCTGAATTTGTAACCACTACACCACCAGGGCCAAAGGGCGTCAGATATTAGTTCCATACCTTTTTTTTTTTTTCATTTCCCGATGATCTCTCACACAGTTCATTCCAGACACCCAGTCAGCCCTAAAACCAACCAAACAGTGAACCTTCTCTCTTATTTCCCCTAAAACTCACTTTTATAGAAACAAAAACTTAGCCTTTGATCAATGAATTGAAATGGGTCTCTTTGATGCACTATAGATTACACTCCTATCTATCACCAGGAACTGAACATATGGCCGAGGTGCTAGTCTCAGACACATCTCTCTTCCCTGAGAATACGATGGCTTCGCATTTAGGGAGATAAGTTCCTGGGGGTCTAATTCTATGAGTAGTAAAAGTATCCTTTAATTGTGCAAATTCATGAAATTTCTGGAATGTGAACCAAAATAATCAACTTTCTTCACTTGGGCCACCATCACCTTTGAGCTCAGTGGAGCCTGTCTCATTGCTGTCTATGGAAATAAATCTTCTCAGAAGGCACCTGGCAGGACAACCTAATTAAGTATTTACCCTGGCGGCCAAACGAACTCTTTCAGGAACATTATGGTTTCCCAAACAATTAAACTTATTTTTTAAGTGAATAGAAAATTAACTAATAAACAACTCCTTTTATGAGCACAATTTTTGAATTTTTATAATTATATCAACTATTTTCCTTTAATAATGAGTATTATTTCATTTCAGCCAGATATACTTTCTAATGGAATTATGTTTATTGCTATAACAATAAAACCAAATCCACTACTATTGAACTGATTCCAACTCATAGAGACTCTAGATTAAAACAGTTATCAGTATCCCCTGGCAAGTAAAGATTCTACCACTGAGTGATTTCACATATCACTCATGACCGCAAGTTCAACACTAAGATGTTCTTCCACTGCCAGTAATTTCAGTGCCATGCCAGCAGGCAAAGAGAGGCTAGAATATGAGTGATGTCATAAGGTACAAAGATCCAGTTTTTTGTTTTTTAACTAGAACAGATCAAAGAAAGGGAGATACTTTTTTTCCACACAGAAACTGTCTCTTAAATAACAGTTTAATGATATAAACTATATGAATAAACCTTTAAAATATTTTAAGTAAGAAATATATTAAAGCCTAATACTTTTATTGCACATTTTGAAGGATTTTAGTCATTATCAATTTATATAGAGTTGCATTTTAAGTTGGGAAAACTTAGATATTTCTTCTTAATTCTCAGATAATTATGTTTTTACAATATTCCAATTGTAATAGGACTTTAAGAAAAAGTCAATATTGCTAGATATTAATGAGTTTATTTGAAACAACACACAGCAAAACAGAGGGTTTCCTATTTTTTAATATTTTATTGGGAGCTCTTACATATAAAATTGCAATCCATAGTTCCATGAGATAAAGCATAGTTGTACAATTTCTGCCATCATCATTTTCAATACATGTTCTTTCTTCTTGAACTCCTTGATATCCGCTCCCCTTTATGTCCTCCCTCCCCCACCCTACCAACCCTCTGAACCCTTAATATATTATATATTATTATTTTCTTTTGTCATAACTGATACAATCCAATGTATCCATTCACCTAAAATTCTGTTCATTCCCCTCAAATGGAGTTATACAGTTATGGTTGCTATCAGTTCCCCCTTCCCACTTCATTCCCCTCTCTTCCCATACCCTCAGGGAATCATTACTCAAGTTACTGTTTCTGAGGTTTTAGCTAACTTGGATTTTGTGCATCAGAAGACCTTAATTGTACCAATGTACATATGCAGCTCTAGCAAGATCAGTGAGGTAAAACTAAGGCCATAATATAGGGAGGAAGAAATTTTAAAGAACTAGAGGATAGTAGTTATATGTTTCATCAATGCTCTACTGTACCCTGGATCTATCATCCTGGATATATTGTGTGACCCTTCTGCTCCTAAACATCAAGTTGATTGCTTGTTTTTGAATTTCTGATATCTATTCTCATTGACACATCAGAACAATTGTTTAAAACTTATTTCATGGTGCTTGTAGTTCTTCCAGAGGGCAGGTGCTTTGGATAGTTTCAATAGGAGATTGGAAGTAGAAGTTATCACTCTTTTATCTTAGCATTATTATGCAGACATCACAGTTACATTTAAACACTTTTGTGCATTATTTATTTATTTGTTGCTTCTTTTTCTTCCTTTTCAAATTTGGGATTGATTTATTGATTCCCATGTTAATTCACATCTACGCATCACTCTCTCAACTCTGAAACACTTTGTTTTTGTGACTAGGACACCCGTCCTCACTGGCTGCATCTTTATTACTTTCCCTGCCTCTACTTTAGATTCTCAATCCAAAATTAGATTTCTCATTCTTCTCTTCTCAATCCTCACTCTCTGACTTAGACTGCCTGTGGCCCAGGACTATAAACTTTTCAGATTTCCACTGAAACCTTTAAACTATTGTCTCCATCCCAAGCCTCACCTTTACACTCTAGAGCTTAGTGAGCATAAACCCCAGCATAAATAAAAACAGAAGCCTGGAGCCCCCTTTGTACCATTTCACACTTGCTTGAAATCTGGCTCTTCTTTATCTCTGTAAACAATCCCAGAATGTAGCTGTCTCCAAGCACAGAGCTCATTCTTGATTTGTCTCTTTATCTCTCATCACTATCCCTCAAAATATTACTTAGCTATTTGTTAATTCTCCTAGTCACAATCTAGATCCTTCATTAGGGAAGGTGTTATTCTTAATTTATTCACCATTGAACCCTGGACCTAGGAGTCCTAGTGATAGTGGTTGTGAGTTGGGTTGCTAACCTCAAGGTTGGCAGTTTAAGACCACCAGTCTCTCCAAGGGAGAAAGAAGGGGCTTTTCTATTCCCATAGTTACAATCTCAAGAACTCATAGGGGCAGGCCTACCCTGTCCCAATGGCATCAGTGTGAGTCAATATTGATTTGGTGGCAATTTGTTTGTTTATTTGGTATCCTAGCCCTAATGGTGTAGTGGGTTTCCCATTGGGCTGATCACTACAAGGTTGACAGTTCACAACCACCACCTTGTTCAGGAGAGCAAGATGGAGGTTCCTACTCCAATAGCTACTTAGACTAAGAGACCCCTTGGGGCAGGACAGCTTCGTTTGACAGGGTCCCTCTGAGTCAGAAGCAACTGGATGGCCATGGAAAGGAAGAGAGGAAAGAATGGTCCCCTCTAATCTCTGAATAATGTGTTACTGCCGATCTTTTACCTTTTTGTCAGTTTGTAGCATTGCATTATATCAGTACATAATTGAGGAGTATTTGTATATAAACAACATAATTTTGTTTAGTACAAATTCATATAGTATTTTGGATCATTCTATAAGTGTTGCTATATAGGTGCAATATATATATATAGGAAAATATCTATCTTTTTCATATAAACAGATATATATTAATATATTCATCTATAAATATGAATATATAGATATATACACACACAATGTTTTTTGTTTTTGTTTTTTTAGCTCATCTACATTATAAAACTGTACGTGACCAGGTAGTGTCTCATTCTATTATACATCAGGTCACTGTGGGTCGGACCCTACTCTTCACCACCTAGCAACAGCAGCAACAAGAACATGGCAGGCAGCCTGGAGGACTGAAGCTGCATTGACATTTCTCTTTCTTTGTGCCTTATATTGAATTTACAACTTAAAAATGACAGGAAGACCTGCTCAAAATTAAGCCAAATGCTGCTGAGTCATGATGACTTTCAGATTGTAAACTTTTATTTGAGCGTACATCTGCATCTTTCTCCGCCCGAGTGGCTAGTGGGTTTGAACCAGTGATGCGTACGTTCACAGACTGATTGATGACTAACCCACAATACCACCAGATATCCTTTATGGAGAACCTCACAGACTGTCAGTGAGTGGAGTCTGACCCATCATGGACATATATAGGTTTTCTGAAGCTGTAAATAGCTAAAGAAGCAGATCATCTTTTGTTTTTCTTCTGTAGAGCAACGGGTGGGTTTGAACTGTGGACCTTGAGGTTGGCAGTGCAATGCTGACCTGAGAGCTCAACCTGGACCCCTGTCTTTAAGGGGATACAGTGCCGCTGAAGAATTTCAGGTTTCCTCTGATTAGTTCTGATCCCAGAGTTAGAAAAACAAAACCAACAACAACAACAAAAACCAACCTCACAGCCATAGAATCCGTACCAGCTCTCACTGACTCTGTAGGACAGTATAGCACTGCCGGGGAGTTCGGAGCCTGCTCCTCTACCTGCACGCAGGGAGCAGTGCATTTCTCCAGCCCAGCAGCTGTTGCTTTGAGGCTCCTTATCTTATGGTTGTTCAGCAGTTGAACCCAACTCACGCTGCTACCAGAGCTCCCTAAAAGAGTTGGCAGCTCTTTCATATTATCTGCACTAGCTTCTTTCTTCGATGAGATGCTGTGCCAAAGGATAGGCACCCAGAGGCCATACACGGGTTCACCCACTAAAGATGGCCATGAGAATGAGAAGGACAAGGAAAGCAAATCGAATGAACCTGCAACATTAAATTACAGTGTTTGGATAGCTCATTAGTACTTCCTGGAAGTAGAATTCTGTGGCTGTGAGGGTGGAAGTGGGGAGAGCTGTTCTGGATAGCTAATGTATCAGCATCGCTTTGGTGTTTCAGTGAACCTTCTAACCAATCTCAGGCCATTTTAGGGAGACAGGTAGTAAATTCTCTGTGCTATATATGTGTAGAGCAGCAAAATACATTAAGAGAAAAAAGCAAATCATATGCAAACCTGCTTCTTCTAATGCACAAATGTTTGGACCTGTGGTTGTTACATACTGCAAGAGCACTCACAAAATTCTTTTGCCGGGGACCTTTATTTGGGTTCCTAGGATGGGCCTGACAGCACTTGGCATCTCGGCCATCTAGTAGATTTATAAACAATAAAGTTGACCCTTTAGTAACAGAGACGACTCTCACAGAAGCATCTACATCTCCTCCTGTAGCTTGGATAACTCTCAGAAGGAGGAGCAGTGTAGTTTAATGGCAAGAAGTTTCTGTCAACCAGACCTAATCCACAAAACCCCTTAGACTTTTACTTTGGAGATAATCTTTTTAAATTTATTTTTATTTTGTTACAGGTGTCCTAACATTCCATACTTCCAATAGTTCAACCATAATTGTACAATTGCTACTACAATTAGTTTCAAAATATTTTCTTTCTTCTTGAATTCTTTGATATCAGCTCCCCTTTATCCACTCCACCCCTACACTTCCCCCAGGAGACATTATGGTTACTATTCTATTATATATATTTCACCTAAAATTCTGTTATTTGCTCCCTTTAAGTAAAAGTTATACAGTCATCATTTCTCTTAAATCCCCCTCTCCTCTCTCCCTACCCTGTCTCCCCAAATTCAAAGGGGACCATTGCTCCCATTGCTGTTTCTGTAGGGTCATCTACCCTGGCATTCCCGTATTGAATGGTCTTACTTATATGGTTAAACGGGCGTAGGTCTAACAGTATTAATGAGGTGAAACATAAGACTTAATCATAGGGGATGAAATTTTAAAGAACCAAAGGATAGTTATGCATTCATTGGTGCTGTACTGCGGCCTGAATTCCTCATTCCCTGCATGCTGCCTCTGTGAGAGAGCCTCTCCAACTGTCTTACAAGTAGTTTTGGGGTCTTCACTTTCTCCATGCTCCTTCAAATCCATTTGATTGCTTGTTTTTGAACTTATGATACTCATTCCCATCAACACCTAATTTTCACATAGGCTGATGTGCTTCTTCCATGTGGGCTTTGTTGCTTCCCTCCTCAATGGTCCTGTGTGTAACTACAAGCCTTTAAGAGCCAAGACTCTATATTTTTTTAATGGCTGGGCACAGTCTGCTTTCTTCACCACATTTGCTTATGCACCGATTTGTCTTCAGAAATCATGTCTGGAAGGTAAGTATCATATAGTACCACATTATTAGAACAAATGGTTTTTGTACTTAGGTGAGATTTTAGTAGAGGCCCGAACTCCAACTGCTTCCTTATTGAATTTACATATGTATGTATACACAAATAAACCTATATTCATATAATTTTTTAAACTTCTTAATCATTTTATTAAGGGGTCATACAACTCTTATCACATTCCACACATTCAACTATTGTGTAAAGCGCATTTGTGCATTCATTTCCCTCATCAAAACATTCTCAAAACATTTGCTCTTTATTAAGTCCCTGGCATCAGGTCCTCATTGTTTCCCCTCCCTTCTATGAAGGTAGTATAACTCTAGTATAACTCTGATACCCAAACCGGGCAAGGATCCCACAAGAATTGAGAACTACAGACCAATATCCCTAATGAACATTGATGCAAAAATCCTTAACAAAATACTAGCCAACAGAATACAAAAGTATATAAAACAAATAATTCTCCATGACCAAGTGGGATTCATACCAATGATGTAGGGATGGTTCAACATACAAAAGACCATTAGTATTATTTGTCACATTGACATGAAAAACTATAAGAACCACATGATAATAACAATAGATGCAGAAAAAGCTTTCAACAACATCCAACACCAATTCCTATTTAAGACACTGTGAAGATAGGAATGGAAGGAAAGTTTCTAAAAACAATACAAGCTATATATGAAAAACCAACAGCCAACGTGGTAGTCAATGGAGAAAAGACTAACACAATTCCACTGAAAAAGGGGACCAGACAAGGATGCCCCTTGTCCCCACTCCTATTTAATATCGTGCTGGAGGTTTTAGCTAACAGCATAAGGCAAAGAAAAGCCATCAACGGTATTCGGCTGGGGAAAAAAGAGGTGAAGTTATCCTTATTTGCACATATGATTTTATATATGGAAAATCCCAAAAGTTCCACAAGGGGATTACTGGAAGCAATAGAAGAGTTTGGTAGAGTGGCAGGATACAAGATCAACAAACAGAAGTCCATCGGACTGTTATACACATCAGAAAAGACCATAGAAGAAGAGATCAAAAAGGTGGTACACTTCACAATAGCGAAACACAAATGGAAATATCTAGGGATATACCTGACTGAAAAAAACAAAAGATCTATACAGGGAAAACTATAGAACACTATTACAAGAAACCAAGAGCGACCTCAACAAATGGAAGAATATCCCATGCTCTTGGATTGGAAGACTCAATATAGTTAAGATGGCAGTTCTGCCAAAAGCACTATATAAGTTTAATGCCATCCCGATACAATTATCCTCATCTTTCTTCAAAGAAATGGAAAAACTGATTACCAAATGCATATGGAGAGGGAAGAAGCTCAGAATTAGCAGAGAATTCCTCAAGAAGGACACCATGGGTGGGCTTGCTTTACCTGATGTTGGCACATACTATACAGCCACAGTTCTCAAAACTGCATGGTATTGGTACAATGACAGATACTCGGACCAATGGAAAAGAACTGAAAACCCAGAAATAAAGTCATCAGCATACAGACAGCTGATCTTTGATAAGGGCCCCCAAAATATCAAATGGGAAGCAGATGCCCTCTTTAACAAGTGGTGCTGGAAAAAATGGATATTAACATGCAGAAAAATGAAGAAAGACTCTTACCTCACTCCAAGCACAAGAATAAACTCAAGGTGGGTCACAGACCTTGAAGCTAAATTCAAACTATTAGGGTCATCAATGAGGGAATTGGCACCAACTTGAGAACTTTGGCACAGGGAATACACAGGCAATCAGAAATAGGGAAGGACACACACACAGAGGAGGCATAAATTGACAAATGGGATATACTGAAGATAAAATACTGTGTACATACCGAAGATAAAACACTTATGTACCAAGAGAGTAATAAGAGAGTCCACAGACTGGAAAAACATCTTTAGCAATGACACATCAGACAAAGGCCTTATTATTAAAATCTACAATACTCTACTAGCTTCCTAAAAGAAAAAAACTAATAGCCCACTTGAGAGGTGGGCAAAGGACTTGAAGAGAAGTTTCACAGGGGCAGAAATCCGAATGGCCAACAAACATATGGGAAAATATCCCCCATCTTTAGCCATAAAATAAATGCAAATTAAAACAACAATGAGGTACCACCTGCCACCCTCAAAGGTAGCTCAATTCAAAAAATCAGAAAGCAACAAGTGTTGGAAGGGCTGTGTAGAGACAGGAACTCTCATCCACTGCTGGTGGGACTGTAAGTACGTACAGCCACTATGGAAATTGATCTGGCGATTCCTAAAACAGATGGAAATAGAGTTACCATATGACCCAGCAATCCCCCTACTGGGCATATACCCAGAAGAGGCAAGAAACAAACCAAGGCCAGACATCTGTGCTCCAATATTCATTGCGGCACAGTTCACAATTGCAAGGAGCTGGAAGCAACCCAAATTTCCATCAACTGCCGATTGGATTTAAAAAAAGAGGATCTGATGCACAGGACTTAAGTGGAGAGCAAATGCTTTGAGAATGATTGGGGCAGGGAATGTATGGATGTGCTTTATACAATTGATGTATGTATATGTATGGATTGTGATAAGAGTTGTATGAGACCCTAATAAAATGTAAAAAAAGAAAAGAGGAGAAAAAAAAAGAAAATGATTAGGGCAAAGAATGTACAGATATGCTTTATACAATTGATGTATGTCTATGTATGGACTGTGATAAGAGTTGTATGAGCCCCGAATAAATTGTTTAAAATAAATAAATTAAAAAGAACAAAAAACTGTGGTATATACATACAACGGAGTATATTACGCATCACTTAAAAACAGTGATGAATGTATGAAGCACATAGCGGCATGGGAAGAACTGGAGGAAATCATGCCAAGCAAAGTAAGTCAGGCACAAAAGGATAAGTACAACTTGAGCCCGCTGAGGTAAGTATTAAAAAAAATGCAAAAGGGGCATAGGTAAAAAGCTACTGTATACAAACATTTTTGGGGTGAGGACTGTGTAGTATGGCAGAGACCAGATAAAATCCATGGATGCACATGATAGACAACTGGGGAGGAGTTGGGGAAAGGAAAATCAAAGGATGAATATAAGGAAGAAAAGGGGATCGTGGGCATGGGGCACTAACCCACCCAAGGGGAGGGTATTGTTTATATCTCCACAGGGAAAGAGGGACCCAACTTCAACCCAGTGCCCCAAGGTGTAAATGCAACATTCCGTCGTGGAGTAGGGAACCAGTGGAGAGGTCTGGGAGGCTGGCCCCAGTACCAAAAACTAAATAGATTCCTGCCCCTCCCCCAGAAGAATTTGTTTCAAAGGACAACATTGATTCTGCAGCTCCAGGAGAGGGACATATCTGATCAGAGCACACGGGAGCAGATGAAGGGGGAGGAGGAGAGAGTGGAGCACAGCCTGGCCCACCAGGCCGTGAGGATGATGTTCCTGATTAGAGCAGCCATTGCACAGAGAGGACAACATGGCTGGCCCCACTACGAGACATGATGTCCCTCACTGACCCATGGCGCTACAGAGGACAGCACCGGAGACACAGTGTGGGAATTGCGCCTGACCTGATCCCACCACACCGAGGCAAAGCACTGGGGGGGGTGCAGCTGAACAGCAAGGAATGCTGAAAGTGGACTTTGGGGCCAGGGCGTGGTGCCCCAACAGACTGGACTTGAAACCACTCCTAAAGGCCAACAAATGATCTTTGAACTAACTACAAGCTTTTCTTTCTTCATGTGTTTTGTTTTGTTCTTTGTCCGTGGTTTGTTGTTGTTGTTTTGGTGTATACTGTTGCTTTGCTTACCTCTGTCTTGTTTTTGTGCATGTTATCATATCCACATGTCTGTCTAAATAAGATAGGCTGGATGAACTATCTGGAGGAAAAACAACGGGACTGACAGTTCCAGGGGGATTTGGGATAGGGGGAGGTGGGGAGTAAGGAAGTGGTGTTAACTAACCCAGGGACAAGGGAACAACATGGGATCCAAATTGGTGGTGAGGGGGAAGTGGCAGGCCTGGTAGGGAATGATCAAGGGTAAGGTAATGTAAACAAGAGGTATAGCTATAACTCAGGTGGGGATGGAGCATGATGGGGCAGGAGGAAAGTCAAGAGAAATAGAGGAAAGAGCTAGGAGGCAAAGGGCATTTATAGAGGTCTAGATAAAGACATGTACATGCAAATATTTATATGAGAAAGGGGAAATAGTTCTATGTGTCTATATGTATAGGTTTTGTATTAAGGTGGCGGAAGGACCTTGGACCTCTACTCAAGCACTCCCACAATGCATTAATATTCTCTCCTATTAAATTGGCATTCTATGATGCTCACCCCCCTGACACAACTGCTGAAGCCAACGCAGGTGAACAAGTAATTGTGGTGAAGAAAGCTGATGGTGCCCGGCTATAAAAAGAGATAGCATCTGGGGTCTTAAAGGCTTGAAGGTAAACAAGCAGCCATCTAGCTCAGAAGCAACAAAGCCCATATGGAAGAAGCACACCAGCCTGTGTGATTACGAGGTGTCAAAGGGATCAGGTATAAGGCATCATTAAAAAACCAAACAAAACAAAAACAAACCTTACCATAGTGAATGAAAGGGGAAGTGCAGAGTGGAGACCCAAAGCCCATTTGTTGGCCACTGGAGATCCCCTCACGTAGGGGTACAGGGGAGGAGATGAGTTAGTCAGGGTGCGACGTAGCACCGATGAATACAGCTTTCCTCCAGTTCCTAAATGCTTCCTCCTCCCCCGCCCCCACTCACTACCATGATCCGAATTCTACCTTGCAAGTCTGGATAGAGCAGAGGTTGTACACTGGTGCATATAGGAGCTGGAGGCACAGGGAATCCAGGGTGGATGATGCCCTCAGGACCAGGGGTGTGAGGGACGATACTGGGAGAGTAGAGGGTGAGTGGGTTGGAAATGAGGAACTGATTACAAGGATCTACATGTGACCTCCTCCCTGGGGGTGGACAACAGAAAAGGGGGTGAAGGGAGATGCCGGATAGGGCAAGAGATGACAAAATAATAATTTATAAACTATCAAGGGCTCATGAGGGAGGGGGGAAGCGGGGAGGGAGGGGAAAAAGAGGACCTGATGCAAAGGGCTTAAGTGGAGAGCAAATGCTTTCAAAATGATTAGGGCAAAGAATGTAGGGATGTGCTTTATACAATTGATGTATGGATTGTGATAAGAGTTGTATGAGCCCCTAATAAAAAAAATTTTAAATAAAAACTGAAAAAAACAACAACAAAAAAACAAAGAACCTGGAGTCAGGCTTGTATACTTAGTTTTTATTCAATTCACAACACTGAAATCATATTGGTCCCAATTCTGTTTCCGTCATTTCTTTGTTGAGTACCTTTGCACAAGTGACTTTGTGTATGTTTGTTTCCTTATCTAATAAATGAAGTAATAAAGAAAAAAGAATGATGTTGTAATATGTATTAAAATTGTGCTATACCTGTAGTCTCATTGGGGTAGTATTGACATTTTCACTACGTTATATACCACGACTTAAGTTGTTAGAGGCTGCCAGGTCAGTTCCCTTCTCGTGGAGAACCTGTGCATGGCAGAAGGATCCTTTGATCTCTTGACTACTGTTCCATGAGCAATGATTATGGGTCTAAGAAGCTGAAAACATGATAGCATCAGTCTTTTATCTGTTTATCTTGATGTTATCTATTCTTAGAATGTGGGATATTTTCACCCTGTAATCCAGATTAAAAGCTGCCATCATTGATGTTTATAAACATTCTCCAAGTCCTCCTCATTTTCAGCAAGGCAGGTTGTGTCATCTGTATAGCACAGGTCCTCAATAAGCCTTCTTCCAATCCCAATGCAGTGCTCTTCTTCATTTAATGCAGTGTCTCAGATTATGTGCTCAGCATCCAAATGGAATAAGTGTAGCAATACAATGAGACACACCTCTCCTGAATGTAAACTACCTTCTTTTCTTTTGTTCTTTTTGAATGACCACTTATTGGTCCATGAACAGGTTCCAAATGAGCCCAACGTTTTGTTCCGGAATTCCCAATCTTCTCTATGCTATCCATAGCTTGTTATCCCGCATATAATTGGATGCCTTTCAATAATCAATAAAACATCAACAACAAAAAAACATATTCTAGTTGTCTCTGCTTTGAGCCAAGATCCCCCTGACATCAGCCATGATAGCCTTCATTCTAGAGTCTCTTCTGAATAAGCCTTGAATTTCTGACAGCTCCCTTTTGATGCACTTCCACAGCAATTGTTGGATTATCTTCTCCAAAAAGGTACCGACATATGATATTAATGATACTAAATGATAATTTCAGCATTATGTAAGCTCACTATTCTTCAGAATTGGTACAAATCTGGATCTCTTCCAGTCATTTGGACAGTCTTCAGAATTGGTACAAATCTGGATCTCTTCCAGTCATTTGGACAGGTAGTTGCCTACCAAATTTCTTGGCATAAATGAATTATTGTTCCTGGTGTTCAGCAGCTTGTAGAACACCAAAAAAGAGAAACATGCTGGGCAGATAAGCTTAAAGAAGAGAATAAAATTCCAACTTTGAATTGCAATATTGAAAGATCCTATTGGCAGAATCTTGAATGATACATGAAGTATCAAAAGAAGAAGGAAGGAATACACAGAGGCATCTGCCAAAGAGAAACCAAGGATAATCAACCATCTCAAGAAGTAGCATATAATCAAAACCTAAAGGAAGAAGATTAAGCTGCACTGAAGATATTAGCAAAAAACAAGCTTCCAGGAACTGACAAAATACCAAATGAAATGTTTTAACAAGCTGATGAAGCACGAAAAGCATTCACTTATTTATGCTAAGAAATTTGGGCCTAGACACTTGTCTGAAAGAGAATCATATCTGTCCCATTCCAAAGTAAGGTGGCTATCAGAGCATTGGAATTACCAGTCATGAGCACGGGACATTCTTCTAGTTTTGTAGTTCTCATTTGGTCCCTTCTGTAAAATTTTTCATATAAGTAATTTATTTCTCTGATTATATTTATTATTAATTATTTCATCATTGTTTGACTGTTTTACATGATATCATTTCCTGGTTTCCTTCTCAGAGTTCTCTTTGTTAATGTAAAAGAATCTAGCTGATATATAGATATATATGAATTGTTTGATAATATGGATGTATTACGACATTAACACCCACAGCTTTATAGCCACTAGAAAATATGATAGGTATAATGATCAGAATGTAGAGTGAAATTTTTAGTAATGCTGAATTTCTTTCCTACTTTATGATTTTCTGTTGGAAAATAAAAGAAATGCCAGGAGCTTTACAATTTTACTCAGTGAAAATAAACGCCAATTGCTCTTTCTATGGTGTGATCCTTGAACATCTTAAATTATGGAGGCATTTTATTCTTTTAAATCATTGACATAACTTCTGATATTGCCAATTGTGGTATGAAAAAGTTTTTATTCTGAATAGACACCACTTCCCCTCCATTTGCATACACTTTTTGAAGCTCAAGAAAAAAATGTGTTTTGATTTTCAAAATATTTTTCACATTGTTCTCAGTGATTTCAAGTTACATGTGTGCATCATAAGGCTATAGACTTGATTGTGCTTTATTATGACTATTCTTTATATTCCTGAACCATAGGCATTTGGGGGTTTGGGTGCTCTGCTTTTGCCTCCATTTGTCTGTGCCACTTTTACCTCCAAAATCCCATTCTTGACTCTGGTCTATCCATATTTCTTTGTTCCCATCTTCATTTTTATCCTTTTGATCAGGAGTTTTAGGTTTTATTTGGTAAATGTGAGATATTCATGAATGAGGATGTTTACTGGATTCATGGCTGTGGCATAATGGAAGCTTGTCCATTGTTAATGTCCGAGTAGTTGGGCGTTAGAGTAGGCAAATGAGCAACATCCTGGAGCGCTTTCCTGCTACATCAGCGAGTTGAGGTCCCCAGTGATGGAGAGGGAGGTGATCTGTGTTATTAAGCACTACAAATAGCAGTAGACATCCCATTCTTTTTTATTTTAATCATCTTGTTGAGAACTCTTTCAGATATGATAACAATCCATCATTCAATTAGATCAAGCATAGTGATACAATTACTGCCACCATCATTTTCAAAACATTTTCGTTCTTCTTGAACTCTTTGATGTCAGCTCCCCTTTATCCCTCCATCCCCATCCTCCCCCCAGAAACCCTTATTCTGATATTCTGATGCTATAAATAGTTATTGTTGTTATTGCCATAGATTACACCATCCACTGTATCAGTTCCTGTACAATTCTGTTATTTGTTCCCCTCAAGTGGGGCTCTACACTCATCTTTGCTATTGGTTCTCCACCCCCATACACGCACACACACCATTCATGAGTGCTGGAAGGTGCCGAGTCCAGGTTAGGCTGTCATATTACCCACTACTGACAAAGGGCACTGGCGATATAGTGGTTATTTACTGGGCTGCAAGGCTGACCATTCGAAACCACCAGCCTCTCAGTGGGAGCAAGAAGGGGCTTTATGTTTCCATAAATGTAAAGTCTCCCAAGGGCAGTCCTGCTCCCTTCCACTCTGGCTCAGTATTAGCTCCGTGGTGGGGCGTGTTTTAAATGGCTGCATGCACCGTTGTCTCATTTAACCCATCTTTCTCTTTCTTTCCCTGTTAGCCCGTCTGCCATTTGCTTCATGCAAACTAAGTTAAATCACATTTCCTTGGGAACAGAGCAATGGAAACTTACCGCTCTTTCATTTTATCTTAAAAAAAAACAACAGACAAACGTGTTTTGTGATCTCACAGTGAACATAGATTGTAGGGAATAAGGGCAACATTTTCATTCTCCACAAGAAGGAACTGGGACATGGAGAAACTTAAATATGCTGCCTAGTACCTCGTGGGTTTTTCTTGAGGAAAAACACAAATAAAACAGAAGCCCCATTTTCTGGGCTCAGAGCCTTGTGTGCACTATCTTCGACAACAGGCCGCCTCCACAGCTGTGGTCATTAGTATGTGGCCGGAGCGGTGATGGTGTCAGTCAGTGGGCCAGAGCAACACATTTAATGACACAGCTGGGAAAACTTAAAAGCCTGCCCTTGGCTGGGTCATAAGTGGAGGTTAATACAATGGTGTCATTATAACCCTTTGCCTGCCTCCCTAAACCGCAGTACAGTTCAAGAGAATCAAAACAGCTTCCATTGGGGGCTGGTTCAGGTCCAAATGAGCAGCCAAGGTCAGGGTGGAACTGTGGTATACAGAGAGAACTACTGAGCCCAATGCAAAGTTCAAAATATGCTCAGCGAATCCCACACAACCCAAGGCCTACCTCTACCTGCCAATTAATAGAAGTGTATCATTCTCAGTTAAAGTTTCAATCAAGGCAGCACTCTGCTGCTTGGACTAAAGACCCGATGATGGAATGCAATACATTGTGGAATCACTCCAGTTTTAAGTAACATGCTTGAAATACGGCTATCTTACCTGTCCAAACTACTTTTGAAAGAAAATCCCCAATGTAACCCAATGTGACACTTGAAGATCTCCTTGTACCCTCGGCAGCCCCCACTGCACACTATACCTTTAATGTCATAATATATACAGTTTTAAGCTCAACATTTATTTTTAACACCTATATTTTAATGAAACATGAAATATAAAATGAAACTCCAGTCTGTCTTGTGTGAGCACGAAGAAAAATCCTAATTACCTGTTTCAAAAGTGTGAAGCGCTTTCTAATTTTCCACCAGCCAGTTTCCTTAGACAGCACTCAGTATTATAACTATTTATGCCAATTGTGCTATTTCATGCATAAAATTACCGCATTATTGTTGGAATCGATGCCAGGGAGATAGCTAAGCGGGGTGCAATCACTTCACTTTCTATCAAATTGGGCTCCTGAAAGGTATCATAAATTTTATTAGAAGGCAAGGGGCTAATGGCAGCCAATCAGTGTTAATGCTGATAAAATTGCTGTATTTTACATTATAAAAACCAGACGATATTTTTGTCAGAGGGCCACCTTTTGTTTTATTAAGAATGCACCATTAAAACTATATTGTAATCACATAAGATACTTGGGAAAGCTGCCTGTCTCCCCCAGGATGTGGGGGTGACACCTTCCTCAGGGTGCCCTCGCAGCAGCTGGTGAGGGGAGCCATTGCTCTCTGCCACCTGATTAATGGTGGCATAAAACGAAGTAATGCAAAATGGGTCCCTCACACGGTGGATACTATAATTCAATTGCATGCAGCTTTATTCTCTCAGGGTCCACTCTTTGGGAAACAAATATTAATGTTCTACTGTTCCCAGGCCCTTTATTGTGCCATAAAAAAATTGTTTTCGATTAACCTGCCAATTGAATCTGGAGAGCTGGGTGGTTTTTAAGACTCCCTTGTCTCTTCCTGAGGCCCCGCAGTAGACAGTGGCCGATGAGGACGAGATTGAAAAAGGAAAAAGAGAGAAAGGTTTGGTGCAGAGTCCTGGTCCTTTGGGAGAGTGACGAGTAATGTTTTAGCCAAAGTGCAATCATTTTTATGAGCTCAAGATGAAAATGTGTGATTTGAAGGTAAATCATTAAGCCACTAAATGTCTTTTGCGTCTTTATCTTAAAAATAATGCTGGCAGATGAGAAAGGTTCTAAAGCACCTTTTCACTCCAAAAGCCCAATGTCCTCTCAACACACCCTTTATACATATGCACAGACATGCACCAACCCAAATACACTTTACTCCCACCCCGACACATACACACGTAGCTCGCGTTGCCACAGAGTGGACACAGACTCTAAATGGCCCGATACGACAGACAGTTCTGCTCCTGTGGGTTTCTGAGACGGTAACTGGAGTAGAGACACTGCCTTTCCCCCACGGAGCAGCTGATGGTTCCAAACGAATGGCCTTGTGGACCGCAGCTCAAAGGCTAACCACCACTCGTGAGCATGCACACACACACCTACAAAGACATGATCACATGCGATCATGCACAGACTCATACATGACTCTCCCTTCATTCTTTACCTTGGTATCTATAGCACTACACCCCTGAAGGTGATTTATGGGAACCATGGTTGTGGCCAGATCGGAGGAACTCTTGCTCTGGCTGCCAGGTGTAAACTACAGAAAGGCAGTCCTAATGCAATGCAGTCCTATGTAATCAGCATCAATCACAAGAAAAGTAAGCAGATCATTAAAATTCTCTTTCAGAATTGGATGAAACATAACTAGATGTCTGCTAAAGCGAGTTTGGACTCCTTGCTGTTCCTAACAACTCAATTAAGTATAAGACACAATTTAACTCCTGAAACAATTGAATGCATTAATCCAACCAGAATAAGTTCCTGCTTCTTTCAGATAGTTGTTATCCGACAAAAAGTAGTCATTCAAATATTAATTTGAGGTTCTTGCTTAATGATCTGTGCTTGAAAGTCTATGGGGGACAGAGCCATTGGTGGACTTACCTGATCCTCCAGCATGACGAAGGGAACACCATGGGACAACTTTTAGGAAGCAAACAAAAGTGCCATTTAATAATTATATAAAACATTTTTCTGGAGCTAAAGATACACAAGATTATTTCATTCTTTAATGATATGGTAGGATTAATAAAATAATATGTAATCTCAGAGTTCTCTTTAACTAAACATGTGAGGGCATCAATCTGATTTGCTGCAATTACTTAGCCTCCTTTCCCCTGTGTCTGAGCCAAGCAAGCTGCGTTTTTAGAAAACATGTCTTCTACAAAAGGAAAGAATACACAGAAGAGCTTAGGCCAAACATTTGTGCTTACGACTATTTCTCCACAATGTGTTCTCATCTGACAACTACTGTGCACATTTTCTTTTTTTTTTTTTAAAGTGAACTGTCTATTGCTTTACTTACTGCCTGTTGGGTGGATTGTGACCTTTTCCCATAGGAACGCTGATGGCCGCTTGTGCCATGGTGTTATTTTGCAGCCGCTGGAAATTCAAACCCACCAGCCACTCCATAGGAGAAAGATGAGGCTCTCCTGCCCCCGTAAATTTGCACATCTGGGAAACCCTGTACTATGGATCAGACTCTAATTGATGGCAATGGGTTTTGATTTGCTTTGGAGCCAGTAATGATAATCCAGTCACAGGTAGGCCTAGATGATACAGGATGTGTATTAAAAGTAAAAAAAAAAGGTGTTTATATAGCTAGACAATATCTAAAAAATTAGAAAATTCATTCCAGGTATGTTGTTTATAGTAACCAATTCTCAAGTGTTTGTGATCAATAGCTATAACTTTGTACCTACTACACAAAGTGCCACATTGTTCAAGTTGTCTACCACACATGATAGAAAAGAAGGGCACGCCCTAACTAACCAATAGAGCTCTCAGAAGAAAGAAAGAAAAAAATCCCACATTGCAGAGGAAGGCATTCCTTACTTTCAGGGGCATGCGTCCACAGAGGAAAAGTATGTTTTTCTAATTCACATGAAGGGGTTGTATAAACCCACATTAAGACTAGTAAACAAAAGGATTTTCAATCCACTGATAGTACCCAGATCACTGAATCGCAAGTGATCTTTAATGCAGACAGTTTCCAGAGCAGTTGAAGATCACCGCAGCTGTGATCTTCAAAATTGTTTATTACCTGGAATCAAATTCTCTATGTCCTAGAATTCACTACCTCAATG
The DNA here is from genome assembly GCF_050624435.1 of Tenrec ecaudatus. Taxonomy (NCBI): domain Eukaryota; kingdom Metazoa; phylum Chordata; class Mammalia; order Afrosoricida; family Tenrecidae; genus Tenrec; species Tenrec ecaudatus. The sequence continues at coordinate 34,292,894 of NC_134544.1, read as the reverse complement.
AAACAGCTCTGCCTCCTTTTTCCAGGAAGATGTATTATACTTGGATTGCCCTGACTGAGCCTGGAGACTGGAGTAGACCCATGGAGAAATATTCAGAAACAAATGAAACAATGTAATAAAAGTGCAAGAGGGCACAGGCATGTACCCACTCATCTGTATGTACAATGGAGAGGCAGAACGTAATCATTACCTACACATGGCTGCCCTAGTCTCAGCTGTCTTAATGACCCTGGACAATTATTCCATTAGGGTTTCCTTAATGATCTCACATTTATGGTCAACCTTACACCTAGCCTCGGAATAGTTGAAGAACAGTGTGTGAATGATTCGGAAATGCATTCACTACAGCTGAGCAACTCCATCACTGAACCTGAATACAAACGTAATGCAAGACAATGAATTCTTAAGTATGGGGATGATGGAAGATTTGCCTCTTCTCTAAAGGCTTTAAAGTCAGTCATTAATACATCCTGTTCTAAGTGTTTTTAGCAGGATTAGTAATCATTTGCCACAGGTCTACGGGTTGCTATGGTACTGGAAGATATGCCACCTGTATTTCAAATGGCAGTGGAATCATCAGTGGAGGCTAGATTTAACAGGAACTTCAAGACAAAGGCACACTAGTAAGCAAAGCCTGGTAACCTACTTATTGCCTGGTAACCTACTTATTGAAAATTAACCAGTGAAAACCTCACAGATCTTGACTACGTATTGTCTGATTTGCTTTCTTTGGACATGTCATTGGGAATAACCGTTTGCTAGAAGACAGCACACCTGATGAAATGCGTTGTCCAGTGAGGGGCAGACACCCCTAGTGAAATGAGTTGTCGCAGTAGTCTGACGCAAGCACTCTGTCTGGTAACAATGAGGATGACACAGGAGTAGACAACCTTTCCATGGGCTGTGTTTAAGTCTGCCATGAATCAGAGTCAACTTCAGGGCAGTTTTCTATATACCACTTTGAAGTTATTCCCTGGAGGCATGTCCAAAAGCTTGGTTTTGGTTTCTGTGATACTTAGGTTGCATGTCACCTTGGGTGGGTGGAGGTGTCCAGGAGTCTCCCAAGATATGATCTACCAGAGTGTGGTCAACTGCATGGTGAGACTGGCAATAAAGCAGCCTAGCAATTGGGTGGAGAAGAGTCCTCCTTAATCTGTCACAATCTTGATTCAAGTGATGCAGCTCTCATTTGGATGTGGCCTGTTCTTTGAGTAAATTGGCACAGTGTGAAAGTGGGTGATTCTATTGATGCATTTGTATACTGCATCTGGTTCATCGACCTCTTATTATATAGTCTGCTAATAGCAGGAGCCTTCTGTGCACTGTCGACCTTTGATTCCCTCAGGCAATCTTGGGCTCATTCAGCTGGGCATCCGCCAGCATGGAGGCTTCCTGTTTCCTGAGTATTGGCCTCTGCAATGGCAGGCGTTAAAAGAAACCTTCAGCTTCTACCTGATCCACTGACTTGAATTGCAGCGGACTTACTCACTTCTACTGCGTGCGCCATTTCTTGATATACATATCTTTCTATATACAGATACAGACGAGTCCCAGGGCTCCCTAGAGAACAAGGCTACATTTTTATGCATGCCGTTCAAAATTACTAAGTAATGAAATAAAAAAGTTTTAATTACTCAATTAAGCATGCAAGTAACATGTCCTCAAGACATGTCCTTCATGAACAAATCCCAAAGCATTCCTAAGCCATGCCACCATTTATCAAAACATACATGAACCTCACAGCATCTCTGAAATGGATCATCCTTCATCTGAATTCTAGGTTTCCACTCTCACAGCCTCCTGCAATTTAACATTTTCTTTTAAGCTCCATCACGATGCACCTGAAATTAAAATGTGTGCTTCAAAATGCCATGTAATTAACATAGCCTAGCCCTCAAGGTGTTTACAATACTATAAAAAAATAAAGTCAAGTCTATGAAATCTAAATAGCAATGAAAACTTAATAGAGACTGCAGCCAGACTGTTGTCAAAAGCTGATAACATAATTGACAATGAATTATCAAAACTTATCTGTAATGCCCAAAGAGGAATAGTTCACATGGGCTGTGGTGAGTGATTTGAAAAAGCAGCACTTACTAATGTCAAGAAAGAGGGGCACCAGTTTCCCCAAGGGGGGAGTACAAACCTTGATTGCCCATATTACTGTTTTGGCATACAAACCTGCGTCTTCTGACAATGTGGGCATTGGCTAGTTCCATCATAGGCCATGGAATGACTTTATGTACATTTAATAATAGAAATCAAATAACAAAATCAACATACGGAAGAGCAAAGGGGCTGTGTTTCTATTTCTGGTTGATTTTTTCAATATTGCTTTAACGTTTTAGATTTTTTACAATATATATATAGTATTTTGAACAGTTCAGAATTGGAGGATGAGTAATAAATCATTTCGTTTTTCTGGAGGGAAAAGTTAATAGAAGTGATGAAAGTGGTAGGTAACACATAGATGAGCTGATGAATGCTTGGAAGTTTTAATTATTTGAAAGAGGAAACTAAAAGGATGAGATAAGGAGCATGGCAATAAAATAGCAAAAAATTTAAAGCTATAGGATTATAGGGGATTTATGGAAATAAATCTGGACACTTGGAGAGATTATGTGTATGTGGGTGATGACACTAGGTGTATCTATATAGTCTGAAGCTAGCATGTTTTAGAATATTATTTTGTGATACTGTGAAATCTCAATGCAAATAGTAATTTAATATTTGGATCATCCATGGCTAAACGTTCATGATCTTTTCCATATCGTGATTGCAGGAAATCTTGATAGCATACTCATCACCCATATATCTTACAATCCTGATTGATTTATGACCTTGCAATTGATTTGTATCCACGAATTATTCCTTCTTAAACATCAGATCTCCAAACTTGCCTCTGACGCTGGATCTGAAGAACTGGGGGTGGTGAGGAAGTTTAGGTCACAGGGGCCTTTTTGGAAAGAGGAAATAATGCAAGAGATCACCAAAGCAATAAAAAGGCCTGACTGTCCCATCTCCACGATATGAAATTCAGTTAAAAATGTAACACGTGGGTTTTTTAATAAAGGAGTAGAAGTATGCCGTTTCTGTCCTTGAAGATTCTAGTGCCAGATGAGTCTTTACAATTCAGACCTTGGGGTGGAGGGGGAGGGATGTGGAAAAGAAAGAACTAATAAATCTCTGAAATATGACAAGTGACACATCTTTGCCTGGTTAACTGGCGACACAAAGATTTTAGCAGATTCTTCTGCCATTCCCAATCCTTCTTATTCATAAGAATTATATATTTAAATGGCATAAGGGAGGACAAGCCTAGATTTGCTTTGCAGAACACTTCAAGATGTATGGTCAGTAAGGCACTAAGTAGTTCTGTTTGAACCTCTCTTCACAGACAAAGTCATATTATAGACTCTAAATCGGGAGAAGCATTCACACATACATCTCATTGTTTAATAAGCAATATTAATAAAACAACAATGCATCTTCTCAGAACTGTTTTCAGCTCATATGTGTAAGTCTGTAAGTTGCTGCAACTACATGGGTACCGAAAATCCACCTCTCTGTGTATGGAACCTCATCTCTCTTTTTATCTCCGACTCCCTCTCTGTCTTAAATCTGTTACTTTTGACCCCTTCTTCCTTCTCTTACTCGTATTGGTTTTTATTTTCTCCTGTTCACCCCACTTCATACTATCGTCTCAATAGACACCTCTCTCACTGTGTCATCATAAATCTTCATACTTTTCTTATCCTGATTAGGAAAGTGATATGCCACTTAGTTTTTCATCCCCTTCAAGCATTATTTTAGAAAACCTCAAGTAAAAGCAAGACATTCAAACCAAACAGAAGTTAAACATCATAAAGTGATACAAATAAGAAAATAGTTAACAGAAAGTATAGTCATTACTTAAATTATTTTAAATTCATGTATTGCAGTCCATACACAGCCTGTAGTAAATCTCTAGCCTAACAATTCTGGGGGGAAAGGAGAGAGAAAAGACCGAATATTACAAATAACATGAATGAGATAAGTGACTGTCCAAGAGTTTCTAAGATACCAAACTCTGAGGAAGACATTACAAGAAAAGACTATCTTAGGGTTTTTCTTTTTTATTCACATTATTTGGCCTATTGTGATCATAGAGATAATATGATGATAGGAGATTGTTCAAAATGTTATGAAAAAAATCAATCGCTAGTCTAACTTTAGATTGAGTGATAGATAAGTAAAGTATAAATCGATGTAATCATAAAACTAACAAACAAGACTTTTTACAGAGTACCAAGTTGTTTTAACACCCAAATACTCAGTTAAAGCAATCTAACTATTAGCTACTTAAAAAGAAATAAACATATATATAATATACATATGTACCCTGTTCAATCTCTCCTACTACCAACTTGAAAAGTTGCTAATACATAAATACATTTATAAATATATTAAAATACATAGCTAAACATTTGCATATACTCACATATCTAACTCTATATGTAAATCAGTCTCTTCTTTTCAATATATATTAGCATCTTGAAAAGAATATACATATGCTTAAATATATTACGTATGTTTTTTTCCCTTAAAGTTGCTAATAGGCAAGTTTGCTTTAACTGAGTGCTAAAACAAAGTTGGGATTCCTAAAGTCAGCCTGATTTGGTACCAAGAGGTACCAAAAAGCCCATTCCAGGGGGTAGCATGTGAGCAAAAACCAATGGTGATGAAGGAGGTAGTTCAAGATGCACTGAAAGCATTGGCCAACAGCGCAGAGCAGGGAACCAGTGGAGAGGTCTAGGGGGTGGGCCCCAATCCCAACTACTAAGTGGACATCTGCCCCTCCCCCCAGAATAATTTATTTTAAAGGACAACATTGAATCTGCAGCTCCAGGTGAGGGACGTATATGATCTTAAGGGAGAGGAGGAGAGAGTGGAGCAAATCCTGGCCCACCAGGCCATGAGGACAATGTTCCCAATTAGAGCAGCCAGTCCACAGAGAGGATCACATGGCCAGCCCCGCTATGAGACATGACGCACCTCACTGACCCATAACCCTACAAGGGATAACACCAGAGACATAGTGTGGGAATTGCACCCAATCTGATCCCGCCACACGGAAATAAAACACTAAGGGGGTGCAACAGAACAGCAAGGGAATGGAGCGGCGAGGTCCCCAGGGAATGCTGAAGGTGGACTTTGGGGCCAGGACATGGTGCCCCAACAGACTGAACTGGAAAACACTCCTAAAGGCCAACAAACAATCTTTGAACAAACTACAAGTTTTTCTTTCTCGTTGTGTTTTGGGGGTTTTTTTTTGATCATTGGTTTGTTGTTGTTTTTTTGTATATTGCTGCTTGGCTTTGCACTGTCTTGTTTTTGTTCATGTTAATTTCTCCGCAGGTCTGTCTAAATAAGATAGGCTGGATGAACAATCTGGAGGAAAAAACAATGGGACCATAGTTCCTGGGGGACATGGGAGAGGGGAAGCAGGCATGGGGAAAGGTTGTGGTGTTAACAAACCCAGGAACAAGGGAACAAGTGATCCAAATTGGTGGTGAGGAGGGTGTGGGAAACCTGATGGGGCATGATCAAGAGTAATGTAACCAAGAGGAATTGCTGAAACCCTGGTGGGGACTAAGCATGATAGTGGGACAGGAGTAAAGTCAAAGGCAAGAGAGGAAAGAGCTGGGAGACAAACGGCATTTATAGAGATCTAGATAAAGATATGCACATATGCAAATATATTTATATATGAGAATGGGGAAGTAGTTCTATGTGCATGTATTATAGGTTTAGTATTAAGGTAGCAGAAGGACATTGGGCCTCCACTCAAGTACTCCCTCAATGCAAGAAAACTTTTTTCTATTAAATTGAAATTCTATGATGCTCACCTTCCCAACACAACTGCTGAAGACAAAGCAGGTGAATAAACAAAAGTGGTGAAGAGAGCAGATGGTGCCCAGCTGTCAAAAGATATAGTGTCTGGGGTCTTAAAAGTTTGAAGGAAAACAAGCAGCCATCTAGCTCAGAAGCAACAAAACCCACATGGAACAAACAAACCAGCCTGTGTGATCACCAGGTTTCGAAGGAATCAGTTATCAGGCATCATCAGGGCAAAAAAAATCTTACCATAGTGAATGAGGGGGGAAGTGTGGCGTAGAGGCCCAAAGTCCATTTGTAGGCCACTGGACATCTCCTTACAGAAGGGTCTCGGGGAGGAGACCAGCCATTCAGGGTGTGATGTAGCAACAATGAAAAATACAACTTTTCTCTAGTTCCTAAATGCTCCCCCCTCCCCGCAAAATATCACGGTTCCAATTCTACCTTGCAAGTCTGGCTAGAACAGAGGATATACATTGGCACAGACAGGAACTGGAAGCACAGGGAATCCAGGGTGGATGATCCCTTCAGGACCAGTGATGTGAGTGGCAATATTGGGAGGGTAGAGGGATGGTAGATTTGAAAAAGGGAACGGATTACAAGCATCTACATGTGACCTACTCCCTGGGGGATGGACAACAGAAAAGTGGGTAAAGGGAGACATTGGATAGGGCAAGCTATGACAAAATAATAATTTACAAATTATCAAGGGTTCATGAGGGAGGAGGGAGTGGGGAGGGAGAGGAAAAAATGAGGACCTGATGCCAGGGTCTTAAGTGGAGAGCAAATGCTTTGAGAATGATGAGGGCAATGAATGTACAGATGTGCTTTACACAGTTAATGTATGTATGGATTGTGATGAGTTGTATGAGCCCCTAATAAAATGGTGGGGGGGAAAGCATTGGCCAAAAAACAAGCCTCTATGAATTGAGGGAATACCAATTAAGGTGTTTTAATAAGCTGATAAAACATTGGATGTGTTCACTTATGTCTCCAGGAAATCAGGAGACATTAGCCTAGACAGCGGGCTGAAGGAGGCTCATAGTTGTACTCATTCCAAGGAGATTGACCCACTAGAATGCTCTCCCTGTAGAACAATATTATTTTTAGCTTGCAAACAAAGTTTGGCTGTATTTATAGACAATATCATTATCTATATGAAAGAAGAGTAACTTGAGCTAACAAGTGAGTTTAGAAAGCTTACATGATACAAGGTCAACATATAAAACCAATGTTATTTCAATGAACTGGTTGCAAACCACTAGACCCCTGCTGTTATAGAGTTATGCACTGGACTGTGATTCTCATGGTTCGAAACCACTAGCAGCTCTGTTGGAGAAAGACTGGGCTTTCTACTCCCAGACAGTTACAGACTCAGAAGCCCACAGGGGTCACTATGAATTAGGATTGACTTGATGGCAATGAGTTAAAAATGGAAATATAGAAGTTAAATTTATAATATCATCAAAATTTTTAAATACATAAAGCTCACAAAACTGATAAACTGAAAACATTTTTAAACTTACAAGTCAGAAGTGCCAGTATTTTATGATGTAAATGCTCATCAATTTGTTCTATAAATTCAATGCAATACCAGTTAAAAAACAACCAGAAGACATGTATACAAATGAAATAATTATTCTAAGTTCATATATAAATGAAATGGTATAAAACACACAAAAATATTTTCAAATAAAAATAAAATTAAACAAAGACACTACTTGATTTCAAGACTAGGAAAAATGCAAGAATCAGTGTGGTACTAGCACATGAAAAGATGTGATACATCATTAGTTGTTATGAAAATGCCTATTAATAGAGTCAGTATTGACTCAATGGCAGTGAATTATAGGATATTTGGTGGCACAATGGCTAAAGTGTTTGGCTGCCGATCAGAAGGTCAATAGTTCAGACCCATCAACCACTTCATGGGAGAAAGTTGGGGCAGTCAACTTCCATAAAGATGAAAGCTTTGGGAACGCTACAGAACAGTTCTATTCTGCATACCTGAGTTGGAGTTGCCTTGACAGCACAGACATTATTATTTTTCATATATATCTACTAAAATGATTTACTTTAAGTAAAGACAAAGATGTGGAGGAATTAGAATTCTCATATACTGGTGAAAGTCTTCCATGTCATAACTACCTTGAAAAAATAGTTGATCAGTTTCTCCAAAAGTAAGAATACATCTACTTCTAGGTATCTATGTGGGAAATGAAAACACGTTCTTATGGAAATTTGTACATAAATGTTCTTAGCAGCTTTATTTTCAAAAGGTCTAGACAGAAACCACCCAAATATCCACAAACAGGTGACTGGATAAAAAATGTGGTATATTACTTAAACAAAGAAATAACGAAGGAACCATTGATGCCCACAACAATTTAAAGAACTCGCAACAGACATATACTAAATGAAATCAGGAAAATATTGTTTAGTATATGATCACATTTATATAAAGTTTTTGAAATTCAATTGAAGCTTAATAACCAAATGTCTATCAGAGGTTATTTGGAAATGGGGTGTGTGAAGGGGCAGGTGGAACTGATTATAAAGCAATATGAGGACACCGTGGGGGTTGAACTGTATATTCATTGTCTTGATTGCAGTGATAGTTTGACAAGTATGTACATATGTCCAAACTTAAACTACACACTTTATAAATGAAGAGTTCATGCTAATTATAATTACAAAATAACTTAAAAAGGGATACAGTGAGATATTACCATTCCACTTCATGCTCTCAGCTTCAATTTTATTCCCCCAAGGAAATCAGTTTCCAGTTTCTACAAATTCATTTATATCTATTTGTTTTCTCTATCTTTCATTGGGAGGTTTCTATACATTTTTCTCATGTTAAAAGTTGTTAGTTGTCACGGTAGTTTTGATCTCTCCGCCTTAGGATTAGTAGTTCACTGCTTAATCATGTCAATGTCCAGAGACTGCAATATTAAAAATAGGTCCCTAAAATACCAATTGTAAGCTAAGTATCCCAGGGGGTATCCCCCACCCCCGTGCAAAACTGGAATTGTACTTGGCAGAGCAGAACTTTCATAGTATACATTTCTCCCCCATTTGGGTAGCATTGAGCAATTTGCTCTGAGTTAGTGTACCCAGTGGCATCACCTAGGGAGTTTCTCTTTGGTCACAGTGACTTTTTTCATAAAAGCAGTTTCGCTCAAACCTTAGTTTTTGTGATGGTCGAATGAAGAGACCAGTGAGCATCTGTGAAATTTTGTCTCCTCCTGGGGAAAAAATTCTGCAGGAACTATTGTGACGTTGAACAGTTTACAAGACAGCACTATGGGAAAACTCAAGTGTACGAGTTGTTTCCTCATTTCAAAAAAAAAAGTGAAATGTCCATTGATGACAATCCTTATTGTGGAAATCAGTCAACTTCCCAAAGAGAGAAAAATGTCAACAAAATGCATGCACATGTGCTCAAAGAATGACGATGGACCACTGAAGAGATGGGGAAGTTATCTGGACTATCTTGGAGCTCAGTTCAGTGACTTTTAGTGGAAGATTTGGGAATGAGAAGGGTGGCTGTGAAGGTTGTGCCTGGGTTCTGACTGACATGAAAAAGACCATCAACTGGAATCCTCCTGAGCTTTTAAAGAACAGCTCCAAAGCTACCCAGAACACCCTTCCCCCCTCCCCCACTACCAAGGTCATTACTGGTGATGAGACAGGGTGCTATTCTTATGACCCTGAAACCAAACATCAGCAAGCCAGTGGGAAATGCTGTCATCACCTTACCCACTAAGAAACTTGTCTGGTAGAAATTAAAGATCAAAAGATGCTCTATTCTTTTTTTATTATTATTTGAGGGGGATAGTGCATTTGGGGTTCATTCCACCAGGTCAGAATTTCTGAAAAGATTGCATAACTGTGTGTCACAAAAAAAGGCCTGATTTGTGGCAGACGGGTGATTGGTTTTGTTACCACAACCATGCACCTGCTCACGCAGCCATCTCAGTGCATTAGTTTTTGGCAACAAACAGCTGCCTCTCTGGTCCCAAACACCTTACTCACCTGACCTCTTTCCATGTGACTTCTTTTTGTTTCTGTGAATGAAGAGGCACATGAAAGGAGAGTTATTTGACACAAAAGGGTAGTTATTAGAAGAAGTGAAGAAAAAAGTGAGGGAGATGCTGTCAGTCATCCAAACAGATGAGTGTGAAAATGTTTCTGAGAACAGAATCACAGACTTGACAAATGAATTGAGTGTAATGGAGAGTACTTTGAAGGTGATAAGGTTGTGTCGTAAAAAAAAAAATACTGTATTTTTTTTGTGTGTACCCTCTTTTCAGTGGACACAGTTTGATAAATGAATGGTGAGCTTTCTTTTAAGAAATTTGTTAAGGAACTTTTGTTTTTGTGGTGAACATCAGCTTTCTCTTATGGGAATTATTTCGTCGTGGGCCTGTGAATAGCTCCAGAAAGCAAACTATAAATGTATGTCGGCAGGATGTAGAACTTTTAGTTTTGAGACAAATGGGAAAAATTGCTTATGGATTTTATGTTTCATGAGTAATGTGTTCCAGAAATATTCTGTAAATAAGATAAAAGTATGGAAAATGTGTGTAAATTACATTATGATTTAAGTAATGTGGTGGGTGCTTTTTATTCCTATAGCATTAGTAAATCACTAAAACTTAAAAAATAATCGAGGTGTATACATTAAAATCTGTTACATCCATATGTAAAATAAATACTTTGGTGACATCAACTTTTAACTCAATGGTTTTCTAGTGCTAACAATTTTTCTGGAGATTCTTTGAGATTTTCTTTTGAACCCAAAGATACAGCTTCTGAATATTCTCAATCCCTTGAGAATGAATTTGTTTTGAGAAACAAGACAAAGTTGATTACCACCAGAGTTGATCAAGCTGGAATACTATTCCAAACCCAAAAGAGGTGTAATTTCAAAGACTTGGAGCTTAAAAAATAGTTCTGAGGACAATTCCAAAGAAAAATCTGAAAGGTAATTTGAACGCTGGCAGCCTCATTAGAATATATGAGTATTTAGTATTTACTATCAAAATGAATGCTTTGAAAGACAGCTCCAACTTGGCTATATAAATTTAGCTGTGTCAGCATGGGTGGGGGGTAATTAGGAGGTCTAATTTATGGCTTTACACTCTGGGTAAGTAGGACGGGTGAGGTCAAGGAAGTGTCCCCATCACTCACCTGTGCAAGCCTATTAAAGCGGGACTGCCTCCTGAGAATACTTGGTGATGACAGCACAAGACAAGAAGGCTACTGCTTTGATAAATACCCTAAGGGTCTGCAAAATGGCAGTGTTGGGAGGCATGTGCCAAATCATGTTTGGCTTTGGCCCCATAACTTGTGATTCTGTCAAGGACTCATCACGTCAATTGGTGGAAAATGGATTACTGTCCTTCTTCAAGGCACGACACATCATTCCCCATTGATTGGCATGCCAAATCCTTCACAAAGTAATGAGTCAGGGACGATTCAAATCATCATCCACCTGTCAGCTTGATTGCATAGCCCTCTATCAATGGGATTAAACTGGTGTGGCATCCAAAATGTAATGAAAGGCATTACCTCACTTGAAAAGTTGACAGGAAGACAGGGATCTTGGACACAGGAGGCCTAAGCATACAGAAAATAAATAAATAAACGTGTGGCAGTGAATTGGTAGATGGCATAAATATATATATTTTTCAGTTTCTCAGGAAGTAATGTGACTGAAGAGAATCTCATTTTGCTTCAAAAAGAATTAGCACTAAAGGATGATGCTGTGGGAGCCATCTAGCTGATGGCTCTTCTTTAAGAAAAAGTGGAAGAAAGAAAACTACAGAAGCAGCAAGGAAAGTGAGTCACCAATCATGTTCTCTGGAGGGAAAGAGGCCTGGTGTTCTATCTCAGCTGTTCGATTTCCCACTTGGGTCATTGTGAGTGAGTTTGAGCCTCCATGTTTTTACCTGAAAATATAGAAAACTATACACAATCATATACTTACAGATATTACATATTATAGGGTTTTTGTGTGTGACTATCAAGGATTCATCATGTCAAATGGTGGAAAAATATTACTTTGATTCAAAATTTATTCATCACATAGATTCTTACAGAATACCTATTTTTATCCCATATCATTTATGTGCATATATAACAAATAAATATATGGAAGGATAAAGGAAGTAAACATATAGACAGAAAGGGTATCACGAAATATGTTTTTGAAATCAAAATGAGAATAATTTGAATCACAACTAAGTCTTTCTTCAGAAAAACACCATTGCTTTGCTAGGTTTGTATGAAGTCAATGGGGGGAAAATGCCTTTGTAGAGACACAAGCCACATTTCTTTACCTTCTTCTTGTTGATTTCATGTATTTTATTCCACGTAGGGGTTATCCTTGTAAATACACCTCCATATATAACAGCAGTTAATGAATGAAAAGCCGCATAGCTTGCCAAGACCGCATAGAAGTAGTAACCATGGTGAAGTGCCTGCAACAGAACAGAATCCCACCCAGTGCTGTGCCCTTCTCATCAATGTTATGTCTGAGTCCATTAATCTCAGCCACTGTATAGTCCATCGGATTAGGAGTACTCCTCTTTTTGATGCCACTCAGCTTTTCCAAGCATGAGGTTTTCTCCAAACACTGGCCTCTCCTGACAATGTGTCCAAAGCAGTTGAGATGAAGTGTCACCACCTGAGCCTCTACAGAACATTCTGACTATATTTCTTCCCAAACAGATGTGTTTGTTCTTTCGGCAGTCCACATACTTCATATTCTTCCCCAGAGCCATAAGTCAAATGCATCCATTCTTTTTCAGTCTTCCTTGTTCCACATCCAACTTTCACATGTATATGAGGCAACTGAAAATACTAAGGTCTAAGTCAGTCCACAATGTGACAGTTCAGCTCATCAACACTTTAAAGAGATCTTTTGTAGCAAAGTAACCCGATGCAATGTATCATTTCATGTTTTGACCGTGACTTCCATGAGCATTGATTGTGGGCCAAGCAAGACAAAATCTTTGAAATTTTAAAACCTTGACAACTTCATTTGAAGTTGACTTGGTCCACTTATAATGATTTTGTTTTTTTATGTTGAGTTCTAATCCATATTGAAGGCTGCAACCCTTGATTTTAACCAGCTAGTGCCTCAAGGCCACCTCACTTTTAGCAAGCAAGGTTGTGCCATCTACACGTGGTATGTTGTTAATATGTCTTCCTCCAATCCTCATGCCACATTGTTTTTCATATAATCCAGCTGTTCTGATGATTTTCTCAGCCTACAAATTGAACAAGATGGTGAGAAGATTTAACCTTGTTGTACATCTTTCCTAATGTTAAACCATGGCTCCCCTCTTGTTCTTGTCTCACAACTGCCTCTTAATCTGTGTGCAGCCTCTGCATGAGTGCAATGAAGTGTCCTGAAATGCCCATTCTCCTCAAGACCATCCGAAGTTTGTTATGGTTCACAGAGTAAGATCCATTTGCATAGTCAATAAAACCCAAGTGAACATCTGGTATATTTTGCTTTGAGCCAAGATCTAGCTAACATCACCCATGATACCTTTTATTCTATGTCCTTCTCTGAATCTCTCCTGAACCTCTGGCAGCACCTTGTCAATGTACTCCTACAACCATTTTTGAATGATCTTTAGCATGCTTCTATCTCACCTTTTGCTGTGTTGAGAAAAGCTGTTTGCAATGAAGTTATTAGTCTTGAAAAATTCAATCATGCGATAACTGGCTTCATTTGTATCACCAAAGCTGTATTCTCCAATTATTGTCCCTTCTTCTTGGTTTCCATCTTTTGCATTTCAATTGCCATATTTATGAATGGTTTTTGATTGTATGCTTGATCAGTTTCAGACTGAATAATTTGGTGATATTTGTCAATTTCTTCACCACTAGTTATAATGGTCAGTGCATAAATTGGAATAATAATGGTATTATCAGGATTTTCTTGCTTGCATATAGATATCCTATCACAGATAACATTGTGCATCAAGATAGAGCTTGAAATGTCCTTTTTGACAATGATTGCCACTCTGTTCATCTTGCATTTGTCATTGTCAGCACAGTAAAACATATGATTCTCTGTTCAAATACAAGCCTATTACAGCCATTAAATCCCAGGATATAGATATTTGAGTGATCTATTTCATTTTTGACAACTTCCAATTGTCTTAGTTAGATTTCTTTGTTCCAGGTTTTAATTATCAATAAATGTTTTCAGCTGTTTCTTCTCATTTTGAGTTATGCCTCACCAAAAATGAAGGTCCTGACAGTTTTATTCCATTCAATGATTATGGCTGACTCTGCAAGCTCTTCCTCAGTCACATTTTGAGTGCCTTCTGACCTGAAGGGCTCATTTTCTAGCACTCTCGTTGACAGTGGTCTGCTTCTGTTCATTAGGGTTTCAGGAACCGGCAATGTTCTGATGCTATGCATAGGCTTTTCAGTAGCTAATTCCTCTAAAGCAAACAGATTATTCTTTCTTCATAATCGATTCTTAGGCTGGAAGCTCTTCTGAATCCTATTCCCTTTGGATGACTGCTGGTATTTGGGATCCCAGTGGTATAGCTTCCAGGATCACAGCATCACACAAGCTACCACAGTAGGACAAACTGACACACAGGAGATGGCACAAAAGTTTAGGGTTCGGGTTTGATTGATACAAGCCCAAAATGTTCTCTTCTATGAGCTTTGTTATCCCCATGGTAATGGTATTCCTAGATTATCCGCCTTAAGAGCAGTCTTCAGTAGTTTTTTTGTTTTATTTTCTCTTCCCTGGGGATATAAGATGTTCAGACTGGACCACCTCTTGTCCGCTCTTTCATGTTCCATAATGCAATAATTTGTGACAAGAGGCTTGTTTCATATGTAAGTAGCTACCACTGTGATTGTGGTATTTGACTGGGGAACATACCCATAAATTGTTCCAACAACATTTGTTATGGTCCATTAAACTTATTTATGATAAATTATGTTGGGTTTTAGAAAACATTTATTCTTGGGCACTGCTACCTTTTTACCATTTTCAGATAAGGAAATTATATGGCAATTGAGAAAAGAACTAAATATCTAATGTATTGTTGGGGTGTTGGGACCTGAAAGGGAGGTGTTATTTTATGAACAAAATATGTGTGTTCCCAGAAACAAATGTCAGGAAGGTAAATGTAGTTAAACTATTTAAATATCTCTTCTATTAGTCCTACTATGTTCTCTGTCAGATTCTTTAGACATGGAATTTGTGCAAAATTGTGGAAAGCATAGCTTTAGAAAGTCATTGACAATTCACAGTGTGCCCAAGAAGGGAAAATCGCCTTTATCAAGCAAGTTGAAAAAAAATTCACAGAAAATCCTACTAATTACTTGCATCTTAAAGGCTCCATGAGATCCTACAATTATTCTGGCAACACAAAGGATTAAGCACTACCCTAGTGCCTTAATCCATTACAAACTGGGCTGCTAATCACAGGGTCACTCGTTTTAACCCTTCTGACATGCACCAGGGGAAAAATGAGACTTTCAGCTCGTGGAAAGGAAACGCACAAGAGCAGTCCTACTCTCTTGCCCTGGGTTCGAATCTACTCGATGGCAGTGAGTTTGCTTTGATTTTTGTAACCAAAAGTTTGTCAGGTCACACTCATCCAGTGTCTTCCCTGGAGAAAGGCCTAGTAATATGTTTCCATAAAGACCACACCCAAGAAAAACCTCTGGGGAAGTTCTACTTGGTCACAAGTGGTCACTATGAGACAAGATCAACTTGACAGCATCCGACAACAGTACAATCAGTGGTAAGGAAGAATGCTTAGCTTTATTCTCGCTGGCATGTCCAAAGTTCCTTTGAAAGTGGAAGTTCTTCCTTACATAATATCTACAATAGTACCTAAACATACAGGAGAGGCTCAAGAAATACTTGTAGGTATATTGTGGATCAAAGTTCCCAATGGCGTAACATCTCATGGTTGTCCTAAAGAAGAAGCAGATTTGAAGGATATGTACTGTGGCTGGTCCCAGGGGTAAAATCTACAACAATGAATGTGACAGGTGCATTGTCCTTGAAGGAGTGTTTCATTTAGTCCAGGCAGCAGAAATGTTCTTAGATGACAAAAAGGAAGCAGTAGCAAAAAGCAATGGAGAACACAAACTTTGGTCTCAGAACTGGGTTCAAGTTTTGACATTAGCATCTATTGGCTAATCTAAGGCAAGTTCTTTAACTCTTCCAAAGCTCATATGAATATTATTTGAACATTTGGAATAATGTGTAAAAGAAAGGCCTGTGGCTGTGCCATGATGGTCAGCAGCAGGAAATGTCAAAGCATAGTTATTACGTGATACTATTGATTGAATTAATCAGTAACAATTAGGCATTTGTAATTTCTAAATGTCTACCTAAAACAAATGTTTGCATGAGGTCAGTGTCTAATAAAGTATTGTTGAGTTAGTTAAGAAATAAATGAATCATAGAGGTATTTTCTAAGCTCAGCACATGAAACATCCTCTATTCAGTTTACGCGATTTTATAGTACTGACATTAAATGTATAGGCAACACAAATGACTATTTATGAACACCCACACTTTTTTAAATTGTCCTGCAGTGAATTTGTAATGGGCCAACTTGACTAGACTGAATGATGTTGATCACTTTGCAAAATGTACAGAGTGAAAGTCAAGCCACATCACCTTTGTGGCTCACATAGGTGGTCACTTACCTCTTTTAATGTTGAGTATCAGAGGGGCTGAAAACTGCTGAATACTTTTCTGGATCCTCCTTCAGTTTTGTAAAGTCCCAGTTAGGTCATTTTATAGTTTATTTATGAATGACACCAGCTTTGCCTCCTGCACTTTCAAGGCTGATGGTGTTGTGAGCTCCCCGCAGTAGACCTCTGACTCATGACAAATCTATGTACAATGGAGCAAAATGCTGCCAGGTTCTCCACCATTCCCACAAAAGCTATAAACCCAACCCTTTCCAAGTTGTTGTTATTGCTGCTAACGATCATTGCACGGGCCCTGGCTCAGAGCTCCTCCAGATGCGGCGGTACAAAATATGGCCTGGTGTGTGTCATTCTTCATGATTGTTATTGTGCTTGAGCCCATTGCTGCATTTCTGCTCTCAGTCTAACTCATTTAAGGCCTCTCCCGTTTCCCTATGCTTTATGAAGCAAGATGTTCTTTTCTAGAGACCATTTTTTCCTGATAACATGTCCAAAGCAAATGAGATAAAGTCTCACCTTTCTTGCACCTAAAGAGCATTCTGGCTGTCCTTCCCAAACAGATTTTTAAATTCATCTGTCAGGCATGCTATAGCAAATATTCGTCTTGATTCAAATGTATTCCTGCATCTCTGGCCTTCCTCGTTAATTGTCCAGTTTTTGCATGCATAGAATATTATTGAAAATGCCATGGCTGGGGTGAGATGCAAGGAAAACTAACTGATATGGGCGTCATCTTAATTTGTAAACAATCTTTCTGAACAGCTTATGCTGCACCTTTAGCAAAGGAAACCTATGAGATGCCTCTAGTTTTTATGAACAGAATTCGAGTTCTTAGGGCTCTGCATCCACACATCCCATCCCGTCATGACCAGAAAGACTGCCGAACCCTGTATCACTGAGTGAATTCTGACTCATGACAATCCTAGATAGGGTTTCCAAGAAGATAAATGTTGATGGAAGCAGAAAGCCTCTTCTTTCTCTTGTAGGGCAGTTGGTGAGTTTGAATCCTTTCCTTGCAATTAGCAGTTGCATACTGATACAACAGAACCACCAGCGCTCCTGAGAAAGATAACAGGGTGTAAAGCTCAGCAAGAGACAATGAAATCTACTTCCAGATCTCAGTATGCCAGCCAGGAGACATGGACACATTTAAAATTTTTCTGAGTCTCAAAATCTGTTGTTATTCAATAAATGGTGTTAACTCCTCCACCTTATTCAAAAACAGTTATTGTACAGCTTAGCCATTACATCCCAAACAAGTGTATTCCCAGCCCTTTCTTCCTAGGCACTTCTGTGTGGGTGGACTCAACCCGCCATCCCTTCAGTTAGTAGTCAAAGAGTTTAACCATTTGCACCACCAAGAGACCCAGTTAGTTGTATATTAAATGTAGATAAGCTGTTGTTAATTTTCAATTTTGAACATTGGAACTGAGGTTGCAGATAGGCAAAATACTCAAGGCGAACAGTTAAGCCACAAGAGGGTAATTACTACTTTAAAAAAATGTCTGTCAACAAAAACATCAGTAAGGATGCTCTATAAATGATGAATCCAAAGGAAGTTCATTAACCCTCTCTGTGGAGAGAGAAAGACAGGAGTCAAAGGGAATAAGCAGAAACTATTAGTTTTTTTAAGGTATTTGAATCGGCAAATTTTATATCTACAATAAAATGAAACCACAACTCTGGAATAACTAGTACATAAAATATTGGGAAGTAATTGCTGCAATCAGAACAATGAGTCTATGGCCTATGGAAATAAATGAAGGACGTGCACTGCGAGCCGAGATGGAAAGGGGAGTCAAACTAGGAGATTAGTGTGTTCAAACAAGACCGTAAGTATCCGATGATGCAATAAATAAATAAATAACCACAGAAAGAAAGGCAAACCAAGCCAAGCACACACTAGCTGCTTAGATAATTCATTTGTTCGAATTCATGATTTGGCAAGAATGAAAAATAAATAAACATACAAAAATACATTTGCAGGAAAAAAACTAGAATAGCGTGTGACTACAGATCAGATCATCAATTTCTCACATGCAAGTAAAGCTGAAGCTCGCAAAAATTAAAACAAATCTATATGATCCAAAGAACAATTTTGAATGTATCTCACCTGAATATAGAGACCTTCCCAAGAATAAATTTGATGTCGGGAACACTAATGACATGAATTACGGAATGACATAAAAGACATATACATGATGAAGTGAATGATCAATAAAAAGGCAAGGAGTACAGGAAGGGCCAAACATTTCACAATAAACTATGGAACTCACTCTTGAAATTACAGTAGCTTAAACAATTGAAGAGACGAGGAGGAGCTAAACAGATTTCCGAGGGAAGCTTGGGCAAACAAATGGAACAGAGAAAGGTCTAGAGTCAGACTCCTGAAGAACACACTTGGAAAGTCTCAAACTGGAATAAATAAAAAATATCCTCCACCTGAAAGAACTGAGTTGCAATAGTAAAGGATGATATGGGCAAAATACTGACTGAAAATCACTCAGAAAATAGGAGGTAATGCATGGAATCATGTACTAATAACTGTCGTTACACTTTCAACCATTACAGGAGGTAGAATAGGGTCAAAAACTAATGCTGTTGGAGGAAGAAATACAAAGTGGCCTATGGAATCTGGCCAAAAAAGGCTCAGGGACGGATGTGATACCAATGAGATGGTTCCAGAAAGCCGACAATACTGGAAGTACTCACTACTTTAAGGCAAGAAATTATGGAGAGAGTTTTCTAGCCAAGAGCTGGAAGAGGTCTGTATCTGTACCTAGTCCAAAGAACGGTGATGCAACAATATAATGACATAACACACGACTAAAATATTGCCGAAGATAGTTTTAAAATGGGTACAGTAATACATCAACAAACAGCCACAAGAAAGTTAACCTGGATTCTAAAGAGGGATTGGGATATCACTGCTTATGTCGGTATAAAGCAGAGAATGGGGAAAGCAGAGAGCACCAGAAAGAGGTTTACTTATATTTTATTGATTCTGTGCACAGGCGCCACATAATCCATGGATCAAGAGGCAGTTGTGCAAACAGAACAAGGTTATAGTGCATTATTTTAAATAAGGAAAGATGCGCATCATGGTTTTCTTATTGACCATATTTATTCAAATTATGTGCTAAGCAAATAATCATAGAAGCTGGATTATATGAAGAAGAATGTGGGATCAGAATTGGAGCAAGAGTTATTAACAACCCTCAATATGCAGATGACCCAACTTTGCTTGCTGAAAGTGAGGAGGACTTGAAGCACTTGCTGATAAAGGTCAAGGATTGCAGACTTCAGTATGGATTAGAACTCAATGTGATGAAACCCACAATCCTCACAACTGGACCGTCATGATAAAGAGAGGAAATATTTCAGTTGTCATGGATTTCATCTTGCTTAGATCTACAATCAATGTTAATGGTAATGGCTGTCGAGAGATCAAATGATGGATTGCATATGGGTAAATTTGCTACACTAGATCTCTATAAAGTGTCTACAAGCAAGTAAGTTTCTTTGAGGATAAAGGTACACTTGACCCAAACCAGGATATTTTCAATCGCTTCAAATGCATGTAAAAGTTGGACATTAACTAAGGAAGACTGATAAAGAATTGATGCATTTGATTTACGGTGCTAGGGAAGAATACTGAAGAGTATCATTAACTGTCAAAATAACAAATAAATCTGATATGGATGAAGCACAGCCAGAGTGCTCCTTAAAGTCAAGGACAGTGAGACTTGTCTCATATACCTTGAACATCTTGTCAGGAGAGGCCGGTCCCTGGAAAAGAGCATCATGCTCAGTAAAGTAGAAGGTGAGATAAAGAGGATGACCCTTAACAAGAAGAATTAACACTGTGCCTGCAGCGATCGGCTCAAACGTAAGAAGAAATGTGAAGCTAGTGCAGGACTCAGCAGGGCTTCATTCTCTTGCTCACAGGGTTGCCACACATCAGAATGGACTTGACCATCCCTAGCAACAACCACCTGCAAAGACACCCAGCTGGGGAGATCATAATGCATTATGGACAACATTATTTTTTTAATGTCAATTCCAGAACACAACATATGCTCATGGTTAATTGGAACATAATCCAAAATACAGTCTTCAAACAGAATAAGGGCATACTGTGTGCTTTAAAATAAGGAAAAATATGCTTCAAGGTTGTGTCGTGTAACCACACTTCCTCAATCTACATGCTGAACAAATAATCTGAGAAACTGGCTTATAAGAAAAAGTCACACAGTATCAGCATTCAAAGCAGATTCATTTGCAATCTGCAATAAGAAAAAGACCAAACCTTGCTTCCTGAAAATGGAGAAGACTTCAAGCACTGACTGGTGAAGATGAACACCTACAGCTTTCAGTATGGATTACACAGCAACATAAAGGAACCAGCATTCTTGACAACTGAACCAATGAGAATTGTCATGATAATTGGAGAAAACATTGAATTTGTCAAAAATTCCATTTTACTTGTATCCACAATCATTGCCGTGGAAGCAGCTGTCAAGAAATCAAATGATACATTTAGTTGGGCAAATCATATGCAAAGGCTTCTTTAACATGTTGTTCTCAGACATAAAAGACGGTGAATTCAAATATATTTTATACAGCCCTCTTTATTAAGTCTTAGAGAACAACATCAAAAAATAAATGAATTATCTAGCTCAGAGAGATAATAAGCATGAGGTCATAATGAAGACAAAAGTATTCACAGACATATGATTAAATTAGAAAGCATTAAAAGCATAGGAAATTTGTCACAAAACCACGATTGCTTGCAGGTCACTTCATTACAATCACGGCAGGACTATGGAAGTGTGGCCATGCCTGGGATATTTGCATGATTTTAGTGGAGATTGTTGTGGGGGCCCTCTGAACACTATGGGTGGGATATGACTCAGAAACCTGCCACCTCAATATATCCAGGGCATCTCCAGGAAAAGTCTGTGAGGGCAAGATTGTGGAGTTCCCACAGTCTACTTGAAAACACATTGCGTCTGAGGACAAAGCTTTCTACATGATCTTCAAGCGTCCTAAAGAAGTCAATGGAGGCTGAATTTATGTAGAGACTCAGAATGGATTTAGGATTCTCATTGTAACCGGTAGCCTCGTCACAAACACAAAGTTCTGAATTTAAGCTGCAATACCATAGTAAAAGGCATAAATGCCACTTTGCGGAATAAATTGAGCCTGATGCAAGCCCACTGTTTTCAATCTCCTCACATGCATGTGAAAATTGAACATTGAATAAGAAAGAAGAAGAACGGATGCCTTTGATTACGCTTGGGTTGAAGAATATTTATTATGGGCTCTCAGAAGAACATACATATCTGTTTTGGAAGAAATGCCTGAATACTTGTTAGAAATAGGGATGGTGAGAGTCTATTTCAGGCATGTTAAATATGTTTTCAGGAGGGATCATTCCCTGGAGACAGATCTCATGCTTGGGATAGTAAAGGGCATGGAAAATTACAACAATGGACTCAATCACAGTTAAAAGAAATGTGAAAATGATTCAGCACTTCACTCTGTTTTGATAGGGGGGTTAAGAAGAAGAATCAATAACAGGACTTAACACCAACCAAACATTCTCTTTCCAACTCACGATGAGGCATTTGGGGATATTGAATTTTGAGATAAGTCTGGATAGAGTTACACTTGAAATCTAACATTTTACTCCTAGAGCCTACTTCCAGCAAAATAATAACGATAACAATAATAATCTAGGAAATGTCGACATCACTGACGGCATCTTCGTTCTAAAGTGGGATGACAAAATGGAATATCTGTCCTCCATATTTGCTTTCCTTCTTTCTTTCCTTCTTTCTTTTTTTCCATTTTTGCTTTTCAGTGTATTTCTTTCTGTTCATTGCTTCCTCCTTTCACACTTTTGAGACCCTGGCCTCAAATGTCTTTCAACAAATTATCTGGTATTAGGAAAGGATGTTTTCATTTGTTTTTGACTCCCATGGTACAGTCTCTTCAGTATTTTCTCTAATTTTCCTGTTGTTTTCATTCGCCATCAAATCCGTTATGACTCACGGAAAGCCCAAATATAATCGAAGATAATACTGCCTGGTCCATGTCATCGTCATGTGCACTTGGGAGGCTGAAATTGACTGCTGCCTTTCAAGCTGGCACTTGGAAGCCTTTGCATAGGGGTCATCTTCTAGCCCTTTGAAAAAGAATATTTTTATCATGATCCACAATGCTTTCATTGACAAATTTTTAGAAGTAAATTATCAGACCTTTCGTTCTAATCTGATTTAGACTGGAAGCTATACTGAAATGTATCCATCAAGGAGAGACCAATACGGAACTTTGGAAAAACCAGTGACACAGCTTCCTACACAAGGCATCATTGTACCACCAACTGACAGATGGTAAATGGTCTCTAACTTTAGGATTCTTTCTCTAATTTTAATGTTTTCTGCAATTATGCAAAAAGAGATTTCTTGTGAACACTTCCTTGCCTCAGAGGAGAAAGCCAAAGCTTTGTGAAAAATAATGGAAGCTTTGCGTCATCGACAAAACCATTCCATCTGATGCTACACTGAAGACTCTCCGATCTCCCAGCCAACCTCTTTCTCACCTGGGCACAGCCTGGCAACAGAAATAGCTACGTGTCTGGATGGTGCATGCTGGTGTGGCACAAGAACTATGTGCAGTGGACGTTACCAGCTCCCAGGCTGGAAAGCTGTCGGGTGAGCATGCTCAGCACTCTTGTGGATGTCACCAAGTAGCACAGGCAGGAGCAGTCATCGTGGCAGCCAAATAAAGCACTTCCTTTCAATCTCAACCACTTTCCATGATGACATCTCTGAACCCTTGGAGAACTTTTCCTGTGCAGAGGCCTGGTCCAGACACGGTGGTGCTGCCTGGAAGAAGCTCAAAGTTCCAGTCTTCTCCATATCTTGCTTCCTGTTCTGCACATGAGAAAGATTTCAGGTGAGGCACAAAATTCAGACAGAGTCAAAGAAAACGTTTGAACAGAATGAAAGAATTTTTTGAAGGGGATGCTTTGGAAAAGAAGCCAAAAGGGCTCCTAGCTAATCTGAAAGGCCTGGCAAAATGTATAGAACTGAACCTTCCAGGACAGGTTGGCTTTCTGGGAAGTCCTCTGGTATTAGCTGGTGCATCTCCTCTTTGCAGGTACATGAGTCCCAGGACCCCAGCATCCCAAAGGTCATACTGTGCTCTTGTCTCAGACACCAAACTCAAGAGTCAATTCAGGCCCTTGTGGGGGTAGTAGGAACATTCTCCTTTCCACTAGCTCTGTAGTCTTTTCTATTGATATGGGCATGTGTCTTATCTCCCCTCCCCCTTCTTTCCACACCTTCCTATTACTTAAAACAATGTGTCTCCCCCTCTGCTTTGTGTTGCAGTTTCTTTCAAATGCTTCCATCCCCACCTCCTCTCCCTGTGCCAGCCTTATGGGCCTTTGACTGGATCACTCTCCTGCTCACCTTTAACCCTCCTCTCAAGGTCTTCAGGTGATTGGAAGGCAAATAAAGGAACTCTTTCAGGCCAGATAGTATAGGTAACACACAACTTACTAAACATATTCCTAACAATTTCAGGACCAACACAAGAAAAGAGAGAAATGATGCATTCACTCTATCCTATAAGAATTTTATGTAAGAGCCAAAGTGGATAGAAACCACACCCCAAACTCGGGTATTTACTGCATGTGTGCTTAAAGCTGGGTCACATTTCATATGTGCAAACAATCAAAGTGTACGGCCCAAAGTCACTTTGTATGTCAACAGCTCTCAAAAGTCCCACTTTCCTTTGTCTGATGGATAAGAAAGAGCCGGCTACATTTTTCTTAACTAAGGGTCCCCCACACTGGCAGTTTTGTCAACCTAGATGTAAATACCACTGCCACGTCCGAATCATAATAAATTTTGTTTACTGTAGTTAGACATTGGGTTTGCTTACATTTTCGTTAAAACAGCTGAAGATTTATCCTTCTGTCAGAGCCACTGGAAAATTGAGAGTCTTGTGCAAGTTGTAAGCTTTCTGCTTAATCTTCTGGAAACTTTCCCAATTTTCCTTTCATAACACCAGGAGGCCGGTGGTGTGCCACTTATGGATGGAGAGGGAGGAGTCCTCCATCCCCAAGCCTCCTCCTTTACTCGGTTGACAAGCTCCACAGAAATGAAATGCAGTAATATACATTAGCACTAACTTCTACACCAGGCTGTCACCATCAGGTAAAATTGATCACAAATTACTGATTACGGAATCAGAATCAGGAAAGTCATCAGTTATATTGTACTTGATTACTTTCTCATAAGAGGAATACATTACTGCGTATGGTGAGATTACTCATGCATAACAATTTGGAAGTGAAACCCCAGCAGCCCACGCAGGAGGGAAAGAGAATTATGCCGAGAAAGTAAGACTCCACGTTTATACTGTTTTAAACTGGTTATTAAATTACAACAAAAACTTTAATGTGTAGTTAAATAATTTTTAACTGTTTTCTGGCTGAAAACTTGTTGATCACGCATTGATCCCTTTAAAAATCGCAATGGTCACTTTCACTAGCTACAATGTGCGGGGGAATGAACGCTGGTATTTGTCAATGCTATAAAATTGGACGAACACAGTCCATGGAATTCATGGTAACACATGATAAGAAAGGAAACATTCTTTCTTTTGTGGTCCACTTTCTCCTCAAATCTCCTGTGAATTTGTTTTGACTCTCTTCTCTCTTCTCTACTATACCATGATGGTTTCACATCATATTGCAAACTGCTTCTCATTTGAGTTCATTTTTCCATGTGTTCAAACTCACCAGCCTCTCTGTGCTAGAAAGAGTCTGAATGCTCCACCATGACTTACAGTTCCAGCCCCCACCTCCCACCCCCCAGGGAACAGTTCTACTCTGTTCTACAGTATCTTTATGCATCAGAATCATCTCCACAGCAGTTGGCCTTTGGAAGATTGTACGCTCCGGGATGGAAATCATGGGGTAGACTTAAATCGTTAAAGTCAAAAGGATATTAACAATGACACCTTGTCTAACTCACCAGGAATACTGAGCTGAAGTATTCCTTTATGAGGTTTACGTGTTCCCACAAATGCGGGGGCTGCAACAAGTCCAGAGAAAGATGGCATTGAAAGACAATGGAATTTTCCCACAAACCTTGAAGTCCTCTCGTACAGACACCTTTATTGCTGGCAACAGATGACCGGTTGCCATCAAGTCAATGATAACTCATGTCAAACCCATGTGTTCCAGACCATAAATGTGCTTCATAGGGTTTTCAATCGTTATTGGCTTTGAGAAGTAGAAAATGTCTTCCTTAGGTGACACTTCTGGGAGGATACAAACCACCAAACTTTCAGCAGTGAATTGCATTAATAAGAGTATTTAATTGTTTGGGCCAACGAACAGATGATAGTTCATCTGAATCCAGGCTCTACAGGGTAACCTTGTAGAAGTATAAAGGCAGATTAGCATCTCACACCTCATAACCAATAAAGTCCTGCTGTTTAAAACATAGTTTTTATGTATATGTTTGTTTCTGTTTTCTACCTGGATAATCTAGTGAGCCTCATAATGCTATTGACTCTGCTAAGAGATCATTTTCTGCTAATAGCACGAACATTTGTCCTGGAGATATTGTGAAAGAAAAGGAATTATAAGCCAAGACTTCTAGGTTCATTAACAGAAATATCTCCATCTAGGCTGTTGGTGCTTGGCTGCAGTCGCTGAGGCCTGAAGCCTGCGGAGCTGGGAGCCTGTACCAGGAAGTCCGTTTTCAACCACTGGTGCAAGCTCGGATGCTCTCATTCTCTTAACACATGTTGGAAGCGACTTCTCACTTAAGAATTTCCTCTGCCTGGCAGGGCAAATATACAAGCTGCTGCACAGGAGAAAGAGGAGCCACACTTGCCGCCACTGCAGGACACCTCTTTCCCTGTCTGTGATATGGCGATGCTTCCATTTCATCATTCTGATCACTGCTGCTCTCGGCCTCCCTACCATTACCCTCTTCACAAGGCAAGCCTCCATTTTATCAAGCCTGCCCACAAAGTCTTCCTGATTGCTGGTCAAGTTTCTGTTATCACACAGAGGGACACTCAAAAACAGAGTGCTTCCTAGATGTGGGTTCCTGATTCAATCTACTCTACAAGCGTGAGGTTTTTGGAATTGAGAGAGCAGCCAGCAACAAACCCAAGTCCTCATTTTGTTTCAGCGCCTGCACATTTGACTACTACCTTACTCCACTTGTATCCAAGTTGAGTGCCTTACACTTAATAATAATTTTGATATGTTCTATTGCTGTTTAGGAAGCAAACCAAGCTCTTTACCATCAAGGGGATGGCAACTCACAGTGACCATACAAAACAAGGCAGCACTGCTCTTGTGTGGCTCAGAGACTGTAAGTCTTCACGAGAATAGAAAGCCTCTCTTTCTCCTGCATAGGGACTGGTGGTTTCAAATTGCTGACCTTGCAGTTAGCAGCCCATTGCGTAAATATTATTATGCTCCTGTGTTGGAACCAGTGTTTGGTAAAACTCCACATTCTCTGACACTGAAGACCTCTGGGAGTCACCCAAGCTCCTCCTGACGTCCCCCAAACATGAGAGCACCCCTTCAGATCATACCCCAGGTGAAATATTTTTTAATGAACATAGATGTTTGTTTAATGTTTTTTCGTGGAAGAGTCTGAAAAAAATATACAATATGCTTTGGAATATCAGGCTGTCCCCATGTAATCTATTTTAAATGTGTTATAGACAAAGCTTCAGAAAAACACAATATCTCCAACATTTAATCATTAAAGCTGGTTGTTTATAACAATAGAATATTTAATGCTATAGGACAGAAAACAAATGTCATGCAATGCATTTGTTCTTTGCCTGAGCTTTAGTCTTCAACTAGATCTGACAAATATTGGCATTATATGTCACTAAGAAGTAAAAGATCATGCTCTGACCTTCAAGAATCCCCAGAATATGTACATTATGTTGATGTGCCCTTTGTTTTGTCTATCTTGGTTTGCTTTGGCGGCCTCTGCAATTTCAGGATGAGCGAGGCTGTTTTACCAAGTTTCCAATGCCATCTTTTTAGCCAAGGAATTAGCTAAAGGTGAAGACTTCTTCTTCTACTATTTATTTATTTCCCTCTGACACAGATGGGAGTCTCAATATCTTGAGAAAAGCGCACACCACACACAGGTCAGGTGCTCATTTGGGGTCACTTTAGTCCCAAAGAGCTTTCACCACAGTAACAGTAAACTTCTCGAAAGAACAAGGACAACCAATGTGGTTTCAAAACAGAAGTGATGAAAGACGTGTCGGGAGCAGGCAAACTTGTTGCTTCCTCCTGATGAAATGGCCATCTGTGTACATGTCAAGCCTGTCTCTGCCATCCCTCCTGTTCCAGCCGCATTCCTGCTAATACATCCTCGCCTTGCCCCTCTTGCTGTGTGCTGTGTGCTGCATCTACTCCCCTGCTCCTTCCCTAAATTCTGGTCATCGGGTACATTGTGTGATCTTGTAATGCTATCTCTCACATTTTTACCCCTTGGTTTGGCCTCCTCAGCTGGAAGTCACGAGTTCAAAAAGTTTTCGTGTTTCATCTTTCCTACCGTGTGATGAGGCACATGATAGTCTGACCTCTTCTTCTGCTCTTCCTCCTCCATATTCTAATTCTTCTTCTAGAATATACATTGTAATGTTTATTAGATATTGACCAATGTTTCTTCCACATAGTTCTGATGGTTTACAATCCAAAGAGTTGTGTTTGGCATACCAGTGTGACTGTATCCAAGCCAACACTCAGTATTTATAAACCTTGTAGCTTTGGTCCCTAAGAAGGCATCCCAAATGGTGTGTCATATTGTATATTTTCATGGGTACTAGAGAGGTGTAACATCCTTTAATGATTTCATTGATGACCAATGTAGTTTTTCCCTCCTTATTACTTATTCAGATACTTAGTCTAAATTTCTACTTGAATTTATTAAATAATTAAGCTTCCCATGCCATGGAAATGTTTACCACTTTAGGTTGCTAACCATAATGTCGAAAATCTAAATTTTCTATAAGCTTTGTGGGAGAGGGAAGGAAGTCTATCCATCTATTTCCAAAAAAATAAATACTTACCCCACCCCCACCCCTACATTCTGACACATATGATTGATCTATCATGAGTCAGAATCAACCAAGTTACATTTCTCTTCAACCAAACTGGATGAAAATGCTTGCAATACTTATATTCAGCATCATTTTCCAGTCTGCAAAACTGTTTTTACACCGTTTCCTAAAATAGGAATTGATGCATTTCAATGATGGAGCTAGTGAGGAATACTGCAAATGCCATGGACTGCCAAACAGACAGAGAACTCTGTCTTCCCAGAATTACAGCCATAATGCTCCTTAGAGACCAGGACAGCAAGACTTCGTCTCCCATCCTTAAGACGTGTTGTCAGAATTGACCCATCCCTGCAGAAGGACATCACGGTTGGCAAAGTAGAAGGGCAGTGATCAAGAGCAGAGCCCTCAAAGCGATGAATTGTCACATGGCTGCACCAATGGCATCGAACATACGAACAATTGTGCGGATGGGGCAAGACTTGGAAATGCTACAGTCTGTTAATCCAGAGTCACGAATGCGTCATAACACCAGCAACAACCAAACATGCCCCTATTCTGCCCTGGGCAGCTTTCACTGCAAACTTCCTCACGATAGACTCCACTCGTGTAGCATCAGTCCAGAATGAATCCTGCTTTCTCAGAATCCCTAAAGAGAAGACTTTCTTTGGATTACTTGTGTTGCTAAATATCAAGCAGCTTCCAGGATCTATACTGACATCTGCTGTTTAGTTTCTATCAGTTTGTCCTATCTGGCCTGCAGTCAATAGGATCCCAATCAAGGCTGAACAAAATCAGAAGACCTTCTAAAGCAATTTCACATTGTATTTGGAAGCACCACGTGCTCTTTCTGTTGTTAGTCAGGAGCTCTGTTGTCTCTTGTCCTGTATGTGACTCTGACACTGTTTAGATAAAGCTTTTTAGCATTCTCTCCTCTACCAAATGCTAACACTAACATAAGAGAAAAAGGCTTGCTTCTCTATTTGCACGGGCTTTGTGTGATTTGGGAACATTAAATGTGATAACAAATAGTACATTACTAGACCTTCTGGTCAATAAAATGCATTGCAATTATCTATTGAATCTGTACACCTAAATCCAAGGGAATTTCTTATCTTGAGAATTTAAAATACCTTCCCAAGATGCCTGACACCTATCTTTTGTTCTCTTCATGTGTAGGTATCAAGTGTTTAACATATTTTTCTCTTATGCCACAAAGTGTGACAAGGATCACTCTTTGTAAGTTCACATTTCAAGAAGAGGGTCACATGTAATAAAGAAGGACTATGTCTAATAGCAGGCGGTTCCCTTTGGAACTCAGCATCTTCAGACTTCTGCATTTGGGAGAACACATCCATTCCCGTGTCTCTCTGATGTCTAATACCTGCCTGACATAGAACCCATTTAAGTGAAAATAAATTGCATTTTAAAAATGAAGAGACAAGGAGAATAAAGGTAAAAAGTACTGATCAAAATCAATGGCAGAACAAAACTTATAACAGGAAGACTTTGACTCCATCATCACTTCCTTTTGCGAGAACTTTCAGAAAATCTGGCCAAAGCGTGGGGTGGAGGCTCAAGGGGAGTGAAGATGCTCTTTGTTTGTTGTAACTTGAGAGAGTAGAATGGTTAAAAAAATGAGAAAGACCTTGGAAAAAAGTAAAGTGTTCTTCCCACAGTCTCTTCTACAAAATTATTATGAAAAAATATAAATAAGTAGTAGAAAAAGAATGTCATTCAGGTATCATTTTTATTATTACTATTTTGCAAAAGGTATAACTTGAAAAATCATTTATACTGTGCCCCTTTACTCAGGTTTGAGAATTGTGACAACTGTAATATACAAACCCTAAAACAAAATTAATGTTCCTATACTGCTCTACTAAGTACTCTGTTCTATAAAATGTCAGGCATATGTCATTTTTTCTCCTACTTTGTGCTCATGGATGGTAGATGCAAACACCTAGCATTTTCCCTTTTTCGTCTCCTACAGATAATCTGGAAGACCCAAGGCCTTTCTGCTGGATATTCCTCAAAGGCATTTCTAAAAGATTGCAATTGCCTCTTCTTCAGTTCTTTCTTCCCAAGGGCCAACCAGAAATTCCAGTGCACTTGCCTCTTTTCCTTCTAAGTCAAAGGTCCAATGGTCTGGATGAAGCTGAGACGTTCATAATCAGGTGTTCATACAGAAAAGCAGTTCCAAATGGGAATTGGAAGACGGGGACCCAGGTTTCAGGTCGACAACCAGAGCCCAGACCTGCTCTGTGATGTTGCTGTATTCTTCTCCTGTTCTCTAGAACAGTATCGACTTCATGGCAGTGAGTTTGTTTTGGTTTTTTCCATAGAATGAAGCATTGAACTCTGTCTGTAGGCCTGGTTTCCATCTTTACCTCTCAATGGATATGATCCAGCACCAAGCAATGTCAGCTTATTTCTTCACTGTAGGCAAGAATGGAATGGAATTCTTTTGGCAAAATAATTATTGTTTTAGGATTTTTACTACATATTTAGACAAAACTGAAATGATTATAGAGCATTTTAAACCTCTTTTCCTTTTCCAATTTTGCTGTCAACGTGGATCCATTTATTGATGGCATGCCCAATGTCTTTCTGTGTGCTAGAGAGACTCCATACACAGAACAATCCGCTAGTCTCTTTCTACTCTGTTCATTTCAAAAGAGTAGCAAAATCAACCCCGCTCTCCACTTTTCTCGATAGAACAATGGCATTTTTACTGAAATGAGAAATTTACATGCCCATTTAAAAGTGTTAATTCTTGCTCAAAATTGCTTTGGCATCGCATTATGCAAGATTTCTCCCCAAACCAGAAAGTGCTGAATCTATTGATCCAGGGCGTGAAATTTAGAGGTTGTGCCCAGTAAGTTTACTGTGCCTGTCAGGGAAGACCCGCTCTCCATTCAAGAGTAATTTGTCTTTTGTCTGAACAGAACTTTTGTAGCTTAATGGGCGATAATTTCCTCCTGTCAGACATCTCATATTCTCTATGCCCCTCATCCAGCCTGTGTCACAGAAAGAGGAGGGAATGTAATTTTCCACCCACCTGTAGAAAACAGCTCAGTTTTATTTCCTATGTGATTCCAAATACACTGCCCCGTGAAAGGAATTCATTATACTCAGATGAAGTAATTATCCTCACGTATAGTGGAGTTGAAGCACATAAACTTTGAAATCTGACAGAGATAGGTTGGAAGGTTGGCTCCCTCAACCCTTCTATGCTATATGATCCTTGGCAAATTGCTTAACGTCTCAAAGCTTCAGATTTCTCATCTGTGAAACAGAAATAATATACCTATCTTATACAGTAACAGCGAGGATTAGAGGACAAAATACACAACGTTCCCAGCACCTTGTAGGAACTGAACAATTAATATCATTATTCAAGCCTCAAGTTAATAATAATTATATTCAAGCATTTAAATAATAACAATAATCACATTACTCTTTATATCTAATCCACTGCCTCTTTTTGTTGTCAGAGAATTATCTCCATTCAATCTGTGCAACATGAAACTTCCGTGCTTGAAAACTGTAACTCCTCAGCTTCCTGAAAGGAAAAAAATAGAGATAGGAGTACTTCTCTTAATTCTTTCAAGAGAGATGAGTAAGAAAGACATTATGGAGTTTAAAGTAAGTGAGGCTCTCTTCCCATTGCTTCTCTCTCACTTTCCCCCCCAAATTCTTATGACTAAGCAAGGTGGTGGTATACTGGTTATGTGTTGGGTTGCCGACTGTCAGATCAGCAGTTTGAAACCACCAGATGCTTTGTTGGAGAAAGAGGAAATTTTCTATTCTAGTAACCAGTTACAATTTCAGAAGTCCATAGAAGCAGTTCTACCTTGTTCTATAGGGTCCCTAAGAGTTAGAGTAGATTCAAAGGGTAGAGGTGGGGGGAAGAAAGGGGAGGAGAAAGAGAAAGGCAAGGTTTCTTATACTGTGGTGGTTTGTGTGTTGAGATAATGCCTGAAAGTTATACTACTGGCATTTCAAATTCAGATTCGGAGGAGAAAGATCTGATGATATATATATATAGATAGATAGATAGATAGATAGATAGATAGATAGATAGATAGATAGATAGATATATTATATATATATAATTGCTTGAAAACTTTAACTCCCCAACTATATATTTAGAAACTCTCTGGGTTTCATAAGTGCTAAAAGGTGAGCCCCTAGGTTGCAAAAGCATCAATTCATTCAAAATACCAACGGAATAAACCAGACCAGTGATGGTCAAGGTGCCACAAGTCTGGTTCATTCTCTAGTGTATGGGAATGCTGGGAATTGTAACTGATTGAACAGCCACTAACAACAATAATAAAACGAATCCTCTTTTCAGTTGAACAGGACTAAGGGACTTGTTCCAATCAAAGCAATAGGAGCGGGAATGACGTTTGTCACATCCAGGTTGATTTTTAAGAGATGGTGTAAGATTTATGACAATCTCATTTCCTTTGTTCCCGCAACTGCCAATGTTCCCCAGGAGCCTGCCCTGCCAGAGTTTGGCCAGAAGAAAGATGCTGCGCAATGGAGCTCTTGGCTGACCCCTGATGGACATTTGATGGAGAGAAATGTTAACCGCGTTTTAAGCCAATGAGACATTTGCTACTGCAGAACAAGCTAGTCTACTGCAAGTATATAAAACTATCATCTTTTCACACAAGATTTCAAGTTGATAGGAAGACTAAAACCTCCTTTGGCCACCATTTTGACTCCAGCGATCTGTGATTTAGGTCTTTTTCTATGTCTTTTATTAACATTCATATAGTTTTGTAAGACTATATGGCTCTCACCCAAAATGGTTATGAATAATTTTATGACTTTATTAACCCAGGTCCTGGCCTCAAGGCACTTACAAGATCTACAGTGTATTGAGTTTCCCTATAAATATTCAGCACATGCACAAACTACTTGGAAAATGTAAAGCAACAACGGCATAAAAAGAAAAATTACTAACCACATTTAGCAACTGAAGATCATATGGAAGGACAAAACAGGGGAAAACAATGTATTTTTCAACACGCTCAGCCTTCAATTCCATAACATCCTTCCTCTTTTTATGTTTTACTTTAAGTGTTATTAGTAGTCATCTCCGGGTTCAGAGCGCTCGGTGGCAAGATTGCAAAGTCAGCAAGGTTTGCGTGATTGCCCCAAGCCCTGGCCATAGCACATGCTTCTCTGTTTCCTCAGCGCTGCTCCCTTTAATCTGTGTTCCTCGTGCCCAGCTCCACTTTCTCCTAGGATCATCTGCTCTTTCCCTATCAAAGCCTGGCCCATGGACCAAGATGTTAGCCAGGGCTTAAAATATATAACTGTGACAGGCAATTTGCATTTCAAATTTTCTCTGCAATCATGCTTTGATGGGCCCGGTCCCCATTTCCCTCTAAAGTACACATCATCTCTAAGAGATGAAGCTGTGCATGTGATTGAGTAATGCTGTTTCTTGTCTCTGAAATCAACCTCTAGAGCTCTTTCATATAATATGTATCTAACTGGAATGTTCTTACCCCACACCACCTATAGGCATCAGAGTAATAACCACACCTAATATTTCTGGAATGCTTACTATGTGCCAAGTACCCTTTCATGCACTCTCAGAAGTAAGCTGTTCAATACCATGAAACCAATCCCATGTTTTCTCCTTTTTAGCCGAGGACTACAGGAGCAGTGGGGGTAGAGTGGTCAAGCCGCAGCTGCCCACAGAGAGGGAAACAACCTTATGTTCATCGGGGATGCACAGGGAGAAAAGACCTGTAGACCAATTCCTATAAAGACTAGATCATAGGAACCGCATCGGTGACCCCTACCTTGTCTGATAAAGTAGGTACGAGTTGGAATTGACTTCAGGGCACCCGCAACAGCAAAGAAGTGACAACTGAGGCAGATAGAAGTTAACTGAATAGCCCAAGTACATGCGACCAGCGTGTTGCAAGTATTGGGTGCAAATGCAGAGAGTTAGGCACCTATGTACTTCATTTCTACTTTATTCTTCTTCCCTGTTATGATATGGGAAACTCAAAATGAATGATGCTACCCTAATAATATCCAGGAGTTTTAGATTTGTCTTAAGGATAATGGAGACAAAGATAGTACAGCAGTTTTAATGGGCTCTCTTCCACAGATTCCTCTCTCTCTCTCTCTCTCTCTCTCTCTCTCTCTCTCTCTCTCTCTCTCTCTCTCTCTCTCTCTCTCTTCCATAGATAGAACGTTTTCTGGATGAAATAACCAAGTCCCACTACCTTCTGGCATCATGGGGCCACATTGATAGCAGTTTTATGCTCAGCACTGCATGTCCCACTGAAACAAAAAATAACCAAAGTCTCCATCTTCCCAGACCAGACTTTGCTCTTCAAGGAAGTCATCGCTCAAGTTTATCCCTCCCAACAACTAGTGTCCTAGAGATGGTGTGTTAATCCAGGTTGACTATAGAAACAAATTTATGGACATTCATGTGTGTATAAGGAAGAACTTTATATACAAGAACAATCAGATATTGAGAAAACATCCCAGCCCAGTCAAGATCAAGTCCATAAGTCCCATATTAGCCCCTCAGTCTCATACCAATCTATAATGTCCCCTCCAGACTCTTGAAACATGTGCAAGGACACCGTATTCAGGAAGATCACAGGCCAGTGAGTGGGAAGTCTTGTGGATCAAGGGGTGCTGTAAGCATCTCAACACTGGCAGGGGTTTTCCACAGGGCTCATCCAGCTTAGGGCACTAGCACAGTTCCATTTGCCTTGTCAGCTGTAATGCCTCACAGCTCAAATGAGCTATTTATTTCCTTAGCACTTCCAAATGAGGTCATCAAGCTGCACCTGAATGACATGCTAAACTCCACCCCTTCACGTTAGCTCCTCTCAAATTGACACCAGATTATGTAACTGCCACAGATGAGTCTACATGTTTCCATTCTAGAATATTGCTTTCCATCTGGGAATGAATTACCCATTTAACCATTTTCTTTTACCTATTCAGATATATACTCATAGATCCTTCAATGTACACACTCTTAAGTGGTACCTGTGGTAGTTACATAATCTGGTATCAACTCAGGGAGGGGTGGAGTCTAGCTGTCAATTAGTTCACAGCTTTATGACCTCATTTGGAAGCACCACAGAGATAAGAGCTCTCTGGAAGCAGGGCAGACACTCCCTGTGAGACACTCTCTGCTTGGTATTCCTGAGAACAAGACACATGGAGCTGTACTAGTGTCCTGGAGCTGGAGGATCCACATGGAGATCCTTGCCAGTGCTGAGCTGTTCCCACTCCCAGGGATACACAAGGGTCTTCACCCACGGGCCTGTGATCTGCCTGCAATCAGTGTCATCACACGTGTTGTGTGAGTCTCAAGAGGAATTCATGGGAAAACATCAGACTTCTGGGCAAACATTGAATTCATGGACTTGATCTGGACTGGGCTGGGCTGTGATGTTTTATTGATGCATAATCGCTTCTTGATTTGAAACTCGCTCTTATACACACATGAGCATCTATGAATTTGTTTCTCTAGTTCACCCAGACTAACACATGCTTTGAAGTTATTATTTTTTTTGTCTAATCATCAAGGTCATGTGATTGTTCAGGGAAAGAATGCAAAGTTCTTTCCCTGGTACGTGCCCCAGTGATGCTATGGCAGTACACAGCATGCAGCTAGAAGTCAACACATGCTAGTCACGAACTTCCTAAATCTTTGAATAATTTGGTGAAGTAGTGTATTTTTTAATTATTTGTAAACCTCAGCAATTTCATTCCATCGTGATTTGACTAATTTGCCATTTATTTTTTAAGAACTTATTTAATATCTCAGAGCCTTTCTGTTAAGAAAAGAAGCAACTTCCTTTTGAACAATGAAATCAGGTCTCACTGGCATAATTGGACTGGAACTCAGACAGGCTGGAGTTTAGCTCTAAACTCAGAACCCATGAAGGTCAATTGGAATAAGGTACCTGCCCATCCCAGCCTTACGTGGTAGTTGTTTTTGTTTTGCTTTGTATCAAATTGTATTACAAACATGAATGCCAAATAGGAACTAAGTATTATGGATTATAACGGCTAGTTTCAGGGAGAAAACTACAAGGAAATCTGCAAGACTGCAGTATAGCTTTCTTTCCTTGCTCCCCAGCTACAGGAGCCTGTCCAGAAATCAGTTCAGCTTAAAGAATAGGCTGCAGTGTGACCAGATGGAACAAAAAACCAATCAATAAATCCAAAAGGTATCTATCTACTATACCATGATTTGGAGTCTTTTCAGAATGACATCGGTTTGGCTACAACCTAAACAAACAAAAATCTGTCTTTTCAAGAAATGTCTATTCTCATAATTATGCAATAAATCATTAACAAT
This sequence comes from Tenrec ecaudatus, assembly GCF_050624435.1. Classification (NCBI taxonomy): domain Eukaryota; kingdom Metazoa; phylum Chordata; class Mammalia; order Afrosoricida; family Tenrecidae; genus Tenrec; species Tenrec ecaudatus. Next base: position 34,255,798 of record NC_134544.1, on the reverse strand, counting down.
AAAAGATGTGTCCAGACCAGTGCACAACAATTATATCAGTCTCTCACCTTGTACCCCTTTGCTTAGCTGCTCATATTTACATAGTTTCTCCTCATTTTAGCCTCATCTTAACTTTACTCTAATATCACTATCTGACAGCTTGCTTTCATCCTCAGAATCCTGTGAAAAGGATGCTTCTTTCTGATTCTTTCCCCTGCTGGCAACTCTGAAAGGTAATTGTGCACGTTCACACAGACTATTTGAAGAAGAATGCAATCTTAGGGTTGGAGGAGGGCTGATGCATCACCTGCAGTATGCGGATGAATCCACTCTGCTGGCTTAAAGTGAGGCGTACTTGACGCACGGGCTAGTAAGATCAAGGATCACAATCTTCAGTATGGATTAGATTTCAAAGTAAAGGAAACGAAAATCCTCACAACTGGAACAATAGGTAACATCGTGATAAACAAAGGAAAGTTTAAAGTTGTCAAGGATTTCAATTAATTTCCAGGATCCACAATTAATGCTCATGGAAGCAGCAGCCAGCCAAGAGACCAAACTCTGCACTGGACTGGGTAAATCTGCTGCCCTAGACCTCTTTAATGGGTTGGCAAGCAAGGATATTCCTGGGTGGACTAAGGTGCTTCAGTGGTCCCATATACATGTGAAAGTTGGACATGGATAAGGAAGACAGAAGAAACATTGATTCATTTGAACTACGGTGTTGACCAAGGATATTGAAAGTATGACGAACTGCCACAAGAACCAAAACGCTCTGCATCAGGAGAAGTACAGGCAGATCCATAAGGGCAAGGATGATGAGACTTCATCTCTCTTTCTTTAGACGTGTAAACAGGAGAGGCCAATACCGGCAGAATGAAGTCATGCTTGTTCAAGTTCAGGAGCAGCTAAAAAGAGGAAGGCCTTCCATACAATGGATTCCCCTTGTAATTGCAACAATGAGCTCAAACAGGGAAACTTGTGAGGATGGTGAAGGACTCAGCGGTGTTTCCTTCTGTTTTACAGAGGCCTGCTATGCTGTCAGAACACACTCCTCAGCGCCAAACAACGACAAGGCTGCTAGGGAGCCAGAACGGGCACTAAGGGGGTTCTCTCCCCAAATGCCTGCATAGGGACACTACAAAGGGGCTGCAGGGAAAGCAGGCACCCATCAGACATGTTGGGGAAATTCAGAACTGAGCTTCTCAGACGCAAATCCCCTTGGCCCCGGTGGAGGGTCCACCTGGGCGCACAACGGGCAAGCATTAGCAATATGAAATGCCCTAGGTGCGCCGAAAGATTAGCCAATACCCTCAACCATGGCTTCCTGGCCACAGAACAGAAAAGGCCGCCAAAGGCAGGCAGCCAGCCCTTTCGTCCTGTGCTATATATAGTTCAGGGCTGTGCTGCAAGTGCAGGGTGAGATGCTTCCCAGTGTGAGTGCGCATGGGCCTGCATGCCCACCCAGGGTCTGCTCGCTCTGCTCTATCTCTCTCTGGGGATTTCTTGCATCTGCACGTGGGTTTCCAACTCCGACATTCTGTCCATGTGGTTTTGCATGTTCAACTGAGAACTCCCATGAGGCCAACAGTTACTGTTTGAGACTGTAATACCTGAAATGTCCCTCTCCTTCCTAAAAGTCACGTGGATTACAAACACGCTTCTGCCGAGTGAATTCTTTCAGTTATGAAGCAAGAACCAAGGGAGCCCAATCCGGATGCCAAACATTCTGCTGCCGCAGGACTCAGGAACAAACATCGGGACTCCACCCTTGAAGGAAGCAGACTCTTGCCTCTGGAGCCAGCCAGGCCCGGCCTCCCTGCGCACCCTTCCCTCCGACATGGCCTCACTACTGGGGTAGAAGCTGAGAAGCAGTGGCGGCCGGCAGGCTCAGACTTCTGAAGTCTACCATTTAAAAACACGGCTCGCAGTTTGAAACCAGTGGCGTTTTGTTAGAGGGAGATGGGGCCTTCTCCTCTCAGACTCTTTTGCGGATCTTAGGGGATGCAACCTTGCCCTTTGAAGCTGTGGCCAGTGAGAGCTGGCTGACCCTAAAGCTATGGCAGTGAAATGATGGTCGATTTTCACCCGGGGCCAGGCCACTGATAGATGTCGGTAACATGTCCTCTGATCAGATGACTACTGAAACCATTTACCCCAACCACCCTCTGCATGTCGGTCTACATACTCTCCCATGTGATTCCTGCTTCCATGGTCTGTGCCTGTCTGCCTCTTCCTCTCCTGTGCAATTCCTGCCTCTGTTAGGTAGCAGGATAGGGACAGGGCTGTCCCTCCGCAAGCCTGAAGGCCCGTACAGGAGGTTGGAAGAAAATTAGGCAAGCCTGTAGCCAACCATAAAGACTAACTGGGCATGCTCCAAATTCAGCCCACCCCACCCCCATCCCCACCCTGAGCCAGGTGGGCAGTACACCTGGACCGCCCAGTGGGCTTAATGCAGCGCATGGGTCAACGAATACATTCGACCACACCTCCCAGCCAGAGGCCTCAAATACCTTGACTGAAGGCACAGTTGATGCGCAGTTTGGCACGCTTCCCTAAAATAGCGTGTACTCCTTTGAGACAGTAAAACCTGAAAGTTCTTCCTTTCCTTTTTAAAAACTCACTTGGATCGCAAACCAGGCTTTGGCATGAAGTTTTTCTCTTGGGAAGCCAAGAACCAAGGTGTTTCCTACCCGAGAAATCTAACACCTCCATGTTTTGCTATCTGCACTTCCCTAAGCCTCTCTCCCATGATGCCTTTGGAAGACTTGCCTGTGCAGGTCCTCTACTCTGTTTCCCAAAGCCCTTCCACCTTCCTTTGCTTTTCGCACATATTTCATTCACGCTCCTACCTTTCTTATAACCCCAAACTGCTCCCTGTGCTGTTTCAATAGGCTGGTCTCTGCAGGATGCCATTTGCGCAAGATAGCTGAGCACGGGATTCTCTGCCTACCTTACCAAGAGAGTGTCTCCTCCCAATGGTCTAACCATATGTTCAGGGGCAGGACTTATTGGCTACTTAGTCCCTGCCAGTTTGCCTTCCACCACCCCCTTCCTCTTTTCTGGGCTAGACTCCTGGTTCAAATGGTTTGGGTTGTCAACGTTCCTCCAAAATTGCCTCCCTTCCCCCAAACCCCCTCGCGCGCGTTCTCTCTCTCTCTCTCTCTCTCTCTCTCTCTCTCTCTCTCTCTCTCTCTCTCTCTCTCTCCAAGCATGCATGCTTCCTCCAGCATATAGACAAGCTGAGTGAAAGGGAATGCCATGTTTTTGTAAGTTTGGTTTTGGAGTTTGGTCTTGTTTGGTGTTTAGTTTTATTTTCCTGTCTGCTCGTTCTGATGAGCTTTGACAAAAGGCATTTTGGAAGTAAAATCACTAAGCAATTGCTAATCCTGTTGTTTCCAAGAAACTTTTTTAAAGCATAGATATGCCTCCTGCTTCCACAATGGATGGACCATACATGGGACCATTTACATCCCTGGTACAATTACACTGGGTCAACAAATACCTCGCTAAGGCTTCCAATTTCCCTAGAGTTGGCTGCATCCTGACCAAGTCATTCGGCAGGTCCTTCCCACCCTTTGCCGTGTTTAGAGGTCCTGTTGGCTCACCAAGTTTGATGATCCCCTCTGAAGGTGAAATGCCTCCCTAGGCAGCAATACCAAAATTCTTGGCTTGCAGTCCAGAGAATAGTCAGACCTAGTAGCCCCCTAAGACTGGGTCCTGACACACCACCAAGGACGGAAAGTCTGTCCAACGCACTCACGCTGAAACCTCTGATTAAGAACCCTGGGATGTTGGGAAATCTAACATTTTCTGTGTATTTTCTAGATGAGCAATCAGGAGTCTGTCCCTCAGACAATGCCTCTGTACTGTATCCTGTCTATTGGCCCCGCAGACACCAAGGAAGTGGAAACTAGCATTTTTCTACAACTCCATCTGGCTCCAGTGCATTCTAGGTGATCGGAATCCTGATCACAGCATAGCACGCTCCCCTCCCTCCTCTAATACAGCCAGAACCTAACATATGTACGGGATGGGAAAGTAGGCAGTAGTCCCTTATGTTCAGACATTGTTCCTCTTGAGAAACAGTAAAGACCTTTGTTCCAAATGTAGCAAAGACTGCAAATGTTTCCCTTTCACTGATGCTACCTTTTACAATACAGATTTTTAATCAAAAGGCTCAGACTCAGGCGAAGGAGATGGAAAGATGTTAGACATGCAAACTATTAGCAACCCTAACTAATCAGCATCCATCTATTGCCTCCCAAGTTCCAAGACCCCGACACAGGGTACCAAGTCCCACTTGTGTTAGAGTCTGGGTCACTGGGAAAATGAGTGCCCTCATAGCAATAGGCCTCCACAAGCCACGCTCTCATTGTCAACTAGCTGGCAGTGCTCTGTCCCATGCGGAAAACCCATGAGGAGAGTGGTCTGCTGGCAAGTCTGCAACTGCTTCCTGGAGGGAAGCAGCCCCGCCCAATGACCCAGCAGCAAAGAACAGCTGTTCATGGTCTAGCATGGAGGTTGGCAGGTAGACCAGTACACTTCTTGTTTCTTGGTGCTGCCTACTTTCTCTTAGGCTCCTTCCTCAGACTGCAAGCAGCAGCTTGACAATTAAGGATGACTTATCATCTCCACTGTGCCTGGAGACCACGATCCTCAGGGCCAATAAAGAGAATCAACCAACACTGAAAGCTACCCCCTTGTGCCCTCCCGGAGATCCAGTTTACATAAAAACTTGGAAAGACAGGTCTCCTAAGTCTCACCTTCAGCCAGTCTGGAAAGGTTCTTTCCCAGTAATTCTCTCTACCCCACTACTATTAAAGTGGCAGGGCTGAGTGCATGGATCCACCATTCTCAGGTTAAGCTGTGGAAGCCATCAGAACCGGCCTCCTCAGATGCACATGTGAAGGAGCAAGGGAAGCACACATGTGAGCCATTAGACAGTCTTAAGGTCATGTTTTATCGGCACCCTGAGACAGATACGTGCTCTACAGACAACCCTACTGTGAATGCACCGGTCTTTCAGCTAGTAAATGCTGACACAATTCCTGTGTCAAAGCAAGCTTGCAGCCTATGCCTGTCAATCCTGTGTTCATAACTCCTGAGATTTCCTTTGGAGTCTCCCAGTGTGACACTAACCCCCACTGTCATGGGCATTGTTATCCCATCCCTCTTGCCCTACCCTTACCTAAACTGTTCGCCTCCATTATTTCTTCCAGGCGTCATCAGATTACTAAGATTCTGAGACAAGTTGCCATGCACAGGATCACCAAAGGCCTAGACCACCTCAACCCCATCTGCTATGGGCCCTAACTGGATGACACCCCTCCAAATGGAGAAATAAGCTGTGGACCCAAAGTCCCACTAACTGTCCATTAACTGCATGCAGGAAGCACCCAGAGACTATCGTCTCCTAGTATCCCTAAAGATCTGGGTTCATATTCCTTAAGTAGGGAATTCTAGGGACTTAAATAGGGACTAAGGTGGGATAGCTCCCCAAATACAAGCATAAGGCCACAACAAAGGGGCTGCAGGGAAATCAGATATGTACAGGGAAAACCAGAACTGAGCATGTTCAGATCCAACTCCCTTAGGCCCAGGTGGAAGGTACACCTGGGTGCACAGACCATGCACCAGTGATATGACATCATTCAGGTGCACTTAAACTCAGCCAATAATGTCAGCCAATACCCTCAACCCTGTCTCTCAGCGGGAGGAGATAAAAGCATGCTGTGGGTGACTGCCAGCCTTTGTCTTTCTAGTTCAGATGTATGCTGCAAGCAGAGAGAGATTCCTCCCATCCCACTCCGGACGTGCACTCTCTTGGTGTCCTGTTTCTCTGAGTGTGGTTTCTTGCTCCTGTTCAGTCACAAACTCCCATCTGTTTCCCACGCAGCCTTGTACACTTTCCAGAAACAGGGCGTGCGTTTTGAGACTGTAGTACTTGAAACTTTCCTCTCGCTCAGATGTCACGTGAATTACAAACGTGCTTCTGCCATGTGAATTCTTTCAGCGTTCTGAAGCAAGAACTGAGGTTCCCCAAGCAGAAACCTAACAACACTTGTTCCTGTCACCCAGCAAGGGGAGAGGTGCCAGCAGAAAATAGGGGAACAACTTATGAAATGATACAAAAGGGATACATCAAGAGGGGAAAAAAGTTCTCAAAGCACTGAGTGGGGGCTACTGTCAGTTAAGGATTTCAAGGTGCACACATGTAAAGACTATACTTAAATAAACACATTCCTCAAGGGAGTTGCCATTAGAATCTGTGCCCTCGACCATCTGAACCATAACTCTCATTCTATAAGTATGTGTGGAAAGTTAGTCCAGAAAATCCAAGAGATTTAGGCCAGTGTATGTGATTTATTTATTAATGACAGACTTGAAACAAGAACTAAAGTGTCCTAAATTCAAGCCCAGTGTCTTTTTATGCCTATGTTTCCCATGGGTCTTTGTGCTTTGTACATTGGAGGGATTAAACAAATATTGAAAGAAAGATCATAGAAAATGAGGACTGGAGGCGAAAACATTTTGCATACTTTGGAGAAAGACAAACTGCTCAAAAGAATGTTTTGTCCTTCTTGACATAGCACTAGGCAAAACCAAGCACAATGTGAAATGAGAAATGGATGCAAAGATTGAATTTGGTATACCAGAGTCTAAGAAACTCAGGCCTGGGAACACTAGTCTAGAAGATGGCTATGATCAAACAGGCAGGTTTCAAAACCAGGACTGAGGATGAGGGTCAAGAATTGGAGCATAAAGAAATAGTGAGAAATTCTGAGTGGAGATCTTTGCCAATTCCAGAAGGAATTCAGTGAGGAAAGAATCCATGACCACAAGCCCTCTCCCAGCCTACCCAGTCAATGCCCTCGCCTCGCTGGCCCCTGAGACCTTTAGGTGAAGGGTGGACCATGTGGAAAGCCTGATGCAGAAAAGTGCTACCTTCGTGGATCACCAGCTCTCCTTCACCCCCGTTCACTTGGTGCTCCCTCTCCCCATGACCCACCTTCCCCGCCACACCTGGCACTCGGGTCACTGCCATTTCAGCCACATTTGGTAGCCTTCACCCAAACCAGGGAAATAGTCTTTGCTCCTCACCTTTTACATTCTACTTTTGCTTTCTTATAAATTGATCCATATCCCTTTTTGGCACTCATCCCAAGGATACAACCCTCTATAGCTGAACGGGCCTCTCAGGCAGACCCATGGAGACAACCTGCACCCCAGCCAGGGTCTTTTCTTTCGGAACTCGCCAATGTCTACTACCAATATGAACCTGTGCCTCTGACTGCAACCTTCCCCCAACAAGAACTGAGCCATCCCAGCCTGCGAAGCCAAGAGCCTCACAAAGCGAACCCCCGGCAGCCCTCCATGGGCAGTGAACTCTTGGGATAGGATGGCACAGAATCCTGCATAGGACAAGTAAACCAGGCACCTTAGGACACAAACTCTCCCCGTTCATGCTTCCATAGTAAAAAACCTCTTAAATTACATCGCACATATCTGGTGGCAGTTCCTCCTCAATCCACAAGTCTTATTTTTTTGCTTCAAGGCCTTTGTATTCTACTTTTATTTCAATGTAAACCACTTGATATCTTTTTCTGGTTCCTAAGGCCTCTCTTACATAGGCTACCCCCCCCACCGGCCCCGCCAAAATCTGGTGACTGTGTGTGGTGCCTTCCAGGCTGACACAGGCAAACCACATTCACTCTACAAAATTTCTTATGATCAAGTTCAAGTACACTAGCAGGTGGAAATCTTAGCTACAACCATTAGATGTGTTAGACAGGATTCTCTAGAGAAACAAAACCAGGGCATTTATGAATATATATATATATATATATATATATATATATATATATATATATATATATATATATATTCCACACTGCAGTACAAAGGGCTTAGTTCAGCTCACTTCCATGGAAGTTAATATACTGAAATTCCTTCAACTCATTTGGCCTGCTGGGTTCAAGGTCAAGGAAGCAGACAGTGGAGTCTGCCCGCAGACAGGAAACAGCAGAACAGGTCAGCAACAGTCTCCAAAGAGCGTCAAGCTCTAGCAACACAATCCACAAATTGGCTTGGCCCACAGGTAGTATAGCTTACAGATTAAGGCAGAGAACTAGCTAAAGCAGCAGCATGATGGTCCAATCACCAGAGAGCAAGAGAGAGGTGGGAAGGGCTTGCAGAGCCATTTAACTCTTTGTTCTCCACTCAAACTGTGACCTGATTAATACCACATATTCCCATTGGCCAGGTTGGCACAATAAACCTAACTATCACATTAGACAATGGAAAGAAATCAAGGAAATACAAAGAAGTAAAACCCTCACTCTTTGCAAATGAGATGATTTTTTAGAGGACACTAAGGACTCCACAAAATGATTTCTGGGAAGAACTAAGACATTTGGTAAAGTTACAAAATACATTAGCAACAAGCAGAAATCAATTGGATTCCAGTATACCAACAAAACTATCTCTGAAAAAAGAATAAAAGCAAGAAAATAATAATATTTATAATAGCCTCACAAAAGATGAAATACTTAAGACAAAACCTAACCAAAGAAACAAAAGACCTGTGCAAAGAAAATTACAGAAAACTGTTATATGAAATCTAAATAGACTACACAAATGAAAAAACACCCTACATCCATGGATAGGAAGATTTAATATAGTGAAAATGCCAATACTCCTAAAGCAATTTATAAGTGTAATGCAACTCTAAGCTAAGCCCAATTTCATTATTTTTTTTAAAAAGGAAAACCAAGTGGACAACTTCATATAGGGAGAGAAGAAACCCAGGATAAGCAAAGAACTGCTCAAACAGAACAAAATAGGAGACCTTGTACTAGCCAACCTCAAAACTTACTACATAGCCACAATAGTCAAAACAGCCTGGTACTGGTACAATGATAGAAACATAGCGCAGTGTAACAGGGTAGAAAATCCAAAAGTAAAAATTTCCACTTACAGGCAACTGATTTTTGATAAAGGACTGAAAACATTAAATAGAAAAAGGACACCTACTTCCACAAATGCTGGTAGAAAAACCGGATCTCCATCTGTAGGAGAATGAAACCGAACCCACACCTCACCCCAGGCACAAAAATGAACTCAAGATGGATTAGAGACTAAATGTAAATCACAAAGCTGTAAGGATCGTTCATCAGAAAGTTGGGATGATCGTAAGGTCATTACAGGACATACCTAGATAGACTACCTCATACAAGACATACTTAGCCTACCAAGCATAATAAAGGAAGCACACAGCAAAAGGCAAAATATATGACTGGGATTTATTTTAAAAAAGAGAATTTTACATGTCAAAAGAGTACAACAAGAAACCACAGATTTGGGGAAAATTAGCAACTACACAACAGAGAAGGGAAAAATCACTAAAATATATAGAACTCTGCAGTGTTTCAACAATAAAAACAATTAAATTAAAATGTGGGCAAAGATATGAACAGAGAAGACATTCAAATGGCTACTGAACACATGAGGAAATGCTCACAATCACTAAACATCTTGGAGATGCAAATCAAAACTATGAAATATTATACCCACAATGATAGTCCAAACCAAAAAATTATAGAAAAAATGCTTGATAGTGTGCAAAGATCAGAACTTTCATACACTGCTGTTGGCATTGTACTCATGTATTAATATTGGAGAAAACAATATGGTACTTCCTGAAACAAGTGGGATTAGAAATAACCAAGCAACCCAACAATACCTCTGCTGTACATTCACCTCTAAGACGTTAGAGATAGAACACAAACAGACATATGCTCACCTACATTCATAGCAGGACAGTTCACAATAGCAAGCAGCTGGAAACAGCCTACTTGCCCACCAGATACAGAAGAGATAAAGAAACCCCGGCACCTGTACACAGTGGAAGAGTCTGCCCAGCCAACATTCCGCGAATGACAATGAAACACAAAACTCCTCATGACATGGGACAGCCTGGTAACGATCATGTTGAGTGATGCTCATCAGTCCCCAAAGGACAAATAATGTACAAGTACACTCTTATAAATATAAAACCCAAGACAAAGACAAACTATGTTTCCTGGGCCATGTAAGCTTCTAATCCATTTTCCCATGCAACAGGAAATGTGCTACCTAACCCCATAATCTGTATCTTCCCACAATCTGTGTATCACCCACTCATTAGAACATTTTACAAACCACCTGAAGACAGGTGGCTTCACTACAGATGGGGCCATTTCCCCACGTAAGAGGGAGAAAGAAAAACGAATTCTTGCCACATGGCAGTGTTCTAGATTCACTTCAAATGAACAGATAATTCTACAAGAGTAATTAGTGAACTTTACTATGAGTTTAGATTAAGAAGAAGCACAGTTATGTCTGTATTGGAGGGGTAATTGGAGCCTACTCTTTGAGGAAAATGCTTAACGTTACTTACAGAGACACCAAAGGGAAAATGCACCCAGTAATGTGTTTCCAACTGGGCACTTTTGACCCAGGTTCTCGACTGACTGTTGATAATCCAAGCAATGTGCTATAGACACCTTGTACATTAGATGCTGAGGTACCCAGCACCCTTCATAGACCACATCAGAAGGTCTAGAATTGGAAACCACTCATGATTCTGCCCTCATGGATGAATATAACTGAAAGTATTACCATTTCTACAACCCTCACATCATCTGTAGTCACCCACATTTTGAAGATATACAAGGATATAATTCACATATTGGAGCCTTTTAAGAAGTCCAATACATGTATAAAATATTTTACTCAATAGCACTTTACTATTAATCAAAATAATGTTATTAACATTAGAGTTGCCTTAGCCCCATGGAAAAGATCTTCGATGTTCTACAATCAAATGACAGTGATGTCTCTGAAAGGGAACTTGAGGCTTGTAGAAACAATAGTTGTGTGGGTGGATTTTGATTGTAGTTCTGATATAAGAACAATTAGTTGTTTTGAGATGGCCCTGTCAGGTACTGCCCTCATGAGGAGATCACTGAAGACACGGGTGCCATAGCAAAGTGTGCTGAAGGAAATAGATGGTGCTGGCTATCATGAAAAATAGCATCTGGGGTCTTAAAGGCTTGTCTCAAGCAGTCATTTAAGTGAAGAGTCAGCTAAATTTACTGGGAAGAATCACATCAGCATGTGTAATCAAAGGATTGCAAATAATCAGTTCCAAGTCTGGAGGAGGGAATGGGACCAGCACCTACATTCTAAATACCCGGTTTGTGGAACGCTATGGATGACAATGTCAACCCCAAGTCCATTAGCAAGGTCCCTGTGTGGATTGAGTCCTTAGTGAATTCTCAGTGCGCTTAGGTTTTGAATGGTAACAGTCTTAATATCAAGCAAACAATGTAAAGTGGATTTTAATAGCTATATTTTGGCTGGAATGTAACACCCTGTTGTTTGATCTCTCTCTGAACTCAATGTCAATTTATTCTAAAATTATAAGAGTTTCTGCTTTCTCTTAGATTGAAATGTTTAACTATTTTATAGGGTAATTGTTATGTGCCTGATTTTTGTTTTTCCTTGTTTATATGTTTTTTTGTATAAGGAAACCAGATGAGTAGAATTATGAAGACAGTAGACACTTGATCATTGCTTAGGGGCACGGAAGGGGAGGGCTGGGATATTGGGGAGTCAACGTAAACGGGTACAAGAAGGATGAAAAGGTGACTGCACAACACTTCTTGACATGATTGAACTATATTGAATTTTATGCTATGCCAATGGAAGTTCAATAAAACTAAAAAATAAAGCAAGACAGTGAAGTAAGCAGGGAATAAAATACAGGCAGCAGTTGCTCGATCTAACCAATTCTGACTGGCAGTGCCATTCCTTTCTTTTCTTTTCTCACTAGTTGACCAGTTCTAATAAACTAAACTGTATCTGGTTTTTCAAAAGATTTTTTTCCACAGCACTTCACTGGCTGGACAACTTTAGGAAAGTAATTCAAAGATCAAGCAAAATCTCCAGCAAATACGTGGCACATTTTTGGAAGTACATTCTATGCTCTTGTAGCACTTCAAGAAGGTAATATGAAACTTGCAAAAATAAACCCCTTAGCACTACCAAGGACTTTCTGAGTGATGTAAATAGCTTACGTGCTAAGCTGCTTGCTATGTCCACTCTGATACCTGAGAGGACGGCCTGGCTGATCTACATTCAACCAACAGTCCTCAAAAACACCAGGGTAGCATCATTCTACTCTGATTTCCATGGGGTCTCCATAAAGAGGAATAGAAGGTAACTTAAAGTTTAAAGTTTCCAAGGTAGCTCATAGGAAGCTAAAGGTGCTACAATAAGGCAGCATCTTGAAAAGATGCAGACACATAATATGAAGATAGCAAGAAGTACAAGAATTGATAACTAGGTGACTATGCTGTCTATATGATGCCAATCAATGCCTCCATTTGATGGGATAAGGCATTCATGTAGTTTCTGGAATGCAAAATATCTTTTAACTTAGATTTTTATTGTATTTTCTCAAGAAGATTTCCAAGGAGGAGAATATTTTGATGCAAAGCTAATTTTGTAAAACGCCCCTCTTCTCCATCTTTTGTTCTTTCTCTCAGTGGCTCTGTTACTCAGGGAAGCTGCCGACTACTTTTTTCCCTCGTGCAAGCCCTACAAAACCTTCTTTCTCTCTTAGCCCATGTACATTCTCTTACTTGCTTTTCCCTTCCATTTATATTGTGTTGCATATAACAAATGAAGGCTTGGATGTCTAAAGGTGTTTCTCTTACAGAAGGTTGTGCACATGGGGAAAGAGCCCCAGTGGCACTAACAAGTGGGTTATGTACTGTGCTGCTGGCAGTGGGAGAAAAGCGAGGCTTTCTACTCCTTTAAGGAGTTAATTAATGGATTGTTATAAGAACTGTAAGAGTCCCCAATAAAATCATCTTTTAATTTAAAAAAAGTCACAGTCTCAGAAAGCCACGGAAATAGTCTTGTTGGATCACTGTGAGTTGGAATCAACTCTGTGGTGGTGAGTGAAGCATGCAAGTGTTGGGGGGAGGGGAGGTATGCAGAGCACAGAAAAAGAAATTGCCATATGCCCTCCAGAGGGTCCCTGAGCTTGTCTGATCTCAATTCCAGAATCTCATGGCTCTAAGCCACTGACTCAGCCACAAATCCTTTAGTGCCGTCTGATCTCTGCAATTTAAAATATCAAATCAACATATTTTCAATCCAACTCCCCCTTAACCTGGCCAATCAAACCCATGTTTGCTTTTGGAGTTCACTGACATTCTTCTCATTTTCAGAATATAATCTATACAACACACACACACACACACACACACAACCAGTCACTGCCATAGGCACCTTTGCAGGAGCATCCTTTTTGGAATACTCACATTTCCATCTATTAACATTCTACCCCCAAAAAACATCATTTTTTTGGAAGCTGTACTCAGTACCCCAATCAAATTAAATCTTCTCTTGTGGGGACCACAGCCCTGTGTCCCTAGGCAAGAGTTTTTCATGTTCTATTGTGCATATACTTAATGCAGTATATTATTCTTTGTCTCATTTAAAAGAGACTTTAGGTGATTGTTAGTAAAGTTCCATGTGAATATGCCTCAAGGAATGGGATTAAAACGTATTTATCTTGGGATCCGCAGCAAAATCAGTAAGTGCCGTGCAACAAGCATTTGTCAAGACAATGTTTTTTACTCATGACTCACCTTGCCTCGCCTAACTTACATAGCCTAACTTCCATTCATATTCTACGAAATTGATGAAAAATGGCATTATGCTAAATTGAATAAATGCCACTAAGGTGAACTACATTACGCAAATTGGAGAAATGTAATCTTGAAATTGTCTCCAAGGCAGCTGACTACCTTTGGAGAATCACCGTTTAACCAGTTAACTGGATTACAACTGCTTGCAAGTTACTATCTGCTCCCTTCACGTGATCAAATCGCTGTTTCTTATGGATTTCGAGGCTTATAATGATTTTCTTCAGGTTAAATAAGGGAAGAAGAAAATAAAGCAGAGTAAGGAGAAATAATCAGAGTCAATAAATGATGTCTCGAAAGTAACATCAATATAATGTAATTAAAAGTCAAGAAGAAATCTTTTCATTCTGAATGTGCTTAAATTGTTTATCTCTTTACTGTTTGAAACATTTCATCAAATTTACTCAGGAGCTATTCCCTGTGGGTCTTTGTGAGCACATGATAAATGTGATGTGTGGAAGTTCCACTCTTTTGAGTTGCTCAGCTGTGTCCTGATTGGAGCTACTTTGTGTGACTGCATGTGAGGACCCTGTATCGTACCCTGCAGGATACGAACGTCCACATGAAGGTGCTCCTCCTGGTTCTGATGCTCTGTGTCCACCTGTGCCATCGGGGAAGCACACGGACTTCAGGGCGGAGGCTCTTTATAACCCGGCTACTAAAATGAAAGACAGCCACATTCCTTCCTGGTTCTTGTTGTTGTCAATTGCTGTAAGGACACCTCTGACCCCAAATCACCTGATGTGCACCGGAAAGACATGCTGCTTCATCCTGCTAACACATTCATGGTCACTAACATGCTCAAGACCATCAGGGTGGCACCTGTATTTTTTGACTCCACGCCAACCGAGGGAAATCGCCTTTCCTCACTATATCTGACAATGTTCTGTCTTGACCTATAGAATTTCCATTGGTTAATTTTTGGGGAAATGACCAGTTCTTCTTTTCCAATGGGTCTTAGTCTAGAAGCTCTACTGACACCTGTTGGCTGTAGGTGAACATAGGAGTATTTGGAAAACCACTGCATTCCAGCATTAAACAACATGAGAACCATCAGAGCAGTACATTGACAGATGGGTGGTGTGATGGTTCTGGTTCAGAGACCCTGGGTGACATTTACATTATTACCTATCACTGAATATATATTTTATATATTAGAGCAGTGTTTCTCAATCTGTGGGCCATGCCACATTCGGGGTTGAATGACCCTTTCACAGGGGTTCATAACAGTAGCAAAATTACAGTTATGAAGTAGCAACGAAAATAATTTTATGGTTGGGGGGTCACCACCACATGAGGAACATTTAAAAGGTGGTAGAATTAGGAAGATGAGAACCACTGTTTTAAAGAATATGCCTAGTCACTCTGTGGTATAATTCTTGACTCCATGCATCCTCTTTAATCATGGAACACCTGGAGGGAAGGATTGAGGAACATTTGTGATCATTCAGGAAGTCTAGTGTCTGATCCAAATAAGAATCTGGAGGATTCTGGTTCTAGAAAATAATCAGAGCTCATTGATGTAGACCATTGACTTAAAAGGGAACAATGATTCACTGAATCTGTACTCTCGGTTTCATTTCATAGCAGGTGTTGTCATACAGTCTTATTTTGTCTTTTCTCAGTTAGGTTTCACACATAGAAAGGAAAAGGAGGGGGGAACCTGCAAAATATGTGCAAATTGTTAAATGTCAGCTGAATGTCATTTTCCAAGTTTGGCACTCAAATAGGGCTCTCTGGAAATTGGTTGTCATCCGCTGGGAGTTAAAGGAAATGACTTTGAAAAGGTCCTAGGAGGCTTCAATTCCAGAGGCCTTTAAGGTCCCACATGAGCTGACTGCTTTCCCACACTACTCATTTTTCCCCACAGCCTCCTGAACTGTCACCATCACGCGGCCTCTCGGCCTTTCATTGTGCCGTTTCCCCAGCCCTAAGCACTGTCTCTTCCCTTTCTGTCTCTCCAAATGTGACAACCCCTCAATGACGAGACAAATGAACTTCTTCCGCAAAGAAGCAGCCTCAGCTTCCCCAGCCAGACACCCTCATGCCTTTTTCTGTAGGCCCCATTCCCTGGGATCTAACCTCATGGTGTAAAGTCATCATAGTTAAAATCGTATTAATTCTACGCCACCACTGACAGTGACAAATAGCTTTTCTCAGCAACATGAACAGTGACTGTTCATGGTCATAAGAGGCCTAGTGATGCAGTTGATTAAGCATTGTATTGTCAACCTAAAGGTTGAATCCACCAGTTGCTCCGCAGTAGTCAGAAAAGTCTGTCTACTTCAAGATTTACAGTCTCTCAAATGCTATGAGTAGTGCTATACAGTCCTCTAGGGTCTCCGGCCGGGAGTGAGAATGAACTTGATTGGAGTGAAGTATATAAAGACAGACCACTCCAGAAGGACTACATAGGAATCAAATCAACTACATCTACAGAAAGAAGTTCAAATACAATCTGAATGAAGTCCAAGGCTAATTACAGACAAGATTATCGACTGTTCATATGGAATTTCAAGTGGAATCTGCATAAAATTAAAACATATCCACAAGAGCCAAAATGTAACCTTGAGTATATCCCACCCAAACTTAGATGCATTGATTACGAGTGACTAAAGACCAGGTGACTCTGTGGAGGCCCTAAACCACATCATACATAATGAAAACAGAAGATCATTCAAAAGACAGGGACCAGAGGAAAGATCAAAATGGGTTTCAGAAGAGACACTTCCTTTTGAATCCACAGCTCGAGCAAACCAAAGACACGATGACATAAAATAACTGAATGGAACATAATGGGCAGTTTGAGAAGACACAGTAAAAGAGTTTCATAAAAGGTGCAAAGACCTGGAGTTAGAAAACCAAAAAAAGGAAGTACATGCTCAGAAATTTTCGAGCTGAAAAAAAATGAAGAGAAAATAGCAAGCCTTCAGTTTCCATATTAAAGGCTCCAGGATCTGACCAACCAATTGAGATGAGAAACCTTGGAAGGGTTCACTTGTCCACATGATGAAATTTGGAAGACAGCCCCCCTGTACAGCTCACTGAAAGATATCCCTTTTTTGTGTCCATTCTAAAGAAAGTGGAAGCCAATAGAATGCAGAAATGATCAAACAATATCATTGATAACACACACAAGTACATTGTGAGGAAACTGCCAAAAAATCCCAGCTGGATTCAAAAGTAATGTGGAATGTGAAGTACCATTGTTAATATCAGATGGTGCTTGGCTGAAAGCAGAAAACACCAGAAAGTTGTTTCCTGGTATCTTAATTGACTATGCAGATATGTGTCTATGTGTATCATAAAAAATTATAGATATCATTGTGAAGAATGGGAATTCCAGTAACTTTAATTGTGTTAATGTAGAAACTATACATAGACTAAGAAATAATCATTCAAACACAACAAGGGCATACAGCATTGTTTAAGATTAGAAAAGTTGTGTGTCAGTTCTATATCATTTCACAATAATTATTTAATCTGAATGTTTAACAAAAATGGAGAAATGGGGCTATGGATGGATGGATGAATGCTGTAACAGGTTTGGAGAAAAACTCATGGGCAAACTGTGGTATGCATATGACAACTATGCTTACTGAAAGTGAAGACAACATAAAATACTAATTGATGAAGATCACAGACTACAGTCTTTGATGTGGTTTATAACTCAATGTAAAGAACATAAAATTCTCACAAATGGAATAATACTCAATGCCGTGATCGGGAGAAAAAACATTGAAGTTGTCACAAATTTCTTTTAATTCGAATCCATAGACACTGCCCATGAGAACAGTAGCCAAGAAAAACAACTGGCATATTGCATTGGGAAACCCTACTGCAAAGATCTCTCGAAAGAGAAGATGCTATTTTGAGGACAAAGGGACACCGGTTATGGATGAAGAATTCATGTTGTGTGTGTAATGTCTGGACAATGAATACAAAATAATAAAGAAGTGTTTCAGTAGAATTACATTGCTGATGAAGAATATTGAATATTCTATGGACTGCTAGAACAAGCAAATCTATCTCAGAGGATGTGCAACCAGATTTTCCTCCAAGACAAGGATTGCAAGGCTTCCTTGCACTTGTTTTGTGTATGTTAAGAAGGGCCTCATTCCTGGAGAAGAGCATCATGCTCAGTAAAGAAGAGGATCAGCAGCCAAAAAAAACAAAAAGGAAGACTGTCATCCGGATGGGTTGACACAGTGCCAACAACAAGTGGCTCGTACATGACAATGGCAATGAAGATGGCACCGAATCAGGCAATGTTCCCTTCTATCCTCCATAGAGTCATGGCAAGCCGGAATTGACTTCATGGCACCTCACAATAACAAACACTGACGGGTCTAGCAAAGGAGCAGTCCTAAAAGAAGTGTTTTGACACCCGGCACCTATTCTAATTACATCTCAATAACCAATGCCATTTGAATGGCATTGCTGCTTTTAAGGATGGATCCACACCAACTTTACATGTTTGTTTTTTAAAAGATAAGTAACGAATTAAAGAGTTCATGGGTGACATAAACAGTTAAGCTTCCCAGGACTCGCTGAGAGGTTGGTAGTTTGAACTCACCTAGAGGCAAGTTGGAAGACAGGTCCAGCAATCTGCTTCCAAAAGGTCACGGCCATGGAACACCTTACAGAGCAGTTTCACTCTGTCAACAAGTTGAAGCTCACATGACAATAACTAACAACAACCAAAGAATTAAGGTAGAACAATTTTGGTAATATGAACACTTCATATCAAAGCAGTATTTGGGCCTGATTTACCTAAACACCATCTAAAAGCATTTGCCCACGGTATTGGCTCTTCTTAATAACCTAGATGCACTTATCATAGCTTCTGGTGAACTTAAATATCACACAGAGTATCATTGGGGAGTGAGGCGTAAACAGCCCAAGGATAGACATGGGTTTCTGATAGAACTACACCCTCTCAAAATCCAAGCATTTGTCTTGCTGCCAGATTGACCTTCTCTTGAGAAATACGGTGGTTTTCCTCCCATTGAAGTGGCATAATCAGTGTGTTGACTCTTGTTTTCCTTCCAGGTAAATGGGACAGAGATGGATGAACAGAAATACAGAGGGAGCTTTGATGAATCCATGCAGCACTTTATTGCCAATACAGACAGATTTCATAAATTTATAGAAATGCGACACTTCACAAATAAAGGGGAGTCAACATTGAGCAAGAGGGTTAAGTGCAAAGCAATCCGACGCACGTATCAGTTGTTGGGGGCAGCAATACTCAATCTGCAGATGGACCTCGTCACAGGAAAGCTCAGACGACATAGAATAGAGTTTAATGTTTTCATTAAAGTAAGAGGAGACTTTTACTTGCCTAAGAAAAATGTCTTAACTAAAAAATAGATTTTTCAAAGACCACAGACAACAGCAAGGTAAAATGTGTCTGATTTATGGCAGGTTTAAAGGTCTTCTTCCCACATGTGAGTCTAGAGCCACAGTAAGTGCCACAGTAGAATGATAAATGAAGAAATAAGTCAACTGGAAAGCGACCGAGCCTGGGCTCAGGGTGGTGTAGGCAGCACCACTAGGCGTGAAGTATGCTATGGCAGGGGGGAAGAGGCAGATAAAGAAAAGAGGGGAAGACTGGGAGTCAGAAAAGTGCCTTTCTTGCCCCAGGTTCACCACTAATCATTTGCATGGCCTTTAGAAAGTCACTTCACCTTTCTTTGCCTCTACTTTTGCATCTCTGAAGGAGGACAACAATACCCGGTTCCATTCACTCAAGGAGACATTATAAAAAAATAAAACACCTAGTGATAATAGATGAACTAGTGCTTTGAAGAGCTCAAATCACCTTCCAAATGCAAGGTATTAATTATGTTCCAAAGGTAGCATTTCAGTGAAGGAGATTAAAAAGAAGGAACATATTATTAAATTACATATTTGAAAAGATAAGGGGTGTATTGGGAGGCTCCTTTCAGGATCTGTTATAAAAGCTGGCATTCTGTCTTCTAGACACCAGACAACCTTCATGGAAAAAACAAAGATCTGAGATGAGGAGGGATAAATGATGGTGTACAGGAGGTGAAATGCAGACTGAGGTAAATTGCAGAAATGTACTCACAAAATAAAATTGGTGACTTACATAATGAACATCGCAAATTAGCTAGCATATAAAGACTTGGCATTACAAAGAACTGAGAGAAGATAGAGGGCAAAGGATAGTTTCCATTAACAGGGACTCTTTCCTGCCCAACGATAGAGAAGTGGGGAGGAAACAGGCAAGTAGGAGCGAGCCTGCTGCTGTAACCCATCCTGCCATTGGCATGAACAATCATTTCAGAGACTAGCTACCTTCAGGTCCAAGCAAAAATAATCATTTAATGAATACTTAATGGATACCTCATACTTATTGGATATAATAAATTTATCAGATTTAATATTTATTGGATAATAAATACTTAATAGATACCTCATACTAAGCTGTAGGGGAGACAAGAGAAGAAAAAATGAGGAGCCCTGCCCTTATGGGCTGACTAGCAAGAAAGGAGGGATATGTGAGAAAAAATGATGTGATGCTTAGGCATAGGAGACTGGTAATTCACACAAGAGGAGGAGAGGGAATACAGACAGTGTTCTAGGATAACTAAAAATATTTCTAGTCTTAACATGGTAAAAGCACAAGAACTTCATATCCAATGACTCTCTCCTCCCAGCAGATGAGAAAGGAACCCAGGAAAAGTGGTAGCTTTTTGCTTTGTATTCAGCTAAGAGTGTCGGTTCCCTGCTGAAAAAGAGAGAGATAGTAGGTGAGAGTGCATGTACCAGAAACTGAGGTCCCTATCCTCACTTCCAGAACGCTCCAAGATTTGCATTGTCTGATGCTTTTGGGTCTGAAAGCTGGCTTATAACTGGTCCCTGTGTGACTTTGGAAAGACTCACTCATGCTCTCTTGCTTACCTATGACCAGACACAGACCCTCCAAAGTCCCGTTCCTTGTCTGACAGAGGCATAGCTGAATAGTTTGTTCCCCTTGAACTATCAGAATAAAATACTTATTCATCAAACTTCAGTTAAGCTTTTCTTGTAGCTCAGACGTCTAAATGATGGCCTACTTTCAATTTAAGCCAGCATATATGCAACCATCCCCCTCACTCCCCAGCCCCACACCATAAAGGGTTGTAACACACAGAAGTCTCTGAGCCATCTGACCATGGTTCCTTTCCCCTCCACTTCCCTACACACCTACTCCCTTGGTTCATTCCATATCATCCACCCCTCTCTTTTCATAAAAGAACAACCCTTTCTCCTAACTCTTGAGATGTCTGCTGATGTCTATTACAGTCATCAATCCCTGTCTCTTTCTTACAAGAATCCTTTTGAGCAAGTTTGGGTTTGTTTTGTTTTCTTGGTCTGTTTCTATTTGGCAGTTTCAATATGGAATAAATTACTAGTAGTGTGGGAGAAATACAAAATAATTTCGAAACAATACAGTGTTCATGAAGAAAGATTCCTAGATGACAGCAAGCATAGAACTGCATGCCTGGAGAGTAAAGTAGAATAAGGGCTACAAGAAGAAGGTCTGTTAGGAGATAGCAAGGGAGGAAGGAAGGGAAGACATACAGAAGAAAGAGGGAAGGAAGAAAAAGAGATCCTAATATATCTGAACAGAGTGGAGATGTCAACAACTAACAGTTTGGGAATACATGCATTAAAATATTCCAGGAGCCCTGGTGTCCCAGTGGTGGCACATCGGGTTGCTATCCACAAGTTCAGCAGTTCGTAACTACCAGCCACTCTGCGGAAGAAAGAGGAGGCTTCCTGCTCCTCTAAAGAGTTGCAGTGTTGGAAACCCACAGGGGAAGTTCTGCCCTGTCCTTTAGGGTTGCTATCAATTGGAATTGACTTGAGGGCAGTGAGGTTTTGGTTTGTTTTGAGCAAATAAGTAAAGTAGATAAAAATTCATGAATAACCACTAAATGCAAGAATATAATGGGGAGGAGCATTTTGAAGACACAAAACTTACACCCCACTTATGAAAGCTACCCACAAACACTGGCATAATCATAATAAAGAAAATATCACATAGTGATCTCATAATGAGGTATATTTTCTTTAGGAGACTTAGAAAGAGAGGGAAGTCTGAGATGGTTTTCATATGCAGAAGATGGTGATTGTAAGAGAATTAAACTCATTTTCCAAAGTATGAATTAGAAGACACATGCAGCTGGATGACTTAGAAATAGCAGAATAAACTGGCATCTTTACATGAAAAAAAAATAAACAAAGACTAAAGGACTTGGTAGAAAAAATTAAAAATCATTATCTTGGGGGAATAAGATTGGTAAAGGGATGATATTTAAAATCTAGTAAAATTATCTTACTTTGAAAACCAGGGGAATTTTTAATGATGAAAATTAACAAAAAAATAAAATCAGGGGCAACGAGAGAATGGTTATTTAAAGTGGATAATTAAACTGGGTGAATATGTTGAATAATAATTTACAAAAGGTAAACATATGTGTGTCTCACCGAAGCCCCAGTGGCATAATGGATGAAGTACAGAGCTGGGAACCAAAGGCCCGCAGTTGATGCACCACCACTTGCAGGGAAGATCACAAGGCTTTCTGCTCCCATAGAGACTGACAGTCTCGGCACCAGAAAGGGAAAGTTCTTTTCTATTACACAAGATCAACATGATGACATGGGCTGGTTTGGATTACAGTCCAGAGGCAAAGCAGGAGGTGACATGAACAAAGCTGGATGTGTATAATTAGATGGTGCTAACCTGTGTCTTGATGTGGTGGGCAGTTTTGAATGCAAAATCTAGAAACTGAAAATACATGTCAGCTTCATTTCTCTGAATTTCCCAAATGATCTCCTGCTACAGCCAGGGATTCCCTCCCTTTTAAATGGTATAGGACAGTGTGGAGCTACAAAGACAATGCTGTTGGTAGCTATATAATCATTTGTGGATTTGAAAGAATTAAGAATGAAAGGGTTGAGTCTAGCCTGTCAATCAGGTCATAGCAAATGAGGCCTCTGTGTGGGCATGGCCTTCTCCTGAGGATTCTGGGAATTCCTGTCTTCCTCCTTGGAGGCGGGAGACACTCTCTCTCTCAGCTCAGACCCTGCTAGACATTCTTGTGGACAAGCCACATGGAGAAAGACTGATGGCAGCCAGAGACTTGGAGCTAGAGAAGCCACATGGAGACCCCTCCCAGAGCTGAGATGAATACAACACCATGGGATGCACAAGACTTCACACCCACTGGCCTGTGATCTTTCTGCATGAAGCATCATTGCCTGTGTTTTGTGAGTAGAAGAGGACTTTATAGAGTGGTATTGGACAAATGGGGTAAAATCGGACTTATGGACTTGATCTGAACTGGGCTGCAATGTTTTCTCAATATTCAATTGCTGTTGTATATAAAGCTATTTCTTATGCACATATGAGAGTCTCTCTGAATTTGTTGCTCTAGTTCACCCAGACTAGCACAATGCTCTACATGGTACTTTGGTGAGCAGTGACTGGGGTACTACAGGCTGATGAGGAACCACTCAAAACCCAACTATCGGTCTCTCCAGAGTAAAGAAGACTGAAGAAAATCATGGACACATTTGACTATGATGAATTTTGTCAAAATACAATGGCAAACCTCAGCCTCCATGGCCCTGACCCCAGAACTATACAATGCCAAACTACTACAACCAGCCAACCCAAAAGGGATCACTTTAGACAGTCCTAGATAGACTGAGAGAAAATAGGAAACAAAGATCAAAATTATAAAAAAGGATCTGGCTTAGCAGTTGGCTAGAGATTGCTCTTACCCTGAGACTATGCCCCTTCCTCACCTGAGACTATGCCCCTTCCTCACCTTCAGGCCCAGAACTAAACTCACACCCCTGGCTCATGTTTCAGCCTGACAATAGACAGGCTTATAAGGTGAAAGATAATACTAGGGATGTTCAAATGCCTTCGAATAATCAACTCTCTGAGCTCAAAAGGGCAGCATTTTCCCAAAGACAAAGTTCAAAAAGCAGGAAGGATTAGGTAAGAAGGAGCAATCGAAGTAGAAAACACATAGAGGAGAGAGAATAAATGCAGTTACATTATAGAAATTGCAATCAATGACGCAAAACAAACTGCACATGCATTTTTAGTGGAAAACTGGTTTTCCAATTCACAATAAAATGTGAAAAAGCAATACATGCGAATTTACTTTAGTTTAGGGTAAATTAACATCAGAATCTCAGGTTACTACCTCAAGGCAGACCTTTTCTGGGGAGATGAGCCTTAGGAGAAAGAAGTGAAGAGGGCTGACCATCAGTTGTTTCCCAACCTGGTCTGTAGCAACCTTAAGGAAAAGGAATCTGATCTCTGACAAGGATGGGAGCACATTCAAACATCAAGTCACTGGGTTAGCATCTGTCATCATCATGTCTAACTCAGTGTCCAATGCTGTGTGACTTTCCTGGGCCTGGTCCCACAAGGACATCTGTGATGATGTCCTTTCTATGTCCTTCTTTGCACATGCCCAAATTCAGGCTTAGCCACAAAAAAGCTAGAAGAATCTAATATATCTATCCACATATGGTGTATGACTGACAGGGATCAATGAATCTGTGCCAAACTGTTTATAATTTATCAATATGAAGAATACTTTTAATGAAAATTTTAGTTACTTCCATATGGTAGACATTAGGCATTTAATGAATTATCTAAGTTCAAACTTTGCCAGGTCAATTACTTCCACCATTTTATAGAAAAGGAAAGTGAAGGTCAATGTCACATCACTAATAAATGGTGCAGATAAAACTCAAGTCAGTTTTGTTTTATTCAAAAACGTGTGCTTCTTCCCAGTATTTATGGACTAAAGCACAAGCCTTACCTCCATGACAGAGCTGGTAAAAATACCTTTTAGAAAAGAAGCCCACTCTCAGGGCTCCTCATAGGAAATCAAATTGTCAATTGTATAAACCACCTATGGGTATGTGTTAGAATGGATTTTGTAGAAAAGCAAAATCTATTCTATATAAGAGGGATATATATATCAAGAAAATGGCTCAAGCTTTTCAGACAAACTCAGTCCAATTTGATCCCAAGTGTCAGATGTCATCTGGAGGCTTTTCTTGACTCAGGTAGCTGTGGGGGGCTTGACAAAGTGAGGAGGAGGAAGACAAAGCAGGAAGACCACAGGCTGAGGGTTGCAGAGGTAACAGAATTAAAGTCAGGAGGTCAGGCCTGTACTTGCGGAGCCAAACAAATCCAAGATTGGCAGGTTACCAATGACCCTCAGGGTCAGCAGGGACTATGGCAGGACTTTGGCTCAAGTGCAAATAACCAGAAGTTGAAGAGCAAGATGCAAGATCCAGCAAGAAGCAAACAAGCTTTTCAGAGAGTCTAGTTCTGCAGGAGTTAGGACACTCCCTTGCAAAAAAAAACTTCTTTGAATTGTACCGCGTCTGTGACCTGAGTAAGGGAGGTATACTCCACTCCAATCTTCTTACAACCCACAGGTGGCTCACTGCAGATCCCAGTGGAGGTTGATTACATCGTGTTCTACAACATCATAGGGGATTACTAGGCCTTCACTCTCAAACCACTGATAGTCTCGACAAAGTCCAATTGACACGAAACCAGATGAACACACTGTAGATTGGCCCTGGTAAAGAAGGAATGTACACAGAGGTAGATGTGGATGCATGCAAGTATTATGGATCCACGAGTGTGTTACATGTATTCAATTTACAAATCACCTCATATTCAATAAAGCTGTAGCATACTCAAGTCCCTATTTTAAAAATGTCTACCCCTTATCCTAACTCTACTTATTCTACACAGTGAAATTCTTCTGCATGTATAGACTGATTATCTTCCTTTGTAAAGGCTTTGGAAGTCAGGTATGTTAGAGGAGAGCCTATAGTTTGAATAGAAAGAAGATAATAAACAATGGCAGCTAAAGAAAGAATCTAAGTAGAACTAAGTAGTCTAAGAAAAGAAAGAAGCAACATGTTCAGGCATACCAGCACCATCCAGTATTGACCCTTTCTCTTCCTTTAAAAGGATCTCTAGGGAAATTTTTAGAACTCCAAATCAGCAGTATTCACTCTTCCCCCCATCCAAGTAAAGGACAGTTTTCCTCTCTAACTCACTCATCCTTTTAATTTTGCTGACATTTCTTTACTTCCTAGAATCTTCATGGATGCTAATAAAGAGCCCACAATAATCAATCAGGGTTTTCAAGACAAAGTTGGCAGTGCTCAAAGTACTGGACTTTTGATGGGCAAGGAGAATATTAGGCCTTCTGGGGTGCTATCCACTCAGTCAGAACATTTTATCATTCATCCGTCATTACTTATTTTCTCATTCCAAAATGGCCTCATGCCATGACAGTCTGCCACACGCTGCCCGGCAATCATTTCTATACACATTGCTCCTTTGGCAGGAAGTCGGCCATTCTTGTTTAAAGGCAGTTATTTGTATCACATTTATAATAATTTATCATATGTCTTGCTAAAATTCTATTTTCTATGAGGCTGTGTGAGAGACTCATAGCATCTTTGCTCCATTTGGCAAAAATTATTTTTTTTTTCAAATTCATTGGCCTCTTTTAAGAGAGAAGCTTGAAGCAAATCCATTCCCTCTATTTCCTAAAGGGACTGGCATCACCCTCAGGGCTGCAGGCATTCTTGTTGCCAAGGTTGGCATGCTGTATCATTATTTTCTGTAATCTACTGCGTGAAAATATTTAAAATTCTGACAGTTGGATTTGGAGTTGAGTCTTAGTCTAACAGCTATTAGTATACCGTTTCTCAGCAAGTCACTCAACGACCAAAATCACCATCAGGAACCCATATCTAAAACACAATTTCTAAAATGTATCCAGTGCTAACAAGATCTAAACACATTTTTTTCTGTATAATGCATAAAAGTAGAGAGAGAGAGAAAGAGAGGGAGGAAGGGGGAATGAAAAAAAGGGAAGTTCTATGCCAGGTACAATAAACATAATGAAACCCTTGAATGAAACATCCACAACCTCATATTGTGGAGGAGAGAATTTTCACTATGGAAGGATAATTTTGCAATGCCACGAAGCTCAAAGGTATCATTTTTAAAACCCAGAACTCCTGACTTCAAGTACCAGGTAATACCTACTTCGTAATGGTATAAATAGAGACAATGTGTACTTTGTTTGGAAGAAATGTCTTCTCCAGGAATACACATATTTTCACATTATTTGGCATTCAATTAAGAGAGGCTGGATAAACAATCTGGAGGAGTAAACAAGGGGACTGACAGTTCTGGGGGTCACGGGAGAGGAGAAGACAGGAGAAAGGAAGCAGGGTGCCAACAAAGCCAGGGACAAGGGAATAACAGTGATCTAAATTTGATGGTGAGGAGGCCATGGGATGCCTGGTGGGGTTTGATCAAGTGAAACGTAGCTGAGAGGAATTACTGAAAGCTGAATGAAAGTTGAGCATGATAGTGGGACAAGAGGAAAGTAAAAGGAAATAGAGGAAAGCACTAGGATGAAAAGGACATTTATACAGGTCTATATAGAGGCATATATATATATATATATATATATATATATATATGCACATATATTTATGTTAATTGTTAAGGAAGCAGACAGATGTTGGGCCTCCACTCAAGCACTTCCGCAAGGCAACAACATGTTCTAATAACCTGACATTCTGTGATGCTCACCTTCCCAACACATTCACTGAAGACAAAATGGGTACATAGGCAAATGTGGTGAAGAAAGCTGATGGTGCCAGGCTATAAAGAGATATAGCATCTGGGGTCTTAAAGAATTGAAGATAAACAAGCGGCCATCTAGCAGGGAAGCAACCAAGCCCACAATAAAGAAACACACCAGCCTGTGTGATCATGAAGTGCTGATGGAATCAGGTATCAGGCATCAAAGACTCAGAACAAATATTATATTGATGTGAATGAGGGGGAGGGTAGAGTGGAGACCCAAAGCCCAACTGTAGACAATTGGAGATCTGCTCACGGAAGGGTCACAAATAAGAGATGAGCCAGTCAGGGTGCAATATAGCACCAACAAAACATACAACTTTCTTCTAGTTCTTTAATGCTTCCTGCCCCCCTATCATATCCCCAATTCTACCTTACAAATCTGGCTATACCAGAGCATGTACACTGATACAGAGAAGAGCATGCAACATAGGGAATCTAGGACAGATAAACCCCTCAGGACCAATAATGAGAGTAGTGAAACCAGGAGGGGAAGGGGAAGGTGAGGGGAGAAAAGGTGAATCGATAACAATGATCGACATATCAGACCTCATATATATAACCTCCTCCCAGGGGGATGAAAAACAGAAAAGTGAATAAAGGGAGACAGCGATCGGTGTAAGAGATGAAAAAATAATAATTTATAAATTATCAAGGAATTATAAGGGAGGGAAGGAGGGTGGGTGGGGGAATGGGCTGATACTAAGGCCTCAGGTAGAAAGAAAATGTTTTGAAATGATGATGGCAACATATATACAAATGTGTTTGACACAATGGATGTACCATATGTATGGATTGTGATACAAGCTGCAAGACACACTGATAAAATTACTTTTAAAAAGAAGATATGCAAATGTCAATAAACATATAAATAGAAAAAAATTCAAGGATATCCATCTCCTACTGCCAAATTATGTTGAAAGAATGAAGTCACACACACACACATGCACATGCAGAGACCGAGCAGCAGTTTCGGGGCAGAGATGCATTACTGCAAAGACACTTTCACCAACTCAATGGGAATCAGTATTAGGAAAAAACAAACTTGAGGAAGCAAAGTATTTTGGAAGTGCAGTTTATAAAGATTCAGACTATATGTTCGTTCCACCAGAACATGGGCCAGACCAAAGCAACTCAGTGCTGCCAAGTCAATGCAAACTCAGAGTTGTGTGTTAAGACAGAGTAGAGCTGCCCTTGTGGCTTTCCAAGGTTATACATCTTTACAAGAGCAAAAGTCTCATCTTTCTCCTGTGAAGAGACTGGTGGTTTCAAACTTCTAACCTTTCAGATTGCAGTCCGATGTAAAATCAGGATGCCACCAGGCTTCCTAACACATTGATAGTATAGCTAATTTCAGAAAATGAAAAGATTATCTATGAATGAAAAAGACACAGCCATGGTACCCAAAATAAAATAATGAAATATTGATATAGCACTAGATAATAGAAATAGAGCATAATCCACAAATGGGTGAAATATATGCAACTTTATATTTTGTACTATGCACATTAAAATATAAGTAACAAAATAATAAAATATGTGAAATTAATTTAGTACATTTATGAACTCCATATATTCAAAGTGCTATTTCAGCAGGTTGACCAAAAATGGATAAATGAGATAGTCTGTACTTTCTAAAAAATTCAGTTTTTATATAAACGTAAACCAAAAATAACAAAACAAAAAATAACCCAACCCACTGTCATCAAGTTGATTCCCACTCCTAATACCTTATATAAGAATCCTGACACTTTGAATCTTCAATGGAGTAAATAGGTTCATCTCTCTCCCCAAAAGGGGCTACTGGGTTTGAACCACTGGCCTTACAGCTAGCAGCTCAATGCCTAACCCACAGGGCAGTCAAGGCTCGTCATAATTCAACTTGTCCCTATTGCAAGGTACCAATAGTCACATGAAACTAATAACATTATTACCATTATTTACAATCATTGGACAGTGAAGCTTTATAGGATAGCACACACAGAAAATTATAATAAGTACATATGAGTATATTAAAATGATACACGAGGGGGTACTCACCCCTAAAATGGAACAAAAGCTCTGCTTGGCAGAGATTTCATAGTATGCATTTTTCCTGCTAGGCAAGCAAGCATCTAGCACCTCACTCTGAGTGCACCCAGTGGTATCACCTAGGAAGGTTCTCTCTGGTCACAGTGAAGTTTTTCATAAAAGCAATTTTTCTAAAATGTTGGTTTTTGTGATGGCCAATTTAAGAGAATATCATGCAGCTGTCAATTTTGTCTCCTGCTTGGGAAAAATGTGCATTGAACACAGCTAACAGGGACAGAGCTATGGGGAAAAACTCAAATGTACAATGGCTCTCTCATTTCAAAATAGGTGAAATATTGCTTGATGACAAACCTCAGTCTCAATGTATGTCAACTTCCCAAACAGATGCAAATGCTGACAAAATTAATGAACTTGTGCTCAAAGACCAACGATGGACTATTGACGATTTGGTGAAGTTATCTGAACTGTCTTGGAGCTTGGGCCAGAGAATTTTAATGGAAGATTTGGGATCTTGTAGGGTTGCTGTGAAATGTGTTCCCCGGGTTCTGACAGACCAGGAAAAGGGTTAAAATGAAAACATGCCATGCTTTGAAAGAACACTTCCGTATTGACCCAGACTTCTTCCCAAAGATCATTACTGGTTATGAGACATGGTGCTATTCTCATGAGCCCAAAATCAAACATCAGTAAAGCCAGTGGAAGATACCATTGTCACCTTATCCCCCCAAAAAAAACGTTTGTCAAGTGAAACCAAAGATCAAGATGATGCTCACTTGTATGTTTGAGGGGAGGGGGGTCGTGAATTTGGGTTCATTCAACCAGGTCAGGCTGTTAAACAAGCTTTCTATTTAGAGCACTGGTTCTCAACCTTCCTAATGCCCAGGCCCTTTCATACAGTTCCTCATGTTGTGGTGACCCTGTAACCATAAAGTTATTTTCGTTGTTACTTCATCACTGTAATTTAGCTACTGTTATGAATTGGGCAGCCTCTGTGAAAGGGTTGTTCGACCTCAAAGGGGTCATGACCCACAGATTGAGAACCACTGATTTAGAGGTTCTGAAAAGATTACATAACAGTGTGCAACAAAAAGGACCTGATTTGTGGCAGACAGGGCACTGGTTTTGCCACCACGACAACATACCTACTCAATGCGCCAGTTTTGGGGCAAAACCAGTATGCTTCTCTTGCCCTGTGCACCCAACTCACCTGACCTCTCTCTATGCAACTTCTTTCTGTTTCCTAGAATGAAGAAGGACATGACAGGACAGCAATTTGACTACATAGAAGGGGTGAAGAAAACAATGAGGGGGGTGTTGTCAGTCATCCAAAAAGGTAAGTTTGAAAACTGTTTCCAAGAATGGTATCACCAATTTGACAGATGTATTAAGTATAATAGAGAGTACTTTGAAAGTGATAAGGATGTTTAGGGGAAAAATTGAATGCATAGATTTTAAAATAATTCTGTTTTTTTCCCCCTCATATCCTTCCCTTTTACAGACTCATTGGTGCATAAACAAAGAATGTACGCTAACCAGAAACCTGGGTGTTAAATAGAATACAAGGTATTTCTGGGATAAGAACAATCAGTTGTAAGAGACTTATAAGAAAACAACTCACTGAAATGAAAGGGTGGATTCAGGAGAGAAAATGAAAAGTCTTGGAATCAGCGCTTTCTGGAATGTGTAGAATTTTACATATTTCATAGGATCAATAAGTCAATGAGAAAAGTCAAAGATCCTTGGATGATGGTCTGCCTATTAAAAGGAATGGGACAGGAGTGGGGAACTGTGGTGTCCAAAGTTCAGACCGTTATGGTAAAGTGGGACCAGTGACTGCAACCGTACATTTTTGTCTAATAGATGTTTTAGTTAATAAAAATCTCTAGAAAAGTAAGTAAAAAAAAACAACCAGAAGCAATGATAGCAATAACTAAAGAGAAATAAAAATAGCATCACAAATCAATGGCAAATTGATTATTTTACAAATGCCGCTGAGATTGTGAAGTAGAAAAACAAAAATCCAGGTCTACCTAAGTGTTAAACTTTTCTTTTTTAATAAAACAATAGAGAACTAGGAGAAAATATCAATATTTCCTCAGGATGAGAATCATTTGGGGATGTGAGAAACAAGGGATGGATTTGTATCAGAAATAGAACAACTTTGAAATTCAGCAAGAGTCAAAGCAGAGTAAAAAAAAAAACAGGGTAAACAAGAACATGTTTAATACAAATACATATTTTGAATAAATCAATAGCAAAAATAAGCACATTTACAGACAATTCACAAAATAAAGAATCATAAAGCAGATGCAGGGCATGAACTCAAGTAAATTAAAATTTTTGTTATAATATTCAACCTTAACAGTAATAGCAAAATGGTGCTTAATTCAAAAGACAATGTGCATTTCACACTCACAAGTTTGTTTAGTATGAAAGAATTAAGAGGAAAGTGGTTACATGAAGTAATATTAATTTTTATAATATCTCGCAATAGGTTTCCAATATTTAATGAATATAAGAAAAAATCATGTATGAATATGTGTCTGATGCAATTTTGAATTTAAATTATGAAATATAGCACATATGTATATTTTTGTTTAAAAGTATATTCATAATTTAATAACAAATGACTTATATAGATTCAATTTTATTAAATTATATGTGTGGTACTATGTATATAGATTAATTATATATTCATATTCACATACATAGAAACATATAAAAACATTCAGACAATGAAAGCTAGAAAATTATATTATTAATTTTAATGTAGCTTTCTATAGAAAGTACGGCTAACAATTCTTCTTTTCCCTAATTGTCTTTCTGAAGTTCCCAAGTATTCTACAATGCATAAGTTTTAAAAATATAACCAAACTATTGATATTAATACGTCAATATTTGTAGATAAAATATCCAATATGAAAAACAAAAATGATATGGCTACCAAAAAGCTCATGGAATTTCCATGGCTGTAGCCAAAGTACAGCATCACCCAAAAGGAATACTGACAGATTGCTTGAAGATTGGACAACTGTCAAGACCTCAATGAGAAAAATGTGAGTTGGAGTTATTTGGGCACAACTTATGAATAAAATTAAATTTGTCCAAATCCTTGACAGTCTGGTGAAAACTGAGAGGAAATTTTAGCATTTGGGGATTAGAGGACAAAATTGGTGAAGGAAAAACTTCTGAGGCCCATATTCCCAGAATGTCTTTCATGCATATGCAGGATTCTTACCTGTTTTTACAAGATCTCTTTTTTCCAGAAAACTATCCAGCCATCTGGCTTTACAGTCTGTAAGAGTGGCAGAAAGACAAACACATCAGCATCCTGGACTTCTTTGTAGTTTGGAGACACTGATATCAAACCAAAATGCTAAAGTCATTGCTGTTGAGTTGATTCTGACTCAGAGTGATCCTAAAGGACAGGGTAGAAATCCCCTGTGAGTTTCCCAAGATGGCAATTTTTACAAAATTCGACTGCTCCATGTTTCTCTCATAGAGCGGCTGATGGATTCTTAGAGTTGAGACTGTCAAGAGCAGTCAAATGCTATAAACTCTGCCCCCCCAGCGGTCCTAGACTGAGGCACTGCCAGCTATCACTAAATAGATTCTTCTTTTGAACGAGAAGTCCAAGGATGGAATAAGCAATCATTTGTATTTAATTCATTTTATTCATTCTTTATGTCTTAGCTAAAGCCCCAGCCCCAGGTTAAGTATTTCTTGCAGGTGAATGCTTGCTGGACAGAAGGCTCAGGTCAAGTTACATCATCAGCATTTAACTCTCAGTCTTTAAGAGCATGTCCTTATTTATTTCAATAGACCTTCAGGTTAATGGCATATATTTTTATTTTAATGATCCCAATCACTTTTCATTTTTTTAAATATGGTATGTATTTAAATTAATTACCGCTCTTTTCCTGTTCAGTCCCCTCCTCCTCTTTGTGTTTCGCCATTTCATCAAGCTTGAGGGATTTTCACATGGTTAGTCTTTACATCATCAATATGGCCCACACATGGCACTGGATAAATCTCCTGCACAAGCCTTCCTTCAAATGTTGAGAAAGCAAGGGTAATTGTCTGAGGACTAAGGTGCTCCTGAATCAAAGTGATGTGTTGCTTTTTTTTCCCATTGCCTCAAATGCATGTGAAATTTGAACAAATGAATAAGAAAGCCCAAAGAAGAATCAATACATTTAAATTGTGGTGATGATGGAGAATATCGAAAGAACCATGGACTGCCAAAAGATCCAACAAATCTGTCTCAGAAGAAGTACAGTCAGAAGGCTCTTTAGCATCAAGGATAGTGAGACTTTGTCCCCTGTACTTTAGATGTGTTGCCAAGATAAAACAGTCCCTGGAAAAGTGCATCTTGCTTGGGAAAGTTGCAGGGCAGGATCTTCCACAAGGAGGATAGATACAGTGCCTGCATTGATGGGTGCAAGCATAAGAACAATTGTAAGCATGGCAGATGATGGAGCAATGTTTCTTTTGGTTGTACATCAGGTTGCTGTGAGTCAGAACCAACTTAATGGCACCTCACAACAACATATAGGGCAAAGTCATCCCAGCCTACAGGAGCGACAACAACTTATGGGAAAAAATCTTCTCCGAAGAGACACCTCTATGCCCACACAAAGCACAGTTATTTTTGCTTTGGTCATGAATGAGTGCCCAAATAAAACAATGCTTGTCCTTCAAACTAGTCCAGAGTCTAATCCACACTGTTTGACCATTCCCAGACAGCTGCACCTTCTAAGCCCTAGATTCTAGGCACTAGAGTCTAGGCTGTGCTGTTGTAAATTCTTTTCACACAAAACAATCCCCTTTCAATTTGTTGCAAAGCTGAGTTCAGAGGGAGAGTCCAATGCACATGAGGGACTGACAAAGGATCCCAAACCTTGCAACTTGTTGATTCTTCAGATGAACTTGAATCCTCTTCCTAAAGGTGAAATCTGTCTTCAAGTCCATGGAGCCTTGAGGTCCCTGGAAAGTTCTTACAGTGTCTATAAAAATGTCTGCTCCTAACCTTTCTGATGTTATAAAAAGCACAGCTACGTTCCTCATAACTATTTGATGTCTTCTATAAAATCCTTTATATATATAACAAAAGCCCTCCCCAGATAGCCTCAAAAGAAAAGTTACCCCGCGTTGTCTTTAAAACATTCTGCTTATTTAATATCGACATGAAGATAGAGTCGGTGCACTTTGAATTCTTGACTGCCCATGCTGGCATGGAGGGGCACTGTTAAAACCTGCCAGTTGCTAAAATATCCCTTCTACTCCATGGGGAGATGATGTCAAGAGTAAAAGCCAGAAAGGGGAAATTTTGGCTGGCATCCAAAAACAGTTGTAGAAAAGAAGGTTCTCTCTTCGACAGCACTCTGACATGCTTTCTTCAGTTTTACCCTGAAGTTGAAATCTTTCCTCCAGAGAGATGAGTGTATATATCAAGACATCACAAGCATGGTGGGCTCCGGAATTTCAAACATGGCCCAGTCTGACATGAAGGAAGGGAAGGACAGTGGGTGGGGAAGAGACCGCTAACCTTCCAGAAAGGGCTGTCAAAAGTATGCCGCTTCAACAGGTTTATCTTTGAAATGTTTCTGCTGCCAAACTCTTCTGGGTGGACTCAATCCTTAGGTGATTTCATATGAGACTGTCCATCCACTTAATTTCTAGAAGTTTCTAGATCTAAGTGGACTCCACTGTATACCTAAGGGTATACATGATAAACAGGTGTGCTTTTTGGGAGCAATGATCACCAGCACTATTTAAAGAGCAGATTAGAAGTGCACTATCAATCGTGTACTTGGAAGAATCAAACAGACAGGAGGGGTTAGGCAAGTATATAAAAAACTCCTCTCATCTCAGTTTCAAGATGCCTAGGTGGCAAGTGGCTTTCAAAGACTGCTAAGGACAAGGGTGGTGAGAACCCGCCAAGCTGTTCTACAGAAGAAAGGCCTGCTGTCTGATTCTATCAACATAGCAGTCAAGAAAACCCCATCAAGCAGCTGTACTCTGTAATACACGGGGCTGCCATTAGTCAGAACCAACTTGACAGTTGCTAACTTCAACTGCCACTGAGCGCTGTCATAGAGACGAGTGTCAGGTGCCCATCATCCCTTGAGCTTGCAAAGTCCGTAGCGATGGTGGCGGAGGTGTGCATCTCTGTGTCTACATGGCAGTATATATGAGTGGGAGCGTGCTGGGAGGGTCCTTAAAGCAATATAAAGCTTCAAAGCAGATACATATGCATATCTCAAAGTCTATACCAATACAGAGAAACCAGCAAAAAAAATGACAGCCATCTAAATAAATCATTTCATCAGTGACTTTAACATTAATAGAGTGTATGAATATTAGATGCTGATCAACCGTGAGGGCTTCATAAGATTGTCCTCACTTCATTGTTTCATTTCGAACTCTGTGACAGGGCAGTTTCAAATCCTAAGGTCACTCTGCATAACTGTTAATAAGTAAGCAGAGTAATAAACCAGCTGTGATTGTTTGTGTCCCACAAATGAAAGGCTAATTTGCAAATAAATTTCAAAGAAAATGCAGAAACATAAAGTATCATTTTCCTGATTTTTCTATGCAGTGAATTTGTGAGTCTGAGCGTGGTTCAGACACATGAGTGGTCTGAATGTCCATTGTTGCAGTGGTCCCATAGAAAGGATAAGTTTGCCTACCTCTCAGTGTGGTGTGATTTTCAAAAATCCGATGGACATGTTTTTGGCAGACTCTAGAACGCTGCCTTTGAGTTGGTCATTAGGCATAGTGGCGATACCGCTGATCCATTTCACTCACAAGATAGGGGAAAAAAGGGAGTATTTTATAGCTTTTTAGATTTTGATCAGTTTCTAATGTACTAATTTCATAGTCATAAAATAATACAGTTGAAAAATATCTAGCAATCTCTTTCAGATTTCCTCATTGCCATGGCCCAAGGAGTTTGTGACATGCTTCAAGTAAAAAAATAAACATAAGTTACAGATTCGCCACTCTCAGAAATGTAGACTATTATGAATATGCTCAAAGTTTTTGCTGTTATTGTTGTTCTTCTAAGATTTCCTGCCTTCTTGTAAAAGATTAGGTTAGCAAATCTGGCCTTAAAGAAAATTTTAATAATGTGAATATTCTATTTATCTATTAGTAGTTGTAATACAATTTGGAAAAAAAATGATCCATGGAAACAGCAGCCACAAACATCTTTTAATGCTATAAGTTCAATTATCTCATCCTCTTGCTTCAATCTTTCTCTTGGTCCTTTTTTCTCGTTCTTATTAGAAAAACCCCTCAGTATTTGCTGTGAGGTCCCCATTTCTGCTCTCTTAGACAAACTCTTCTTTCATGAAATGCTCCCCCCCCATCACTTGTTCTTTAGCTAGCCTGCATTTTCTTTTCCTGGAAATTCTGCGGGAGCAGGGAATGACATGAGGCAACATCTGATCTCCTTCTGCTACCCAAGGGGAAGGAAAATGAGTGACATCTGCATCGGCTCTCCACCAACATTCCTTACCTATTCTAACACCAGCTGTTCCTCCCATCCATTGTCTACTTCCCTCCTGTGTTCCATAATTCATTATAATGACCACACAGAACTCTCAGATGATGCTTACAATTAAGGAATGTGTTAGAGAAGGTAATAGGTTACAATTAAGGTGAGAAACACTCGGGATACAGTTGTTCAATTACGGCAGTGCCTTGTCTGTTATGCCTGTAGGCAGGCTTCTCTCTGGCCCTCAGCCATTTGACCTGGTCTCTGTCCTGCTTAGGCTATGTTACAAAGCTCTCCTATGGCAGCCAATAGATGCCTAAAGGGCTTGCCACTCTGCTGTAAGCTTCAACATACAGGCACTCAGCACCAACTCCATGGGTCAGTAAATCAACAGATAGCTAAGAGATACCCTGATCCATAAGCCCGTTTCCTGTGCAAAGGCAATCAATTTTACTTTCTCTGCAGCCTGGGAAGCTCACCACTCAGTCTCATGCTCTGGATCCTCCTCCTGCTGCTGCTTTTCTGCCACTCCTCTGGTGGCAAAACTTTTTGCCAGATCAAGGCGATTCCATGAGCAAGAATCTCAGTTTTCAAAGGACATGCTCCACTCCTGGATGCCTTGTAGTGACATCTGCCCTTTCTGCTTCTCAGATGGCTGACTATATACACAGCAGGGTGATATTTAAAATTATACCTATTTAAAATCCACACACCGTGGAATCATATAATTCAATCTCTATCTTCCCCTACCTATTTCCCCAGATCATTGGGAAAACAAAGATGGATTGGTAGAAGTAACAATGGCTATGGTTATGAAAGCCAAATTAAATAAATTTACTGCTTTGAAGGTGACCATTTAACAAAAAACCATGAAAGCTTGTCATTTATCTCTGTACTTAAAGGTTGCTTCCTTGAAAAGTTCTTCTCTGACTTCTCAATCTCTTAACTATCTTCTTATTTTGTTCATGATGCTCATCCCATTTGGAATGTTCTTTTAAATGAATATTTTGCACATGTGGTGATAGCCTCTGTCACCAAAGCATAAGCCTATTCGGGCATAAATTATTATCTTATTCATCACTGAAACGCTAATATCTGGACATTAACCTAGCAAATAGAAGCAGTCATTCAGTCATTAGTTGATGGATGTTCAGATGGATGGATGAATGGGTAGATGGATGAATGGACAGATGGATAGTCAGATGAATGAATAAGCAACTACTCACAACTTTTGATAAGAAAGGAACTAAAACACAGTACAGAAATATTTTCTAACCAGTTTTCAGTTTTCCCTGGTGGTAAAATTTTGGCAACCAGGACTACAAATGGAAGCATTGTGTTGAAAACACTGCCTCTCAACGTAAAAATAAAAGAAGGTCCAAGATAACGTTTTCTGGTTTTGAAAGTTCACAGGAACTCAGTATCAGGCAAGGTCATTAATTTCATGACTAAGGAGGAGAAACAAATATATATATTACAATCTGACATGATGCCTACAGACTTTATTGTGAGCTAGGAGATAACAATGAGATTAAAATGCAAATGCTAAACAAATATTCAGAACATAGGAGTCAAGATTAAAAAAGAAGTAAAAATAAAATAAAAAAGAAAAGTCATAAAGAGAATACCTTGTGTCAGATACACAGAACAACCAATAATGGCTCTGGGTTCAGGAAGGAAAAACAGTGCAACTTGGTGCACACAAATAAGTGTCATATAGAAGGCATTCCATTGAGTTGAAACTCATTCTGTTAGGGGATGAGGGCTGTTTCAATCGCCTAATCGTTATTAGTCCCAGAGACAAAAAGTCAAATGTCCTCATTTCTTATTCCGTCAAGCTCAAGTGCATCCTGGAATGACCCTAAAAGGCAGAGGAAACCACGCGGATAGAGCACACTGAGTTTTTGTGCAGAAAACGGAAGCATAAGCAAGGTGTGCTCTTTCTGACCTTACTTTATGTTTGTGGCTTCCTATCTTCAGGCCAGTTTGCAAAGGATAGCCGGGCTAAGGCGCTCAGCTCTGCTTAATAGCAGGGGATCAATGGATCCGTGTTAATGTGACCAGATGGAGTTGTATTAGACCAGGAGTGGACTAAGTTTCTCTTCAGCTTTTTTCCACCAGACTGCAGTTTGCTATATTTCCCAGGTTCTTGATAAGGAAGTATTAACAGAGACTCAGTCAGTAAATATTCCACAGCATTTCTCCAATATTTTCTTGGCATATCTACCTGAGATGGGACTGGATTTAATTTCAATTTGCTTTCAGCCGATGCCAAAGCCTGGATCCTAAGTACACTACACCTAACAAAGAAAAAGCAATTGTTCATTTAGGCTCAGAATCCAAGTGTATTGGTTTGAGTTCATTCTTGCTGATCCTGTGGCCATTGCTATTTTGAAATTTGCTGGCTAGAACCTGGTAAGTAGTTTCTTCTTTACAATGGCTTCAGGATGCTAGCACCAATCATAGTGCAATGGTGGCGCTTGTTAAATATGATAGGATGGTTAGATGAGTAGATGGATACTTGCACGGATTTGCA